>NC_052148.1:229100654-229452202 GCF_902713615.1 Scyliorhinus canicula
TAACCAGGCCGATTTCTCTACTGAATGTGGATGCCAAACTGCTGGCTAAGATACTGGCCACAAGGATGGAGGACTGTGTCCCGGGGGTGATAGGGGAAGACCAGATGGAATTTGTTCAGGGCAGGCAACTCAAGGTCAATGTTCAAAGGCTTCTAAATGTTATTATGATGCCCTCAGAAGGAGAGGAGGTGGAGGTGGTGGTAGTGATGGATGAGGAGAAGGCTTTTGATCGGGTGGAGTGGCATCACCTGTGGGGGGCGCTGGGAAGGTTTGGGTTTGGTGAGGGCTTTATTGACTGGGTGCGGTTGCTCTATAAGGCACCAGTAACGAGTGTGCGTATGACCTCAGCTGGGGTATTTTAAACTACACCAAGGCAAGGGTGCCCCCTTTCTCCGGCACTGTTTGCTCTGGCCATAGAGCCATTGGCCATGGCGTTAAGAGTCTCTAGGAACTGGAACAGACTGGTTCAGAGGGGGGTGGAGCACCAGGTCTCGCTCTACGCAGATGACCAGCTCTTGTACATTGCGGACCCATTGGAGGGGATGGGGGAAGTAATGTGAATCTTGGGGAAATTTGGCAATTTTTCGGGGTATAAATTGAACATGGGGAAAAGCGAGATGTTTGCGATCCAGGCAAGAGGACAAGAGAGTGGGAGAGCTGCTGCTTAGAATAGTCGGGAAGCGCTTTCGATATCGGGGAATCCAGGTGGCCCGGGAATGGGAGGCACTGCACAAGTTAAACCTATCCCGGTTGGTAGAGCAAATGGAAGTGGACTTTAAGAGATGAGACATGCTCCCGCTGTCACTGGCGAGGAGGATAGACCGTGAAAATGACAGTCCTCCCCAGATTTCTGTTTGTCTTTCAGTGCCTCCCCATCTTCATCCCTAAGGCCTTTTTCAAGCGGGTAAATAAAGATTATTTTGGGCTTTGTGTGGGTGAGTAAAGGAAGTGAGTAAAGGAAGTGTTGCTGGAGCGCAGTCGGGGGGGGATGGTGGGTTAGCGCTGCCGAACTTCTGTAATTACTACTGGGCGGCTAATATAGCCATGATCAGGAAGTGGGTAGTGGGGGAGGGGTCGGCATGGGAGCAGATGGAGGCGGCGTCATGTAAAGACACCAGTCTGGGAGCATTGGTAACGGCACCTCTGCCGTTCTCGCCGGCCCGATACTCCACAAGTCCGGTGGTAGTAGCGGCTCTGAGGATCTGGGGGCAATGGAGGAGATATGAGAGTGGAGGGAGCATCGATTTGGACCCCAATTTATAACAACCACAGGTTTGTACCGGGTAGGCTAGATGGCGGGTTCCGGAGTTGGCAGAGAGCAGGAATTGGGATGGGGGATCTATTTATAGATGGGAGCTTTCCCAGCTTGAAAGCTTTGGAGAATAAATTTAAATTGCCAGCAGGGAATCATTTTAGGTATTTGCAGGTGCAAGACGTGCTGAGAAAATAGGTGCCGGCCTTTCCGCTGCTGCCGCCACAGGGGATACAGGATAGAGTAGTTTCCAGTACCTGATGGGAAAGGGGAAGGTATTGGATATTTACCAGGAGCTTTTGGAGGCGGAGGAAACTCAGGTGGAGGAGCTTAAGGGCAAGTGGGAGGACGAGCTAGGAGGAGAGATAGAGGCGGGTCTATGGGCGGATGCCCTAAGCAGCGTTAATACCTCCTCATCATGTGCCAGGCTTAGCCTGATACAATTTAAGGTAGTCCACTGGGCACACATGACAGTGGCTAGGATGAGTAAGTTCTTCGTGGTTGAGGACTGGTGTGCGACGTGCTCGGGTAGCCCAGCAATTCATGTCCACATGTTTTGGGCATGCCCGAAGCTTAGAGGGTTTTGGTAGGATTTTGCTGAGGCAATGTCCACGGTACTAAAAACACGGGCGGTGCCGAGTCTGGAGGTGGCGAAGATCAGGGAGATCAGGGGGCGAAAGAGGCCGACGTCTTGGCCTTTGCCTCCCTGGTAACCCGGAGACGGATCTTGTTAATGTAGAAGGACTCGAAGCCCCCGAGTGTAAAGACCTGGGTTAGTGACATGGCTGGGTTTCTCAGTCTCGAGAAAATAAAGTTTGCCCTAAGAGAATCAATGTTAGGGTTCTCCCGGAGGTGGCAGCCGTTCGTCGACTTTCTCGGGGAAAATTAAAGTGTCAGCAGATGCAGTATTCCAAAGGTGGGGGGGCGGGGGGGATTGTTGTTGTATGGTTGAGGTGCGTGAAGATTGGGCCGGGTCGGGGGGGGGGGGGGGGGGGGGGGGGGAATATTTATTTTACAACGTTGTTTATGTTACTGTTATTTAAAAAATTTTAAAAAATAAATTTACCTACCCGGCACATCTTTGGTTTGTGGGGGCGAAACCCACGCAGACACGGGGAGAATGTGCAAACTCCACACGGACAGTGACCCAGAGCCGGGATCGAACCTGGAACCTCGGTGCCGTGAAGCAGGAGTGCTAACCACAGCGTCACCGTGCTGCCCTTTATGTTACTGTTATAAAACATTTCAAATACCTTCATAAAAATATTATTTAAAAAAAACTTAATTGAAGTCTACTTGTGACAAAAAGCGATTATTATTATTATGATGTGCGACTGCTCAGCACATCACCCTGACCGGAAGTCCGTCTCCCCATGAGGTAATCCTACCCAGTGTTTCAAGTCACTGACTTTTCATCAGAACCTGCTGAAAGGTCATTGATCTGAAATGTTAACTTGGTTTCTCTCTCCTCAGATGCTGCCAGACCTATTGAGTTTTTTTGTATTAATTTAAGGGATGTGGGTGTCACTGGCTAGGCCAGCATTTATTGCCCTTTCCTAGTTGCCTTTCAAAAGGTGATGGTGAGCTGCCTTGCTGAGCGACTGCAGTGCTTGAAGCGTGGCTCCACCTACAGTGCTGTCAGGGAGGGAATGCCAGGATTTTGATCCGATGGCAATTTCATCACGTTCTGTTTTTACTTCAGATTTCCAGCATCTGCAATATTTTACATTACTTGCACAGATGATGAACTATTTTTCTAACAAATATGGAACCAGCATACATCTGTCACATTTCAGAAAACTGATAATTTCTCCTGTTTATCCTGGCCTTGATTACCTGACTGCTCTCTACGAGTAGGAGCTGGGGATTTATAAACAGCTGCCAATATTCAGAAACATCCTTGAGCAATTAGCTTTTTGCTAACCTCAGCGCTTCCCAAATTAGACCACTTCTCACACAGAGTACCTGAGTGAAGGCCTTTAAAGACACAGACTAAATTAAACACGACTGCACCCCAGTAGCTCAACATCAGACGGAGTAGAGGTCACAGGACAAGATCTTCCAGCGGGCGGGGTATTCTGCTCCCGCCAACGGTGCACCCCTGCCGCGCGGGTTGGCGGGCCGCCTCCCACTGCCGAGAAGCACACCGCGGGGGAGGCCAGAGCATCTCGCCAACAATTACTGATGCTGTTAATGAACGAAGGTTCACTCTAATACAACAAAGAACACCTATTTTTTGTGTTTTAAAACTTATACATTGATACAATGTGATGATATGATCTGCATACCTGTCTGCCATTGGGGCAGAACACCGGCTTACCATTGGCCCTGGTCGGTCATGTGCCTCTCGACCGATAGGCTGAGTTAACCACGCCTCCATTAACGAGGTATAAATGGACAAACGCCCGGCGATCGTCCATTCCATTGTAGAAGATCGCAGAGCTATGTTCTAGTCTATTAAAGCCTGACTTTTGTAAAGCACACGTCGCGTGTACAATTGATGGCGCATCACACATATTTATTTGATACCTTAAAAGCTAAATAAAATAAGTTACTTTTGGCTACATACAACAAAAAAAACCATGGAAGGTCAACAGAAGAAAGCACAACAGAAGATTATTTTGGTGGGGGGGGGATGTACTAATTCCAGACGAACCCGACGAGGAGGAAAGAAGGTTTATTCCACAACAAAAATAAAGCTGCAGCCCCAGCGTAGAGGACAGGCGTCCCATGGGGACCTCCCCAGTCTCAGTCTGGGCCAGTATCTAAAGTCCAGTTAGTGATGTGGAAATTGGTCTTGGGCAAAAATGTATGGAAAGGAATTGAAAAGAATTGAAAGAAATTGGGTGGGGTGTCACCTGTTTTGCAGCATTGGCCCACCCATAAGTAAGTACGTTGAATATGAAAATAAATTAAGGGTTTCAAACTGAATGCTGCAGAAAAAGGTAATCTAATTACAGAATAAATTATTTTAAAATAACATTCAATGCCATGGGCTTTCAACAAGTCATTGTAACGTTCCAGATTGTAAGACAATTAAATCACCTCCGTTGTGGTGCATACACCAGGGCATGTCGCATGATGCTTCATGCTGGTTTAGCATATGGAATATCAGGGACAGTCAGCATGCTGGGTTTAGAAATTACCTCTTAAATAATAAATCTTAAATAAACCATTGATACTTCGTCATACATATAGAGTGGCACTTTGTACAAGTGTGGCTTCTCGTTCACATGATTTAATACATAACTATTAGTGTGACAGTGTAGGGGAGACTCTTTCATTGGCCGGGTCCACAAGCAGCAGGCGCCATGTAGCACAGCGCGGACGCTGCAGGCCACTGCCGTTCACATGCGTGGCCACGGACCAGCCAATTCTGTAGGCCGTATCAGCAGCTAAAGCCGGGTGCTCTACGCTGCCGGCACGCTCGCCCCCCCGGCCAAACGGGGGATCAGTGGCCATTTTACGCCATATTTTCTGTCGTAAAACGCCACCGTTTCCATACTGGGATGGGGACATAGCCTCAAAGTAGGAGAATCCAGCCCAGGATTTTTCAAAGTGCTGGTTGCAACCCGTGGGTGGGTCACAGGCGGGTGTTGGGAGGGTCACAGGGCGATTAGTCACAGCATTTCCGCGGTGGTCCTGATCATGGGAAATGTGCCCAACGGCTGCTACTGGCATTTTTATTAAGAATGGCGACCACTGCCACCTTTTAACCGAGAAGGAAATGAGGCTGTGTTCAATCTTCCAGCCATAAGCGGCATCAGTGAGCAGGTCACATGCCCTGCATGTACACTTGATATCAAGCACCCTCTATGTATGTGCTTTTGGCACCAAATCACGGAGAACTTCTGGAGAGATTTTTCCAGCTGCTGGCAAGCAAGCAAAAGGACAGTCAAGATGGATCATTTTGTCTCAAGGAATAGATGGCCAGGGACACAAATAAGAAGTGTATCTACTGGCCAGGATCTCACCATATTCTGCTGGAGAGAGCTGCCTGGAGAGTCCAGGGCAGGACAGAGCAGTGCCAGTGTTAGCTCTTTACAGACGTCCAGGGTCTCTGGATAATAGCCTTGTGGTAGTCACCACTGTTGTATATATATCACATATGAGGTGTACTATGGTAAGGCTCCTGTACTACAGGTACGGGGTAGATCCCTGCCCAGTAGGCGGAGTATAAATGTGTGTGCTCACCGAGCTGCAGCCATTTCAGCAGCAGCTGCAGGAGGCTACATATCTCTGCTTAATAAAGCCTCGATTACACTCTACTCCCGTTTCGTCGTAATTGATAATGCATCAAGCCTAAAAAGAAGAAACGTAACATGGGAACAAAGCAGTGTAAAGATGATTTCTTGAGATATGGCTTTGTCAATTGTGCCAATGCAAATAAGGATGCAAAGCCTATGAGTGTTACATACGGGGAAGTCCTGGTAAACGAGAGTAGGAGTTTCAGATTTTGAAAGAGAAGTCGTGGGTGAAAAACTCCTTTTGATGTTGAGACCCCAGTGTCAGTTATTAACTTACAGCTGACATGAAATGAAAAGACCACGCTGCCATACTGGTCCTGCAATAGCACATAAAAAATAGGCCAAATGTTCATGAGGCTGTCAGCTTTCTGGAGTAGCATCTCCCAGAACAATCCAGCGCTGAGTAAACAAGCATGTTGCTATTACCTTTCACAACAACCTAAATGTGCGAGGTGGATTTTCCGTTCTCACAAAGATGTAGACGGCATAAAGGAGCTGGCTAAAGTCTGCACCCGATATGCACATTGCCCCCTCCTCCTGTGAACCTGATTGCAGTGAGATCGTAAGGACCAAGTAGACGCCCCTTTCACATTAAAGGAAAGCGAATGTGGCATATGTCACGAAGATCGGCTAATGTGGGTCATGAAGCTCAGCTGGCATGGGTCCTGAGGGTCGGTCTGTTGGCAAAAGTGGGTCCCGGGGAAAAAAAGTTTGGAAAACACTGCTCTATGAGACTGGTGAAGCCACACCCAGAGCAATGTGTGCATTTTGTTTCCCTTATCTAAGGAATGACACACTTGCCTGAGGAATGCAATGAAGGTTCATTAGACTGGTTCCAGGGAAGAGGACATTGGCCTGTGAGGAGGGGTTGAGTAGACTAGACCTATAATCCCTGGATTTAAAAGAATAAGAGGTGATCTAACTGAAACTGATAAAATTCTTAAAGGACTTGACAAGGTATTTGCTGAGAAAATGTTTCTCCTGATTAGGAAATCTAGAGCACAGGGTCACAGTCTCAGAATAAGGGATAAAGACATTTACTGCTGGGATGAGGAGAAATCTTTTCACTCAAAGGGTTCTGAATCTTCGGAATCCTCCACCCAAGAGAATTATGTGTGTTCAGTCATTGATTATATTTAAGGCAGCGATCATTAGATTTTTGGAAAGAAAGGAATTTTATGCAAAAGTGGAGTTCAGGTAACAGGCAAGACAGGCCCTGCAAAAACAATGTCATCTTATTCCATCTTTACATACAAAAGACAACAAAGAGCTTAACATCCAAATGAATGGCTACAAGTTAAAGCACCACCCAACTCTAACATACCTCGGAGTGACCTTAGATAGGACCTTCTGGGAACATCTAAAAACAACTGCAGCCAAATCCAGAAAAAACCTGATTGCCAAGCTAGTTGGTGAAATGTGGGCAGCTGCTACCACCACCCTTCAAACCTCAGCACTTGCTCTCTCATACACAGTACAGAATACTGCACCCCTGTTTGATCAAGACCGTCATGCACGCACAGAGACCATAAGACCATAAGACATAGGAGCAGAATTAGGCCACTTGGCCCATCGAGTCTGCTCCGCCATTCAATAATGGCTGATATTTTTCTCATCCCCATTCTCCTGCCTTCTCTCCATAACCCCAATCCCTTTATTAATCAAGAAGAGCTGACACCCAGCTGAATGCTACCATGCGTATCATTACTGCAACACTATTCTCAATAGCTCCCTGTCCTGGCAAACATCACTTCTCCACATATCCACGACTTGCAACAATCCACAAAATGATAGGAAAAGTTTGCAATGGCCCCCAGCTGCCACTCCATGCTGATCATTCAGCCCACCCAATGCCTGGCTCCCATCAGGAAGGCTGATCTGGAAAAGCCCTCCCTCACGGCACTTCAACACAGATTCTCCTGGACAAATGAATGAGAATCATTGGACATGACAAACAAGTACCTGGGGCTGGATTCAGGGTTTTTGGGACTATGTCCCCACGCCGGCGTTAAAATAGTTGACTTTCACATCAGAAAAACTGGCTTGAAAGGGTCACATATTCCTAGCCCTGCTAGCAGTGACCTGGTGTAAATTCAGCAGCTTTTGCTGCAGATACGGGCCATACGCACTCCCGTGCTCCATGGTGGACTCTAAAAATAGATCCCCCGATTGGCCGCGCACCCGACCCTGACCGCCTGCCCAAACATTTCCCCGCCACGTATAAGGCCCCGCTGCCCTCCAATCAGCCCGCTCCCGACCAGGGTGGCCGCGGGCTCAGCTGCAGCCGCCACGCTAGTATTCCGACCGGCTGGACCACATTAGATCCACGCCATCTTGACTTCGGCTGGTCGTGGGCGGAGAATAGCGGAGTGGGCCTCCAGCAATGGCCCCAGGTAAGTGCCAGGTGGCCCAGCGTACTTGGAGAGTACGCCGCTTTTCGGGACGCGCAGAATCGGGGAACCGGCACTGGTCCCGATTCCGTGCGGGGAGATGGATTCTCTGCCCGGCGCTGGCTGCAATTTCGGCGTTGGGGTGCGGAGAATCCAACACGTTTCCAACACGACCCAACAGCTGAATGGCTTCAACCTTCCAAGGAAGGAGTTGTCTACCCTTAGGAGCATCAGGACCAACCAAGGACCCTGCTTATCCAACCTGCACAGATGGGGCATTAGTGTCAACCCACTGTGTGCCTGTGCGAGAAAGGAAACTATGCACCACATCGTAGAAGAATGTTCAATCCACAGATTCAGCAGAGGTCTATCCACACTCAATACCTCAGGACCAGAATAAACTGCTTGGCTCAGCGGCTTTGCATTTTATAAATCAACAAGTTAGTCAGAATTTTGCTGGATGGTGGGGCAGGCTTGAAGGGCCAAATTGTCTACTCTTTCTCCCATTTCTTGTGCTCTTATAATATTTTTTTCAAATATTGTCCATAACATAACTTATTTTCTGGGTTTTGATGACAAATGTGACCAGGTAAAAAATATTCCAAGTGCGGGTGGCAATGAGCTGAACGGTCACACGATAGGCGGCTCGCACCTGGAAAATTCCTTTTGAACCTTTTTGACCCGAGGAACCTGTAAAACTCCAAATCTGTAAAAAACCAAACCAATCGACCCCCCGTCAACAACTCACCCGATTTGGGATGCCGGCGAACCAACAGGCAGGTCGCACTGGGAGCAAAAGCAGAGAGAGAATGACCCCAACATCGGAGCTGGGAGATCCACATGGCAATGCAAATCCGAACACTATGGGCCAGCAAAGTTGCCACACACCATCCCAGTCATCGACAGACAGGCTGGTGGAGTTCATCTTGATAGTGTCATCATATCCACTCATGTATATCATGAGATGCAGACAGGCAGTGATTGACACACAGGATAACCAATGAACACAAGACACAGAACAACCAATCACCAGACAGGACACCACCACTATAAAGCCCACGGGGCATTAAGGCTCTCCCTCTCTCACAGGACACAGCCAGGGAGATAGTCGCAGTGCACAGGCCAATGAACATCATCACCATGTGATAGAGAGCTAGTCTGGTCAAGCCAGTAGGAGGTTATCAGTTAGGTTAATAGAGTGTCAAACCACAGCAGATTATGTACAGCAATCAACAGGTTCAATAAAACAGTGTTGGACCATGTCCTGTGTCGGAAGCCTGTTTCTCGTTTTACTGCATCCAGTTGCAGTCGATGTTAGGCCAACACAGATAACACATCAGATAGAACTCCAAAAGCATAGGGAGGTGATAAAGGAGAACCTAATGTTGGCGATGCAGACAGCAATCGAGACTGTGCTGACCCCCATACATAGAACATAGAAAAATACAGTACAGAACAGGCCCTTCGGCCCACGATGTTGTGCCGAACTTTTGTCCTGGATTAAGAACAAATTAATCTACACCCCGTCATTCTACCATAATCCATGTACCTATCCAATAGCCGCTTTAAGGTCACTAATGTTTCCGACTCAACTACTTCCACAGGCAGTGCATTCCATGCCCCCACTACCTCTGGGTAAAGAACCTACCTCTGACATCCCCCTATATCTTCCACCATTCACCGTAAATTTATGTCCCCTTGTAATGGTTTGTTCTACCCGGGCAAAAAGTCTCTGACTGTCTACTCTATCTATTCCCCTGATCATCTTATAAACCTCTATCAAGTCGCCCCTCATCCTTCTCCGTTCTAATGAGAAAATGCCTAGCACCCCCAACCTTTCCTCGTAGGACCTACTCTCCATTCCAGGCAACATCCTGGTAAATTTCCTTTGCACTTTTTCCAAAGCTTCCACATTCTTCCTAAAATGAGGCGACCAGAACTGCACACAGTACTCCAAATGTGGCCTTACCAAGGTTTTGTACAGCTGCATCATCACCTCACGGCTCTTAAATTAAATCCCTGAACTACTCGACGCTAGCACACCATAGGCCTTCTTCACAGCTCTATCCACTTGAGTGGTGTGGTGAATGTGTAACCACTATAAATTCACACTGTACATTACTGTGCCCCTGTGGGCTCCATCTGTGAGCCGTTGCGCGGCTCTGTCAACAGGGGGAGATGAGGAGCATGTACAGGGCTTCGTCCTTGGCTCCGCCCCCAGCAGGAAGTATAAGTGCTGCGGTCCTACGAGTCCGCCCTTAGTTCAGTTTAGTCGCAGGCAGGCTCAGTTGTAAGCCGATAAAAGCCACAGTTTACTTCAACTCGTGTCTCTGAGTGAATTGATGGTTGCATCAAGTGGCAACTTTCAATGATCTATGAACATAGACCCCAAGATCTCTCCGCTCCTCCACAATGCCAAGAACCCTACCGTTAACTCTGTATTCTACATTCATATTTGTCTTTACAAAATGGACAACCTCACACTTTTCAGCGTTAAACTCCATCTGCCACTTCTCAGCCCAACTCTGCATCCTATCTATGTCTCTTTGCAGCCGACAACAGCCCTCCTCACTATCCACAACTCCACCAATCTTCGTATCGTCTGCAAATTTACTGACCCACCCTTCAACTCCCTCATCCAAGTCAGTAATGAAAATCACAAACAGCAGAGGACCCAGAACTGATCCCTGAAGTACGCCACTGGTAATTGGGCTCCAGGCTGAATATTTGCCATCCACCACCACTCTCTGTCTTCTATCGGTTAGCCAGTTTGTTATCCAACTGGCTAAATTTCCCACTATCCCATGCCTCCTTACTTTCAGCATAAGCCTACCATGGGAAACTCATCAAATGCCTTACTAAAATCCATGTACACTACATCCACTGCTTTACCTTCATCCACATGCTTGGTCACCTCCTCAAAGAATTCAGTAAGACTTGTGAGGCAAGACCTACCCCTCACAAATCCGTGCTGATTATCCCTAATCAAGCAGTGTCTTTCCAGATGCTCAGAAATCCTATCCCTCAGTTAGTACCCTTTCCATTACTTTTCCTACCACCGAAGTAAGACTAACTGGCCTGTAATTCCCAGGGTTATTCCTATTCCCTTTTTTGAACAGAGGTACGGCATTCACCACTCTCCAATCCCCTGGTACCACCCTTGTTGACAGTGAGGCCGAAAAGATCATTGCCAGCGACTCTGCAATTTCAACTCTTGCTTCCCATAGAATCGCTGGATATAGCCCGTCAGGCCCGGGGGATTTGTCTATCCTCAAGTTTTTCAAAATGCCCAACACATCTTCCTTCCTAACAAGTATCTCCTCGAGCTTACCAGTCTGTTTCACACTGTCTTCTCCAAAAATATGGCCCTCTCATTCATAAATACTGAAGAAAAGTACTCGTTCAAGACCTCCCCTATCTCTTCAGACTCAATACACAATCTCCCGCTACTGTCCTTGATCAGACCCACCCTCGCTCTAGTCATTCTCATATTTCTCACATATGTGTAAAAGGCCTTGGGGTTTTCCTTGATCCAACCTGCCAAAGATTTTTCATTCCCTCTCTTCGCTCTCCTAATCCCTTTCTTCAGTTCCCTCCAGGCTATCTTGTATCCCTCCAGCGCCCTGTCTGAACCTTGTTTCATCAGTCTTACATAAGTATTTTTCTTCCTCTTAACAAGACATTCAACCTCTCTTGTCAACCATGGTTCCCTCACTCGACCATCTCTTCTGTGCCTGACAGGGACATACATATCAAGGACACGTAGTATCTGTTCCTTGAACATGTTCCACATTTCAATTGTGTCCTTCCCTGACAGCCTATGTTCCCAACTTATGCACTTCAGTTCTTGTCTGACAGCATCGTATTTACCTTTCCCCCAATTGTAAACCTTACCCTGTTGCACGCACCTATCCCTCTCTATTACTAAAGTGAAAGTCACAGAATTGTGGTCACTATCTCCAAAATGCTCCCCCGCTAACAAATCTATCACTTGCCCTGGTTCATTACCAAGTACCAAATCCAATATGGCCTCCCCTCTGGTCGGACAATCTACATACTGTGTCAGAAAAGCTTCCTGGACACACTGCCCAAATACCACCCCATCCAAACTATTTGATCTAAAGAGTTTCCACTCAATATTTGGGAAGTTGAAGCCACCCATGACTACTACCCTGTGACTTCTGTACCTTTCCAAAATCCGTTTCCCAATCTGTTCCTCCACATCTCTGCTGCTATTGGGGAGCCTATAGAAAACTCCCAACAAGGTGACTGCTCCTTTCCTATTTCTGACTTCAACCCATATTACCTCAGTAGGCAGATCCCCCTTGAACTGCCTTTCTGCAGCTGTTATACTATCTCTAATTAACAATGCCACCCCCCCACCTCTTTTACTACCCTCCCTAATTTTATTGAAACATCTATAACGATGAACCTGCATCAATCATTTCTGCCCCTCTTCTATCCAAGTTTCCGTGATGGCCACCATCGTAGTCCCAAGTACCGATCCATGCCTTACGTTCACCCACCTTATTCCTGATGCTTCTTGCGATGAAGTATACACACTTCAACCCATATCCGTGCCTGCAAGTACTCTCCTTTGTCAGTGTTACCTTCCCCACTGCATCACTACGTGCTTTGACGTCCTGAACATCGGCTACCTTAGTTGCTGGACTACAAGTCCGGCTCCCATTCCCCTGCCAAATTAGTTTAAACCCTCCCGAAGACTACCAGAAAACCTCCCCCCCAGGATATTGGTGCCCCTCTGGTTCAGATGCAACCCGTCCTGCTTGTATAGGTCCCACCTTCCCCAGAATGCGCTCCAATTATCCAAATACCTGAAGCCCTCCCTCCTACACCATTCCTGCAGCCATGTGTGCAACTGCACTCTCTCCCTATTCCTAACCTCACTATCACGTGGCACCGGCAACAAACCAGAGATGACAACTCTGTCTGTCCTGGCTTTTAACTTCCAGCCTTACTCCCTAAACCCGTTTATTACATCCACACCCTTTTTCCTACCTATGTCGTTGGTACCAATGTGCACCATGACTTCTGGCTGCTCACCCTCCCCCTTAAGGATCCTGAAGACACAATCCGAGACATCCCTGGCCCTGGCACCCGGGAGGCAACATACCTTTCGGGAGTCTCGCTCGCGACCACAGAATCTCCTATCTATTCCCCTAACCATTGAGTCTCCTATCACTATTGCTTTTCTATTCTCCCCCCTTCCCTTCTGAGCCCCAGAGCCAGACTCAGTGCCAGAGACCTGGCCGCTAGGGCCTTCCCCTGGTCGGTCATCCCCCCCCCCCCCAATAGCATCCAAAACGGTATACTTTCTTTGAAGGGGAACAGCCACGAGGGATCCCTGCACGGTCTGCCCGTTCGTTTTCTTTCCCCTGACTGTAACCCAGCTACTCTTGTCCTGTACCTTGGGTGTGGCTACCTCCCTGTAACTCTTCTCTATTACCACCTCTGCCTCCCAGATGATCTGAAGTTCATCCAGCTTCAGCTCCAGTTCTCTAATACGGTCTCTGAGGAGCTGGAGTTGGGTGCACTTCCCGCAGGTATAGTCAGCGGGGACACCGGTGGTATCCCTCACCACCCACATCCTAGAGGAGGAGCATGCAACTGCCCTAGTCTCCATCCCCTCTTACTTTACAGAATTAGCTGCACTGTGAACCAACTGGAACTCCGCCCTCCGACTCTGCTCCCAGTCAGCTGTACTCTCTCTAAACTCCCGGCTCCCTTCACGCTCTTTGAGGAAATGTAGGAAATGAAATGAAAGGAGCACCTTACTCCCTCCTCACCGAACTCCCTCAGTCACCAAACTCTCACTATAGCACTCAAAGCGCCACTCTTGAAAAACAAGGTGCGGTTTGGCGTGCTATACCCGGTGAGACTTTGGGTCACATACAAAGGCAGGGACCATTTCTTCAACACGTCTGAATAGGCAAATGATTTTGCGCAAAGGAACGGTCTGGGCAAGAATTGATCGGGGTGGTGCGAAACTATGGACCTGTGGAGATTCAGCCACTCAAGGGAGAAGTTCTCCTTCCTCTCCCACATCCAGAAGGCCTATTCCCGAGTAGACTTCTTTGTGGTGGGGAAGTCCAGGCATAGTAGGGGCAGAGTACTATGCAATAGCAATGTCGTAAAACTCTGTAGATGTGAAGTTGTAGACAGGCCGGGCTCAGCAACTCCCCATGAAGGCTGGGCACAGCCCTCTTCGCTGACAAGGTGCTTTGCAAAAGGATGACACTAGCCATCGACAGGTAATTAAGCTTCACCAGAACGGGGAGGTCTCTCCCTCTGGGAGGCACTGAAGGCAGTGATCAGGGCGGGCGATAATAGATGACAGGGTTATAGAGGCAAGGGGGAAAAGGCAGCCAAGCAGCGGTTGATCAACTCCATATTGGATGCAGATTGATGCAGATGGAAGAGGAGTCCTGTACTGGGACAGCTCTGCGGGCACTGGTCAACCCCTTACTCCTATTAACTTTCTGGCCAAGTACGCGATGAGTCCGGTGGTGGTAAGGTAAAGGTAAATGTGCCATAGTCCCAGATGACCATAGGCTGCTTTCCCCTTTGAGGGGGGGGGGGGGGGGGGGGGAGTGGTGGTGGTTTAACCTGAGGATACCACACCTTAGCCAAGGGGCAAAGTTGAAAGATGGAGTCTTCATGAATAACTTCAGCCAGTATGGGAATTGAACCCATGCTGCTGGTCTTGTTCTGCATCACAAACCTGCTATCTAGCCCACTGAGCTAAACCACCTCCGAGAGCCTGGAACTAGATTAGGCACCATTTTAAGCTAAAAGACATGTCCGTCTTAGCTCCTAGATGCATAAAACACAGATTCATCCAGGCCAAAACGGACACATTAAACCTGGAGAAGGCAGGAAGTGGTGTTCAGGGTCAGAGATTTGTACGTAGACGGCAGAGTGGCAACCCTAGGGGAACTAACAGAGATGCCCCAGCTCCCAAAAGGGAATGAACTCCAGTACCTTCAGTTACAGGAATTCCTCTGCAAGGAGGCCCCATTGTTCCCCCAGTTACCCAGATGCACCCTGCCAGACAGACTGATATCGCAGGATGAGTTAGGGAAGGGAAAGTGCGCGGACGTACATGGACAACTGCTAGAGAAGGTAAGGGCCCCACTGGATGAAACAAGAGAGAGGTGGGAGGAAGAACTAGGCCTTTAGCTAGGGGGAGGTCTCTGGAGCGAGATCTTGCACAGAGTGAACCCCCCACCTCATGCTTGAGGCTGAACCTGATGTAACTGAAGGTGGTGCACAGGGCACACCTGACCAGGACACATATCACAGGGTTCTTCCCAGAAGTGAAAGACAGATGTGAGTGATGCCAGGGGTGTCCGGCCAACCACACCACACGTTCTGGTCCAAGACTGATTTGATTCTGGACCACATTTTACGAGGCCATGTCCAAGGTTGTGGATGCTAAGGTGGAACGATGCTCATTAGCGGCAGCCTTCGGGATGTCAGAACAGCCAGAATTCTTCGAGAGAATTGAGGCCGACCTCCTGGCCTTCGCCACCCTGATAGCCCGGCAACGGCTCCTACTCGGATGGAGATCGGCAGCGTCGCCCAAGGCCTCAGACAGCACGAGAAACACCATGCTATCTAACGGGACTTTGTTGCAATCTGGGACCTCAGCAGGGAACACCCCTCCGAGGCCACACTTTGTCCCGTTTCCTGCACTGAGAAGCTCTGCTTGCTGCGACTCTCAATCCCCCAACACGACCCTCAGATCCCCCCAAAGCCACAACTCACCTATAAGTGAGTCCCCCCCCCCCGCACCCCACCTCACATAGGCAGGACATCCCTGGGCCCGATCCCCAGCATGGGAACAATGCCAACGTGGCACCTTGGCAGTACCCGGCTGGTACTGCCAGGGTACAAGACTGGCAGTGCGAAGGTGCCTGGTGGCACCATCAGTTCTAGGGTGCCACCCTGCCCAGCAGTCAACCAACCAGTGCCCTCCGATCCCCTGGAAGACCCCCACCCAAGTGCAGTTCTATCTGGTCCCTGCTTGTGGGGACCAGTACTGAACGGTGCTCGCCTAAGGTCTCCGAGGTATAGGGGTTAGATCCCAGGGTCTCAGTAAATCAGGCGAGCGTATATTAGAGTGAGACTAGCTGTCTCCCATTAATATGCAGATTTGCCAAATATTGACCCTGCCCACAATGGGCGGGATTCAGATTGCGACAACTTGCGAGTTCCTATCAGATCTCATGAGGTGCGGTGAGCCTGGTAGATCCAGAAGCGGGATCTCCCAGCATCTACCGTCTGTACCGCACCCCCGTTCGCCTGAATGGGGACACAGCCGGCAGATTGTGCCCGGAGTCAATTGGAATTCCAATTGGTGTCGGAAGGCGGTGCATCACAAGGATAGATATGTTGGCCGACTAATGTCTGGTGCATTGGGGCAAGTCATGTGATGAAACCTCCAGGAATACAATTAATTAGAGTTGGCAACCCGTATTCCTCTGGAGTGAGGCTGCATGTTGGGAGTCAACACCTTTTAAAGAATTGTTTTCAGAGATGGAAGACAGATCTGATTCATACTTTGCTTGCATTTTCACCAATTATTTTCATTTGCCTGACTCATTTTTAAAGAAAATTTAGCGTACCCAATTATTTTTTTCCAATTAAGGGGCAATTTAGCATGGCCAATCCACCTAAACTGCACATCTTTAGGTTGCAGGGGTGAAACCCATGCAGACATGGAGAGAATGTGCAAACTCCACATGGACAGTTATCCGGGGCTGGGATATAACCCGGGTCCTCAGCGCCGTCGGCAGCAGGGCTAACCACTGCGCCACCGTGCTGCCCTGTTTGCCTGTCACATTGATAAAGATGTCTGCACTCCAATATTTTTCATCACCATTTTAATAAAGGCAAAGGGAGTCAAATGAGTAAAGCAAAGAAAACATTTATTTTTAACACATACTATTTACCCGGTTGAACCTCACCGGGTCCTCTCTCTCTGTCGGTCGGTTCCTATCTAGCTGACCTTGTATACAACATGTTATCAGCCCCGTTATTAACCGGGGAAGCTCATACTCCTTGAGTCACACGGGGAAAACAATCGAGCCCTCCCCGTGCGTCCCGTGCTGGTTATTGCAACCTGAAATCATTACATAATTCAAAATAGATCATTGACATTTTTGAAAACCCAGCATTTGTGATTACGTCCCTGTGGCTGCAAAATATACTTATACTTCCCAATCTGAGGATCAATTGCTGATGGTGTTTATCAAAGGTTATTTACTCCATCTTATTAAAGCAACTGTTTCAAAACGTGTTTAGAACACAAAGTGAATTGCGAACAGAATATTGCACCATTAACATTCTGTGTTGCAATATTTGTATCCTTGCAACTCACTGCCACAATTCACTTGTTGGGCGGTATTCTCCCCCCCACGCCGGGTGGGAGAATCGCTGGGGCGCCGCACGAGTCGCGCCACGGAAGGAGGCTGGAGCTCCTGTGGGAGCCAGAATAGGTCGTGCACGGGCCCTGTTCGCGCGGTCGTGAAACGCAACGGCGCTCACGGCGACGCGGGCACTTAGTCCCGGGAGCGGAGAGTCCCGCCTTTTATTTCCACATTCATGACTCTCAGAATATATACCAAATACGTGCTGAACTTATTTTATTTACTTGACATTTTTATTTATTTAAAAGGTACATGGAACTTATTCTAGAAGCTTACTGTTGTGTCCTAATTGTAAATCAGACCGATTAGATTGAAATTGGTTGATTCATTTCAGTTGGTTGACCTGAAACTGACAAGCAGGTAATTGGAAAAATGGATACAGGAGCTTTGGGAGGCCCTGCAATATAAATATATGTAAAGTGGAATTTTCTTCTGTCAGTGAGTCACCTCATACTTGAGGTATGAGAAGAAGAAACACCACAACTTTCCCATTGTAGTAATCCACGGGAGGCAGGAGTTCCGTCACCACACCAATATTTATTTACAATAACGATATTACAGGAGCAGCTACAAACAGTGCTGCTAGCAGTCCAGTCAACTCAAGACTGGCTCACAAAGCCTACACAGGTGATTATATGGGTCACCTCAATGAGCTATCATTGAGGGAGCTCATACTCCAATTGGCCAGCCAATAAAGCCAATTGGAGTTCATTACACCCATCAAGCGGAAGCAGGTCAGTAGTAGGTAAGAAGGAGGCAACGTTGCCATCACCGGGGTTAAGGAGGTGGTGGGTAGTTGCCTCCTCGTAGCAGACATAATGTACAAAAGCATTCCCCTGAGACTGATTAACATGTCCTCCCGGCTCTAAAGAGCAAGCAGCTGGCTGTCCTTCAGCAGCTCCCACTGCTGTTGGCCACATCCAGGCCGGTCATTCAGTTACATCATCGATATGGCTGGATGATCTGGCAGGGCCATTAGCAAGCTAGACGCCATGCCTAAATGCCTGATGGCAACGGTAAAAGGTACTAAGCTGCACGATGGCTTCAACAATGCTGCAGATGGAGCGTAACTTTGATGGTTGCCGCCAGACGGATCCGTCCGCTCCAGGTTTGACTTCCTGTCCTTTGTGTTCACGGTTAGATCCACCAATGTCAAGCCAGTGTTATTCTCTGACCACTGCCTCCTACTGGATGACTGTCACTTACAGGAAGACCGGAGGGTTGGCAGGGCGACATGGGAGCTGAACATGAAACTGTTGATCCCAGAGAACATTTAGGAACTCAAAGGCGGTTCTAAAAGGTTGGAGAACCGTGACACCCCACTTTGAGTCCCTCCGCACTGGCGGGAAGCAGTCAAGGTGAACAGCAAGAGGTTTTCCACTCTCAAAGGTGATCAGGAGGCAAGAGAGAAAAAGAGAGAGACAGGAGGAAATGTCCCAGGCCGGATTCTCCGATTTGCAGACTAAATGTTGATGCCGGCGTGGTAACAGTGCCGTTGTACGCTAGAAAAAACAGCGCAAAAGTTGCCCCAACCCTCGTCTAGTGGGGGGTCTAGCAGCCGCGCAGCATAAAGCCCCCCCTGGCTTTATCTGCAGATAAGGTTGGAGGATTGCCAGGTCTGTGGCTGCGCACAGCGGCGACCAGCAGCGGCCCCGCCGTGCATCATGGCGCCGGCTGGCAAAAACTGCCCCCCCCCCCGTGCAAAGCCTTTCCACCCCTGGACCACCCACCAGTTCTCCTCAGCCCCCGCCAAACGGCCTCCTTCCCGACTGTGGCGGCGCTGGATTCAGTCCGCAGCCGACACGCAGGGTCCATAAAAATAAAAAGGATAAGTGCTCCACGCCGTCGGGAACTAGGCCCATCGGGAGCGGAGCATCGGGGGAGGGGGGAGGGTGACCACCTGAGGCCTTTTGAGGGGGTGAAGCATTGCAAAAACGCGCCGCCCCCGATTTCAGCGCAAATGGGGATTCTCCGGCTGGTCGCTGAATGCGATTTTGGTGGTGGCGACCGGGGAATCCCACCTCCCCAACTCCAGACAAACTTCCAAAAACTACTCTGGCCACAGTCATTGGGGGTTGATGTCATGGCGGGTCTCCAGGAGTTAAAGAGTCAGCAAGTCTCACTCCATGCCTCGGACGCCTCCAAGGTCATCTTTCAGTCCAGAATCTGCTCCATAGTGCAGAATGAGATGTGCTCACATTTCTTCTTCCAAAAGGTGCAGAGAGCTCTGTGATTAGAATTAGAATTAGAACAGTACAGCACAGAACAGGCCCTTCGGCCCTCGATGTTGTGCCGCGCAATGATCACCCTACTCAAGCCCACGTATACCTATCCCAGTAACCCAACAACCCCCCATTAACCTTATTTTTTAGGACACTAAGGGCAATTTAGCCTGGCCAATCCACCTAACCCGCACATCTTTGGACTGTGGGAGGAAACCGGAGCACCCGGAGGAAACCCACGCACACACGGGGAGGATGTGCAGACTCCGCACAGACAGTGACCCAGCCGGGAATCGAACCTGGGACCCTGGAGCTGTGAAGCATTTATGCTAACCACCATGCTACCGTGCTGCCCTTGATCAGCAGTGTAAAGGAAGAAGGTGCATCTCCCTACTGCACCCAGCCAGCACAGTTCCTGTCCTGGAAGTTCTGTACTCTAACAGTTAGGATACTGGTTGGAAACCCCAATATTTTATTTTTATTTTGTAAGGCTGTGAGGAGATGATACCTCACTCCGGGAGTAATTTCACGCAAAATAGAGATGGTATATTAAAACTTTATTATGACCACAGTACTAAAATATCTTTAACATAACACAAGAAATATAGCTTACAACTACCTCTTAAACCTGGCATTGTCAAACTCGGTAGACGAGGGTAGAGCAGTTGATGTGGTGTATATGGATTTCAGTAAAGCGTTTGATAAGGTTCCCCACGGTCGGCTATTGCAGAAAATACGGAGGCTGGGGATTGAGGGTGATTTAGAGATGTGGATTAGAAATTGGCTAGTTGAAAGAAGACAGAGGGTGGTGGTTGATGGCAAATGTTCAGAATGGAGTTCAGTTACGAGTGGCGTACCACAAGGATCTGTTCTGGGGCCGTTGCTGTTTGTCATTTTTATAAATGACCTAGAGGAGGGCACAGAAGGTTGGGTGAGTAAATTTGCAGACGGCACTAAAGTCGGTGGAGTTGTAGACAGCGTGGAAGGATGTTGCAGGTTACAGAGGGACATAGATAAGCTGCAGAGCTGGGCTGAGAGGTGGCAAATGGAGTTTAATGTAGAGAAGTGTGAGGTGATTCACTTTGGAAAGAATAACAGGAATGCGGAATATTTGGCTAATGGTAAATTCTTGGTAGTGTGGATGAGCAGAGGGATCTCGGTGTCCATGTACATAGATCCCTGAAAGTTGCCACCCAGGTTGATAGGGTTGTGAAGAAGGCCTATGGTGTGTTGGCCTTTATTGGTAGAGGGATTGAGTTCCGGAGCCATGAGGTCATGTTGCAGCTGTACAAAACTCTGGTATGGCCGCATTTGGAGTATTGAGTACAGTTCTGGTCGCCTCATTATAGGAAGGACGTGGAAGCTTTGGAACGGGTGCAGAGGAGATTTACCAGGATGTTGCCCGGTATGGAGGGAAAATCTTATGAGGAAAGGCTGATGGACTTGAGGTTGTTTTCGTTAGAGAGAAGAAGGTTAAGAGGTGACTTAATAGAGGCATACAAAATGATCAGAGGGTTAGATAGGGTGGACAGTGAGAGCCTTCTCCCGCGGATGGAGGTGGCTAGCACGAGGGGACATAGCCTTAAATTGAGGGGTAATAGATATAGGACAGAGGTCAGAGGTAGGTTTTTTACGCAAAGAGTGGTGAGGCCGTGGAATGCCCTACCTGCAACAGTAGTGAACTCGCCAACATTGAGGGCATTTAAAAGTTTATTGGATAAGCATATGGATGATAATGGCATAGTGTAGGTTAGATGGCCTTTAGTTTTTGAATTCCCATGTCGGCGCAACATCGTGGGCCGAAGGGCCTGTACTGCGCTGTATCGTTCTATGTTCTATAAGATGGGAATCAGAAAGCTTTCTGATTAACTCTGGAGTCAGGCAGGGCTGCACTCTCTCACCCTGTCCTATTCTTTTGCCGAGTCCATATGGAAGGATCTGAGCATAAAAGGAGTGATCATCACTGGCAGTAAAGGCAGTCAGGTCAAAGTCTGCCTGAATAAGAACAATGTTGCTGCCTTTTGCATGGATCCGCTGTTGGTACACAAACTGCTGAGCTTTTGTGACCAGTTCAAGCTGGCCTCTGGAACCAAGGTAAATCCTGGCAAGAGTGAGGCCATGTTCTTTGGGAACTGGGCTGATCAATCCTTTTTCCCCTTCACCATCAGGTCAGACTAGCTGGGGATATGGTTTGGAGAGATTGGGGCATGTGCTAAAACTGGGAAACGTGTGTACGTGTGTAGGTACGGTGAAGCAGAAACAGGGCTTGTGGGAGCAATGCTCCCTCTCCGTTGCAGGTAAAAACCTGGTCATCAAATATGAAGTGCTTTCAGTGTTACTTAATTTATAGGTATGCCTTCCGTTGCTCCCTGGTATGCTCTCCTGTACTCATCACTGAAACAGTATTGGTCTCTTGGCTTGCTGGTAATGGTAGAGTAAGCGATATGCCAAGCCATGAGTTTGCAGATTGTAGTTAAATACAATCATGCTGCTATTGCTCCTGATGGCCCACAGTGTGTCATGGATGTCCACCTTTGAGCTGTTACATCTGACCTGAATCTATCCCACTTAGTACATCAGTAATTAACACAGTACAGCGGAGGGTATCCTGAGTGTGAAGTGTGTTTGTCCTGAATTACTCTGTTTGAGTCCTGTACCTCTCCTAATTTGGTTCTGTCTGCAATCCCACAACCAATAGCCTATTGAGTGGAAGGTTATCAGATATTTCTTTGAATTGTAAGCGCACAATTTGGTAAGATTTGTCAGGTAGGATATATCCTCTCTTACCCCATGTTGGCTATTGTTTACTTGGCTGTTATTGTACAGATAATCCTCGGATCTACTCCTGACAGGTGACTCCATTAATCTACATGGAATTGAAGTAAAGTTGATCAGTCTATACTTAGCTGTATTAGTTTAATTATGCTTCTTGAATGAGAAAATTACTTAAGCCTATTTCCAATCTACTGATGCCTCCTCACTGGGAGAGTAGAGCCAAGAAGATAACAGAGCATGAGAAAAAGCAAAATTGAGAGCGGTGACGTGGGGATAAAAGAGTGAGAGAAAGAATACGTCTGAAAGCCAGGAGGTTAAGAGAGCAAAGGAGGACTAAGGGATTGATTAAAAAGAGTACGAGGAACATAAAAACTGACTGTAAAAACTTCTATAGATATATGAAGAGAAAAAGATTGGTGAAGACAAAGGTAGGTCCCTTACAGTCAGAAATAGGAGAACTTATAATGGGGAACAAGTATATGGCTGACCAACTGAATACATAGTTTGGTTCTGTCTTCACAAGAGAGGACACAAATAACTACACCTGAGACCACAACTGAAATATTGTTTGCAGTTTTGATCTCCTTATCTGAGGAAGGATGTTCTAACTATAGAGGGAGTGCAGCGAAGGCTTACCAGACTGATTCCTGAGATGGCAGGACTGACATATGAGAAGAGATTGAGACAGTTCAGATTATATTTGCAGGAATTTAGAAGAATGAGGGGAGATCTCATAGAAATCTGTAAATTTCGAACAGAACTAGACAGGGTAGATGTCGGAAGGATGTTCCCGATGACGGTCAAATCCAGAACCAGGGATCACAGTCTAAGGATAAGAGGTAAACCATTTCGGACTGAGAAGAGGAGTGGTTTCTTCACCCAGATCGCAATCACAGAAAGTAGTTGAGACCAAAACATTGTGGGCGCGATTCTCCCAAACCGGGAGAAATCGTAAGGCTGGCGTCAAACCCGGGCGGGGCTAGCAGCCCGACGCCGTAAGCTCCGGCATCACGGGCTTAACGAATTTCGTTAAGCCCGCTTGCCCGAGTTAGCGCCGGCTGACGCGTCATATGACGTCAGCCGCGCATGCGCGGATTGGAAGACTCCAACCCGTGCATGCGCGGATGACGTCATCGCGTATTTGCGCGAAACCCGCGCATGCGCGGGCCGGGATGCCCCTCAGCCGCCCCGCGAATGGATACTGCGGGGCGGCGGAAGGACAAATAGTGCGCGGGCATCGGGCCCGCTGCCCGCGTTCGGTGCCCACCGATCGCGGGCCCTTGGCACGGCCGTGGTACTGCCGTGCCAATCGGTGCCATGGTTATAAAATGCGAGTGTTTACGGCCGTTTTTACGAACGGCCAGACCAGGTGTGTTTGCCGTTCGTAAAAACAGCCGTAAAGGGCTGGGAACTCGGCCCATCTATCAGCTGTGAATCGTTGCCGGCCGTAAAAAAACGGCGGCAGCGATTCGTGTCGGGAGTTGGGCGTGGGGGGGGGGGGGGGGGGGGGGGGAGAATAGCGGGAGGGCGTCGGAACAGCGTGGCCGTAAAATTTTACGAGCCACGCTATTCTCCGCACCGTCGGGAGTGCGGAGAATCTCGCCCTGTATGTTTTCAAGAAGGAGTTAGATTATAGCTCTTGCGACTAAAGGCATCAAAGGATATGGGGGGAAAGAGGGAACCAGTTACTGAGTTGGATGATCAGCCATGATAGTAATGAATGGCGGAGCAGGCACGAAGGGACGAATGATCTACACCTGCTATTTTCTATGTGTCAATCTCCATTCGTTCCCTCAAAATGATTGTCAATGCCACACAAACCTACTTCCGAGGTTCATATTTTTCCCTTCGAGGTAGGAATCGTGAGTCAGAACATTTCCCAATGTCACCATCCCTGTCCAGCAGTTCTCATGCATGCTGTCTTCCTGCTGGGTGTTGGGGATAGACTGGAGTCAGGGATACCTCTTCCTGAAGCAGGCCTAAGACAGGGACTCAGACAGGTGGCTGCCAAGGCAGGCAAGTTAGAAAATCCAACTCATTTGCTGTGTCATTCTGTCAGTTCTGTATGTGTTAAGCCTTCACCCCTCAGTCCCCCCCACCCCCCCATCATCCATTCCCCTCCATACCCCCATGCCCCTTCCATAATCTCCATGACCACTCACCCAAAATCCATATGGTCAGAACTCATGAGCCTGATAATAGCATTGGGATGTCTTTGAGATTCTCATATAACTGTAAAAATAAACAAACAACCATTTTCTTCATAAACCTTAATCCTTTTAGGCACTAATAAAACTATTAATCTAAGGAAAGTTCAGAGTCTCCTTGACAGCTAGATAAACAACTCCTGCTGAGCTGTATCCATTAGTGAGGTTTGGAATTCACCCAAGCATTCATAATTAGATTCCATTTTACAACATTTCATCAACAAAGCCTCCAGAGTTGAATGCATTGAAACCTTGAAGAAGTGGGTCAGATGACCATCTGTTTCATTTCTTCAAAGGCTAAACAATCAAAGACGTCATCCTGCTGTTCTGCTATTTAAAAGGCTCCGCAGATAGCTAGGCTGTCAATCAATGTAAAGATCAAAGTACAGAGTCCAATTGACACACTAACATCAGAATATCAATATCACTGAATGCAGAAGAGTGCTTTATTTCCCAGGGAAAGTACGCTAATGTATCTGAACACTTTCCTTCCCTTTTAAGAACAAATCCCTGTCAATAACTGTATTAAAAGTATTGTTAAATTTCCAAACGCATCAAATTATTACATGTGAAGTTGACAACACCGTTTAAACTTACCTGTCAAAAGATTCACAACTCAGAACAAGCTTCCCTATGGTTATTGACCCATCTGACTTGACATATTTCACATAGGGTGGCACTGTGACACAGTGGTTAGCACTGCTGCCTCACAGCACCAGAGACCTGGATGACTGTCTTTGTGGAGTTTGCTTTTCTCCCTGTGTGCCTGGGTTCCTTCCGGGTACTCTGGCTTCATCCCACAGTCCAAAGATGTGCAGGTTAGGTGGATTGGCCATGCTAAATTGCCCCTAAGTGTCTGCAGGTTAGATGGGGTGACAGAGGTAGCGTGGGGGATTGGGTCTAAGTGGGGTGCTCTTTCAGAGGATCAGTGCGGACTCAATGGGCCAAATGGCCTCCTTCTGCGCTGTATGGAATTTTATGATTCTGTGCAAAGTTTGGTTTGGTTTTGCATATTTTTGGACTTAAGAGGCCTGAAATTGCTTTGAGTGTTAGAGTTAATAACTACATAATTGCAGCAGTTCTGATCATTTGGTTGAGTAAACTGGATGCTAGCTTGTGCACAGACCCCCAGAATTGCGTGTGGGAGTAAACAAGTGCAGCACACACTGATGTACTCACCTGGTTGATTTTGTTTTGTATAAAAACCATAGAAATATGCATATGTACTCCGCATCGTTTTAATTTACACATTATCTTCATTTTGCAGGATTGAAATAGATGTTAAATTATTTTCATTTGTGCAAAATTACCACAATTTGAAGTGTGAGCAGGCGATAGATAGCTTGTGGAAATAATCAAAGCAGATTCTTTTCGTCAACCCTGCATCTCAATGCTAATATTTTGGTTCTGCCTGTACAGAATATTATTTCACCCAGTGATCTTTGCGGATGTCAGTGATATTCATGAAATGTTAACGATCATGTCAAAATATCTGCATGATGTTGCTGACTAGAGGAGTAAGTTAAAGGACATGCATGATGATTCTCACTTATTTAAACCAATCCTGGGGTAAATATCTTTGGAGCTTCTCTTTCCATTGTTGTAACTTGAGTGATAATGCAGCAGAAACCCTGCGCCAGAATCTCCTGCCAAAGTGTCAGCAAGGCTATTCACCTTCGCCATTATTGATGTGTAAATGGTGCAGCAATTCCAGGGAAGGGGCAGATGGATGGTCAATCTCAAATGTCAAAACATTGCACTGCTCTGCGGTCAGTTTCATGTAAGTGGACTCCCGCTTTCTCCTTAACAATAACAATAATCGGTTATTGTCACAAGTAGGCTTCAATGAAGTTACTGTGAAAAGCCCCAGTCGCCACATCTCGGCGCCTGTTCAGGGAGGCGAGGAATTGAACCCGCGCTGCTGCCTTGCTCTGCATTACAAGCCAGCTATTTAGCCCACTGTGCTAAACCAGCCCCATTGAATTGTACTGAATAGCATGTTGTATGAGTCAGGTTATCGGTGAAAGCCTCACTCCAGAACTTGAGCAGTATGAATCTAGGCTGACACTCCAGTGCAGTACTAAGGGGCTGCTGCACTGTCAGAGATGTTGGGCTGGATTTTATGCCTGTAAATCAGGTGGGATTCCCCTGCCCTGTGCGACTGTAAAATAGGGTGTGAAGAAAGGTTTGCCTGGTCTATTCCAGACTAACCTTTTTAATGATGTAATATCTATTAATTAGTGCCAATCAATGTTTCAGACACTGAAAATTATCTAGTACAAATTTGGAGTCTCATAAACTCTGGTTTTAATTGTTGGAGTTTTAAAAATTATGATTTTGAAATAAAACTTCTGTTTTATTCTTCTCTGTCTCTTTTTGCCTCCTCGCTCTTAATTCAATCTTTCTTTACCTTTTTTTCATTTATCTCTCTATATCTTATCTGTCATTGAATTCGCTCTCTATTATGGACGGAATGCTGGCTGTTCACGTTGGCGGGATATTCTGGTCCCACCGACGGCGCACGGGTTTCCCGGCAAAGAGGGGTGCAGTCAATGGGAAACCCCTCGACAATGGCGGGTCCAGAAAACCCCTCTGGCGAGCCGCCTACACCGCTGAAAAGCACGCGGCTGGTTGATCGGTAAGTCCCGCCCTATATATCTCCTTCTTCATCCTGATGCTGTTAATTTCGCAATCCTTCAATTTGATTGGTCAATGAGGTGCACAGTTGCTCGTCCCGTGTGCTTGGCTTCCCTTATCGCATTGTTTATCGTCTCACACTTCCAGCATTTTTGAATTAATATCAGGTGCCCTGGCATTCATTCACTTCTGCAGTAAAATATGGCCAAATATGATCAGGATTTCCTTCCATCTGCTGCCAATGTTGCACTGGTTGAGCAGGAAAGGTACCAAGGAAATTTCTAGTTTCAATAACACCACCAAGTTAACACTCAAATATCGACCGTATTAAACTGACATTGTTAATCCAGAGATTTTGCATTACTGGCTTACCTTATTGTAACTACACAAGCCAAACAACAGGTTACACTTTAATGAAAGTCACTTGTACAATGTCACCTTACCGTACGTATAGTATTCAACTTCTGGTGGAAGTGTTACAAGGGAAAGATCACTCTCCTCAACATGTTCGTTTACATACTGCTGTGCTTTAGAAGCTTCCAGAAATGCCAGAAATCTTGCTGTAAATGCAGCGATAAAAATTGATAGCATTCCAAAATCTAAAAGATTCCACATTTGGAAAATGTATTCCCGTGGCCCTTCTGTCCAGATTTCCTTACACTCAGTCCACATCATACCTACAAGAGATTTAAAAAAAACCAATTAATTTGTCCATAGTTCTTTAAAGAAAACATGAAAAATATTACTGTCTACACAAGCCAATAAGGAAGCTACTTACCCAATATCCACACCATGATTAACATTTCCGTCCAAGAAAACATTGTGGTTTTCATTCTGAAGACTTGTTTAGGGTAATCCGTAACAGTGACATTGGGTAAGGTTTTGATGCCTTCAAATCTGTCAGAGGCATTAAATACTAGTAAACACAGAAAGATGATGAAGGACGCTGCATGCATCACAAACTTCATGAAGGGACTTCTTAGCATCTTCCCCAGCTAGAAGGAAAAATTAAAATATGTATCTATCCTGTAGATGTAAACTGAGCATCAGTCATTTCACCTCATGGGTACCTGTTTTCCTCTTTAACCAGCCGGTGTAATCTCATTTTTTTGCTGTTGAATTTCACATGCCATTCCGGGAAGTTGAGTCATTTTTCAAATTTAATTTCTCCCTTCACTCTCTTGATGGCATTGACCCATCTGGGGTTTTGTTCCATAGGTTCCAGCACCCTGTGCCAAGCATGAGCTGAGGGGCTGAGTACGGAAAGCCAGATGGCCCTTTGAGCATTACAGTCAATCCCAATCCTGCTCTTTTTTTTGCATATCCACACACATCATTTCCCAGCATGAGTTGCATTGTTAGTGATCAGGACCAGGAACCTGAGCTAATTTGTTTTCCTGTCCCTACCGCAAATGGCATTGCGGCCAGTGCTACCATCCTTAATGTTGTCCTGAGATTGACTAACTCAGCACGGACTGGAAATTGAAGCTGGGATTTTTCTGATCTATGCAACAAAGTCTTACACCAACTAGCAAATTTACTAATTCTATCATTGAGGATGCATTAATGTGTTCTCTTATAATTTAAAACCATTAAAAAAGTCAGGCGACTTGTTAAAAGTCTTTACAACACTGCATATTTTAGACTCCATCTGTCTTTCTACAAACTGTTAAAGCCTGTCTTATGATGCACTAATTGCCCTTGCTATAAAAAGAGCTGAATTGGTGCTGCACCCTTTTGAACTCCAGCAACAGCTAACAGCAATATGAGAACCAAATAATGGTTTTGAATGCAATATTTGTAAAATCTGTGGCTGAAATTCTCCATTCAGGAGATTATGTTCTCCCGTCGGAGTTGAGTTGTTACTGATTTGACTACAAATCAGGCAGTAATTTCCAATCTTCAGCCATGCAAATTTATGCATGGCAAGGATTATGAGCGATTCCCGAGAGAATCCCGCTATGGTGCCGTCATTTTGAGCAGGCAGCCCGATTGCGAGGTCCAGCGGCTAACCAACTCCCCCCTTCCCCATGCATTAGAAACCAGGCCCCACCTCCCCCGCATCATACATCAACACCAACCCCCCACATTGCACATCTGCCCCCTCACCCCCGGGTGTTTTGGATCCCCCCTCTTCCACAAGCATGGGGTGAACTGACACCCCCCCCCCCCACAGAGTTGCTCTAAATAGGGGAGCCCCCAGAGAACCCCTAAATAGGGGGACCTGCCATAGAGACACACTAAATAGGGAGACTGCCCCTGGAAACCCCCTAGATAAGGGGACCCCCCCCAAAGAGACCTCTAAATAGGGCCCCCCACAAAGACTCCCTAAATAGGGGGGCACGCCATAGACCCCACAGAACAGGGACCCCAGTTAGGAAGCCCTGCCAGGAAAGAGAAAACTGTCAGGAAGTCCCTCATAAATAGAAACCTCTCAGGAAGCCCCTCAGTAAAGAGAAATCTGCCTGGAAGCCGCCCCAGAAAATAGATCCCTGTCTGGAAGTTAGAGAAGTCAAAACAGAGGCAATGAAAAAAATTATTGTTGTGACACTCACCTGGGCAATATACCTGCTGGCTCAGACAGAGGAAGCACCACGTATAAATTTCAATCACCCACCTTCACTTTTGAGTGATTTTGAAGGTTTGAGCTGGAAATTGACAGCCCTTAACTCTCTTTGAAGTGGTTGATGTTTGTAAACATTGTGGTCAGAGCACTTCAGATTTACTGAACTACTAAAAAGTGGAATTAAGCAAGGCTTACAGCTGTGTGTGTGCCTGAAAGCTAACAATCACAGCCTACTAAGGGAAGTGAATGAATGGTTTGCAGTTCAAGGATCTGAGGGGGTTAAACACAGGTCATCGCTTTCTCCATCCAGGAATTGACACCTGGTACTTCCTGTGTCTGAGTCAACAGTTGTATTTGCCCAGGCGAGTGTTACAACAGTAATTGTTTTCACTGCCTCTGTCTGGACTGCTCTTTAGCTTCCATATAGGGGTCACTTTTCTGGGGGGCTTCCTGACAGGGGTCTATTTTCTGGGGGGGGGGCTTACTGACAGGGCTCTCGTTTCATGGAATTCCTACAGTACAGAAGGAGGCCATTCGGCCTATCGAGTCTGCATCGACCCTCCAAAAGAGTACTGCACCAATCCCGCTTCCCCACCCTATTCCTATAACCCTTTAACATAACCGACACATCCCTGGACACTAAGGGACAATTTAGCGTGGCTAATCCACCTAACCTGCACATCTTTAGACTGTAGGAGGAAACCGGAATACCTGGAGGAAACCCACGTAGACACGGGGAGAAAGTGCAAAATCCACACAGTCACCTGAGGCCGGAAGTGAACCTGGGTCCCTGGCACTATGAGGCAGCAGTGCTAACCACAGTGCCACCATGCCACCCCTGGGGGTCTGTGGGGAGTCCCCTATTTAGGGGTCTCTGTGGGAGGTCCACTATTTATAAGCCTCTGGGGGTGTCCCCTTATTTAGCAGGTATCTGAGGGGTCTCTTTATTTAGGATGTCTCTGGGGGGGTCCCTATTTAGGGGGCCTTTGGAGAGGTCTCTTTTTTAGAGGGTCTCTGGGGGGGGGGTCTGCTGGGGTTGTGGTGGGCAGGTCTGGCATTGTGGAGGAGGGGTGGCCCTTGGATGGACTTTGGGGGCAGCTCTCTTAAAATGATGCCCGCTTGGCTCACCGCGAGGTCCACCACGTCAGGGCCATGCTGGGGATTACCAATAGTAATCCGTGCCAGAGAATCACGCGGGCCAAGAGAATATGGTGCCCGGCCCTCCCGCTGGCGCGCAGGCACGAATCCTACTCCCGCCTCCAGTATCACAAAGGGCGGCGATCCCATTTTTATCCCGGAAGCCCGATTCTCTGCTGCATCAGGAACCCTGCTACTGGCGGGGGGCAGTGGAGAGTTTTGCCCTGTATCTTTGTAAAGTTGCTCCAAAAATCTGTGAAATTTAAACATTGGATCTAAAAAATAATATCTAGAATATAATTATTCCAGTTTATAAATTGTCCTGAATGTATTCAGTATAGTTTGCAAAACACATGGCTTCTTAAAAACATATTTATTCTTATGGTTAGACCAAAGTTATATGAGGGACCTACATTTTTTTGTTGTCCTGTTTTTACACAGAGGGTAGTGGGTGCCTGGAACTCGCTGCCGGAGGAGGTGGTGGAAGCAGGGACGATAGTGACGTTTAAGGGGCATCTTGACAAATACATGAATAGGATGGGAATAGAGGGAAGCGTAGTTTAGACGGGCAACATGGTTGGCACAGGCTTGGAGGGCCGAAGGGCCTGTTCCTCTGCTGTACTTTTCTTTGTTCTTGGAAAGAATTACATGATTGTGACCGTACCTAACATAGCAGGTTGGTAGTTCGGGGAAAACAATGTTTTGGAGAAAAACATACAACAATGAATAATGCACTTCTGAATACAGATTGAATAAGCTATGAATAAGTTTGAAGTCAGACTATGAACCTGACTGCTGATCAATTTCCGTTGAACTACATATCGAAATGGCAGGTCAAACTGATATATCAGTGAATCATCCATCTCCTGTTCAGGACACTTTAAATCAGTCGATACTTCAACGCACATCCCAGTTCCCAATATATGGTGCTTTATTGATCAAACATTTATTACAGTTTCAACTGATCTGATTAAGATTGGGTGGTGAAAGAGGCCAAGGTTGAGCTTGTTGGCAATGAGGAGGAGAGCACGGGTAAGAGTATTGAACTGCCCTGAGTTACAATCTCTGAGAGTGAGAACATCGAATTTTACTCCCATAAATACTTTTCAAAGGATAAAATTGCCACCTGTGGTAAATTAATTAAGTTCTGGAACAGTCCCTGATGTCCTTTTTGATCAACATTTCAGTCACTATGCACCAATTCTTGGAACATTTCAGTATCTTTTCAAAATGATGACAATTAAATTGTCTACAGCAGGATTCCACAGTGAAAGATATGAATCAGTAATGTAATTCATTTTATCATTATGCTCATGTGATACAATTCTAGGAATCTGTATCTGTTATATTGGTATTTTTAAACTCAGCTACTTAATTAATATATTTTTGATTTATTATTATGTTGCACTGTGAGTAACAAAGCATATAAAGCATTCCTCTACTAATAAAACGTGTGGACAACTCCTGTGTTCAATTTAAAGTCATTTTGACACATCATGGCCTGTAAATAGATCAGACCCTTAAACATATTTTGGCATCTGTATTTTCAGTGGTCTGGAAAAGTAAAACTCAATTGTGTAACGCTAATAACAATTCAATGTCAGCATGGGTAGTAAATCTGGCTATCCTGTTAGTAACTTGCTGATTTTAAAGGTCCTGAATTTTCTCTGGCTCTACCCTGTCAATGGAATAACTGAGGCCTGACTTTTCACCAAGTTGGAAGGTCTCCACACCTGTACCAAAGTGGGTCCAGAGCCCTAAATCCGGGAGTTCCACACCCAAACATGGCACCCATCACTTTTGCTGAGTGAGGGTGGGGAATGGAGGAGGGATGTACTTTGTCCATCCGCAGTGCACTCGCGTACATTTACATGTTTAAAAGTGCAGCTGCCTTCACTCAGAATCAGTTTTGGTCATCCACTTTTCTTTTTTTTTAAAATAATTTTATTCAAATTTTCACATCTTCACAAAAAAAAAACAATAACAGAAAATTCTAAGAACAAAAAGAACAGAACCCCCCCCCCCCCTCCGTATATACAAAAGAGAAACAATAAATTAACGCCCGTCGTTGGCAAAAAACAGATATTCAACCCAAAACAAAAACAAAGAGACAGCCCCCCCCCCCCCCCCCCCCCCCCCGAGTTGCTGCTGACCTTTTGTTTTTACCGTTCTGCCAGGAGATCTAGGAATGGTTGCCATCTCCTGAAAAACCCCTGCACTGACCCCCTTAGGGCAAATTTCACCCCGTCACCCACTTCTCTGAAACACGGCTCATGGGCTTTATACATTTGAGGGTGGAATTCTTTGGGGAGATAGGCACCTTTTCAGAGGGATCCAGTATCCCTTTGGGTTGTCAAGAGTAGATACGAATCTGTGTAAAAAGTGGATAAGGTCTGCAGAACTGTCAAGTTGTCGAGCCATTTAAATCCCCTGCTCATAAATATTTTGAAAAGTCTGCAGTTGAAAGAAAGGTGCTTCCAATTTCACTAGCTATTTGTAGACATAATGTGCAGATGCCGGAGTCTTACAACACCAGGTTAAAGTCCAACAGGTTTGTTTCAAATCATTAGCTTTCGGAGCACTGCTCCTTCCTCAGGTGAATGAAGAGGTGGGTTCCAGAAACATTTATATAGACAAAGGGTACGGTTCTCCGCAACGGCCAACGCTGGCGGGAAACCCGGAGTGTTTCACGATGGCATCGGAGGCCACTCCTCGCCCCCTATTCTCCCCCCTCCGGGGGGCTAGGAACGTTGTGATAATGACGCGGACGGCGGCGCCAAATGACGTCCGCCGCGCATGCGCATGTTGGCCGGCGCCAACCTGCGCATGCGCGGTTGTCGTCTTCCCCTCAGCTGTCCCGCAAGACGTGGCGGCTTGATCTTGCGGGGCGGCGGAGGGGAAAGAGTGCGTCTCTTAAGAGACGCCGGCCTGACGATCGGTGGGCACCGATCGTTGGCCAGTCCCCTCCTGAGCACGGCCGTGGTGCTTGATCCCCTCTCCGCCCCCCACAGGCCACAAACTTACCTTTCACGCGATGTTCATGTCGGCAGCGACCAGGTGTGGTTGCCGCTGGCGTGAACAGGTTGGGAACATCAGGCCGCTCGACCCATCTGGGCCGGAGAACCGCGGGTCGCCGTGAAAAACGGCGACCCGCGATTCTCCGAGCGGCGTGTCGCAAAATGTGACACGCCATTTTAGGGGGGGTGGGAGAATCGTAAGGGGTGCCAGAGGGGCTCTCCCGTGATTCTCCCACCCGGCCTGGGGAGCGGAGAATCGCGCCCAAAGTCAAAGATGCAATACGATACTTTGAATGCGAGCATTTGCAGGTAATTAAGTCTTTACAGAACCAGAGAGAGGGGTAATCCCAGGTTAAAGAGGTGTGAATTGTCTCAAATCAGGACAGTTGGCAGGATTTCGCAAATCCAGGCCAGATGGTGGTGGTGAATGTAATGTGACATGAATCCAAGGTCCCAGTTGAGGCCGTACTCAGTGTGCGGAACTTGGCTATAAATTTCTGCTCGGCGATTCTGCGTTGTCGCGCGTCCTGAAGGTCGCCTTGGAGAACGCTTACCCGAAGATCAGAGGCTGAATGCCCTTGACTGCTGGTGTGTTCCCTGACTGGAAGGGAACATTCCTGCCTGCCGATTGTCGCGTGATGTCCGTTCATCCGTTGTCGCAGCTTCTGCATGGTCTCGCCAATGTACCACGCTTCGGGACATCCTTTCCTGCAGCGTATGAGGTAGACAACGTTGGCCGAGTCACACGAATATGCACAGCGGTGGTGTTCTCATGTGTAATGGTGGTACTCATGTCGATGATCTGGCATGTCTTGCAGAGATTGCCATGGCAGGGTTGTGTCGTGGTCGCTGTTCTGAAGGATGGGTAGTCTGCTGCAAACAATGGTTTGTGGGAGTAGGCAGAGGGGCATTGGTTGAGATGGAAGGTATGAGGAGTCATGGGAGCGGGTGGGGGGCATGAGGTGACATGAGTTAGCATGGATAGGCATGGTGAGTTTGTGGACAGTGTGAGGGGTGGAGGGCTGTTTTTTGTTTTACTCTTTTCATTATAACGGGGACAAAATCCTATTAACCAGCCCGCTTCAGCATCTGGTAGCCCCCGTGACTGCTTCTGCTCTGTTTCCAGGTGGGCCCAACTTCAGTTAGTACCTGATCCCCTAGAATGAAAGTCCGGTGCATTAGGCTGAGAATTGCATGTCGGCCGAAGGTCGTGGCCAGCAGTGGGCGCCAAGTGGAATGCCATGCTCCGGCCCCTCGACAGCGAAGTGAATGCATTCTACACGGCACGAGGGTGTGGCCATGCAAATTGTACAGTAAACACCGTTGGCATATCATTCACTGGCCCACCCTGGTATTCTCCAGGGCTCAGCGATGTTCCACCTCCACCAGGAGGAATTACCGACGGTGAGATTTACTCAGGAAAATCAGGAAGCAGGCACTGTGACTGCTGAGGGAGAGGGAGAAGGTAGGTCCTGTTCCCAAAGGTGTAACCATGGGTTGCCGTTGCTGATGCTGGCTGGGGGGGTGGGGGGAGGGAAATCTGCCAGTGCCAAGTGGTACCTGGGAGTGACCAGGAGGTGGGCCGAGGGGTTGGGTGAACCTTGGGACCGGATTGTGCACGCACGGGCCGCCATTGATACGACCCACAAGGCAACCAATTTGCAGCGCAACCCACTGACCCCCCACCATGGCCTGTAGTTGTACAGAGCGACACCGGCTGTATGGGTGTGCCCCCCCACCCACACCCGTGCGCCACCCTTTTGGGGGGCAACATGCGGCTCACCCAAGGAAGATGCCAACAGTATATCCCACAGGAGGGCGCCAGACATGGGCCGCAGAGCATACAGCTGGCATGTGCAGGAACAGCCACCGGTATCCCTGCCAGCAGGGATGGTTGCTGGGGCCAGATCCCCACCGGTGCTGGGGACCGATGTGGCCAGGGGACCGAGTGGGGATGGGATTGGGTTGGAGGGGAGTGTGGGATGGGGACATGCGGGGTCAGGCGCTGCAATGCAGGCCAGGACCACCGTGTAGCCCATTGCATCAGATCGGGCATGGGGGTACCCACCATGCTAACATGTCCGCACTTTACCCCCTGCAGACAATGGATCTCAGTATCCAACCAGGTATGGTTGCCATGCCAGCTGCTGCAGACTCACTGAGGCTGTACGAGCCGGAGCTGTCCAGGGAGGAACCGACAGAACTGGAGCACACCCCAGAGGAACAGGGGCCAGCTGGTGATGGTGGAGAACTGGCCGCCCAACAGGCCGAGGAGGCGGTTGGAAGGATGTGCCTTGTACATATAGGCAACGTCTGTCATTTAAGGACCTGCCAGACCAAGCATGCTGCCGAAACCTCTGGTTGAGCAGAGGGACTGTGCGACATCTTTAGCAGATCATGGCACATCTGGCACCGTGGGGGTATGGGGGAGGATACAAATTACCGGTGGCCGTCAAGGTGACAGTATCAGCGGATCTGGTCAATGGGATGGAGGATGAGACCCATTCCGCAATGAGCTCTGGTGCTCAACATTGTTGGATGGAGTCCATGTGAGCTGGCCATATTAATGCACGGTCCCATCGAACCCTTGTGGTGGTGGAGGTGGGAGCGAGCTTCAGGGTGTGGTGGGGAATGGGAGCGGGTAAGGCTGGGGACTGGGGCGGTGGCTGTGTCCACCTCCACGCCCTCACTCCCAACAGCATCCTCCCACCAGGCACACCCTTTGCTCCCAGCCCAGCCCATCCCTTACATCCTTCAGACAGGGTACCGAGGCATGTCGGAACGTTAGTGTACAGAGGTGTTTACTGTGATATAGACATGTGCCATAGCCCCTAACACTATCCTATCTACTACATCCATGCCAACGTAAATCGTAGCCATGATGTAGAGATTCCGGCGTTGGACTGGGGTGGGCATAGTAAGAAGTCTTACAACACCAGGTTAAAGTCCAATAGGTTAGTTTCGAATCACTAGATTTTGGAGCACTGCTCCGTCCTCAGGTGATCAAATTGTGACTAGCTTTCTGGCCTTATGTACCCTAACACTTGGTCTAGGTGGCTCCATAGGTAGTACATCAGGAGTGGAGGTGGCCTGCTATGAATCCCGCACTGTGAACTGGGTCCCCTTTGAAGGCCATCCTCTGGAGCAACTGGGCCTGGATGGGCCAGGCAGTTTTTTGGGTGTCCGAGGTGGTGTGGTGCCACCCTGTCCTACCCACTGCCCATCAGGTGTGGCTGGAGTGAGCTCGGGAGCTCCCTCACCATCTGGCACTGCCAGTAGTAGAGGCCCTCTTTCGTCTCGACCAGGGTCTCAATGCTCAGGGCCATAGAGGACAGGGACAGTGCCATGTCCCTCTGGGACTGGGCCACATCTTTCAGTGATCATGCCAGGTCCCTCTGTGACTGGCTCAGGTCAACCAGCACGAGGCCAATGCCCTCGACGCCTGTAGCCATGGCCCATTGTGACTGGGCCGAACTCTGGCCCACAACTGCAATATTCCAGGTGGCCCTGGCACGTGGCTGCCTGTGACAGGACTGCCCTGTCCTGTGCCTCAGCCCACCGCCCGCACAGAGTGCCACAGGCCTTGGACATCTTGTCCCATGGCCAATACCTTCGCAACCATGGCCTCCACTGAGTCATTGACCTGGTTGGCACGCATTGTCAGCACCGCCTCCTGCCCCTACTGGTGGTTGGACCCCTCCAACCGCACCTCAGGCACTGGGTGGTTGCGGGCAACGCCTCATGTAGTCCCTGGCTGTGCTCCTGAATCTCCAGAATTGATTGGGCCACTGTTCCCAGAAGCACGAGACCCATCTGAATGGCAGCTCGTGCCTGGGGTCGGGCCCCCTCCAACCATCTGCCCCCTTCCCACCTACACCTGATGTACTACAACATGTGCGTGATGCGCACCAGATAGTGCCCCAGGAGCCTCTTCACTAACATGCCCAACCAAGGTCAGTGTGTCAGGATGATGGAGGGTGTTGCTGACAGCAGTGTCACGCTGACGGTGTTGCCCCCAGTCCTCCGGGGTGTCATGGGGCTATAGCTGGGGGCTCACAAATTAGCAAGTCTCTCCTCGTTGCTCCGCCTTGGCAACTGTCCACTCTCCAGCCCCACCAACCAAGTCCAACACCCTCCGTTCAGCAGTGATGAGGAGCCACAGGTTCTGTGGGGCCCCTCCAGTCTGCTCTCTCTCTGCGGTTGTGGGCTGCCTTGTCCTGGGGGACTGATAGCGCACAGTGTGAAACACACAGGTATGGGCAACACAGGTGGTCCACAGCTGGTGACCTGCGTATGCAGGGAACCTGGCAATGGCGGACAGGATGCTTGTTGGCATGTGGTGGGTGGTGGGACGTGGGCGGCCTGCCGATGGTGGGGTTCAATCACCCTCTGGGGGATGGAGGGTGGGTGGGATGGGCTACGGGTGTTTTGGACAGCCGTTGCTGCCAGGGGCACGTTGATGATGGTGGCCCACCCTGGCTGGCCTGGGGGGTTGCCCACTCATGCACAGTGCTGCCTACCGGTCCACCATGTGGGGGCCACGTGGAAGGGGGGGCTATGGGTGTGGGGGGGAGGTGGTGGAGGGATGTTGCCAGGGATGTGGGGCTGGTTACTCCCCCTGGCCGCCTTGAGGAGGTTGAGCAGCTTCTTGTGCCATTGCTGGCCGGTCCTGGCGGTGGGGCTCACGGCGCTCACAGCCTCTGCCACCTATGCCCAGGCCGCCTTCCCACCTTGGGGAGGAAGGTGCCCTGCCTCTCCTCCATGGCATACAGCAGCGTGTTGATGTACCATCAATTGTACGCGAGGCGAGTGATTTACCAAAGTCTGGCTTTAATTGACTAGAACACAGCTCTGCGATCGTCTACAATGGAAAGGGACGATCGTCAGGCGTCTGAGCATTTATACCTCGTTAATAGAGGCGTGGTTAACTCAGCCTCTCGGCCAATCGGTCGAGAGGCACATGATCGACCAGGGCCAATGGTAAGCCGACGTTCTGGGCCAATGGCAGACAAGTATGCAGATCATATCACCACACGTGTCAAGCTCTGCAATGGCGAAACCGGGTGTCGCTCTTCAGGGTGCCATCTTGTTGGCTGGCATGAATGTGTGTGGGCAGTGAGGTGCTAATATGTGGCTGCAGCTTGTCAGCCTCTCGAGTGCCGGTCCCGACCCAGGCGAATCAGATGCTGTCATGCATTGGAATTGCACTAGTTCCACATGGCGCCGGTACTAACTCATTAACAGATCCTGAATTGCTCCGGGACCGTCATCGCATTTGTCAACATACAACATTCGGGATTCAGTCCCGGCATCAGCACTTAGGGGTGGATTCTCTGGTTCCTGATGCCGAAATCGCGTAGGATTCTCATGGTCTCATCTATCGGAAACTCAGCGTGGCGGCTGCGGACTCAGCCCAGCGGCGCCTCAGTTGGGGGAGGGCTGATCCACGGGCCGGGGGGGCATTATTCGGGGCAGGGGTCACTGTGAGGGGGCGGTCAGGGGCGCACAAGCCGGCCAAAGAGAGGGGACTATTTTGCAGGCTGGGTCCGCGGGTTACATCCGCCATGAAGCACAGCGCGGCCACAGAACCGGCAGTGTTCCAAGCCGTATCGGCAGCTAGAGCTGGGACCTCTACGCTGCCTGGCTGCTAGCCCCACCCACCTACCGAGCAGGGAATCGGTGGCCGTTCTGCACCAGTTTTCCTGGTGTAAAACACCACCATTTTCACGCCGGCAAGGGGACTTTAATCTCCCAAACGGAGAATCCAGCCCGTAGTCTCTGAAGCGGAGAATCCGGCTGATAATCCCTGCCACTGAGTCACACTTGATATGATAGGGGTAAAATTTTACTTCGACAACACAGGCGCCAGTGGGTGGGAAGTCTGTTATAAACCCTGCCACGTTTATCTTTCCATTGCCTTCAATAAAAAGGAAAACTGGAGAGAATGAAAGATGGGTGGCAATCTGGTGTAATGTGCTTTGAGGTTGAAAATTCTCCCTTGATACCTATAAAACCTGACCACCATACTTACTATAATGCACAAGTAATTACCTCACAAAAGTTTCACAATGTAAAATCTATTAACTGGATAACTAGTTCATCCAATAGAATGTGTTTTTCTCACTGGCTCATGATTCTGTTTTCTTTGAAGTACAGAATAATCTTCAGGATCCATTTTAATTACCAAATAGGTATATAGGGTCATGATTAACATTGAAGTCCCTTTTCTTGTGTTCAGTAAGTGAACGCCGATGTTGTGGTCAGAGATTAGTGGATTGAATGAGTGTTTGAGCCTGACTCTGAATAAACTGAATTGTCGTCAGTGTAGTCAGAATTCAATAAGAGCTATTTCCATTAATTCAATAACTCTTCTAGACGCACACACCAGAAAATGTTACTGTTCCGACAAACCTATTAAAAAATTTAAGTAAAATGATAGTATGACAAAGTGAATGAATGTTTATCAGCATGATATAAACTGATGACTTTAAAATTAGTCTTTCTTTTCAAAATGTTTATTTTTGAGAAAAAGAAAATTGGAGATTTTTGGACTGATTTATGGTTATGGTAGTGCCGAGATTCTATTACTGGGCTAGTAATCCAGAATCCTGGATTTGTAATTGAGAGAATATGAACTCAAATCCCATCAACTCAGTTTGAGAATTTGAACCCAGTTATGAAAATAAAAATAGTTGGTCTTGGTTAAAAAACAAATACCATGAAACATTTTTGTTTTTATTTTAGATTTCCAACATTTGCAGAATTTTTTTTATCCAAACCAACTTTGTTTTCACCAGTCATTCCCACATGCCATATACCAATCCTTCATGGAGAGATTGGAGGCCTGTTTGAGGCTTCTGTCTGTGTTATTCAATAACCAGCCACGAGGAGCTGCCTAAGAGTCCCCCAGGGTGGCACAACCCATTTTGTTCCTATCTGCCAGTGGAGAAGCTGAAAGCAAAAAAAAAATCTTACAGGAGAGGTCTGTATGAGGACCTTAGCACAGAAATAATTGTCATCCACCATGATCGATGATTCATTTTCCCTCTGCCACAATGACACGAAAGCTGTTTCTGTATTTCAATTGAGTCTCCAATGGTAACTGCAGCTGATATGGTTGAAAATACTTTAAAAGCCATTACTGCATGTGAAGTCAGACTGTTTAATGCCGCTTAAGTGAACTGTTTTCACCTTTGCAAAAAGCACTTGTATTATAATTGATTAGTCCTAATAAAGGAGTGGACTATATCCTAGTTATATTTCTCTGCAATGTTTAATAAAGTTGCCATGCCATCCTCCTCAACCACCTCTGGTGTGCAACTCAGTGGGACTGCCCCTTGGTGGGTCCAGGCGTATTTTTCCGAATATCACTTGTGCATCTCCAACAATGGATTCTCTATCATCATGAGTTCTCCAAGAAACTATCATAAACTTCAATGTCTCCAAACTGTAAGTCTCTCTTGACATCATCACGTCTTCACTAACTTCTATTTTTTCCCTGCCTTAACATTAAATTTAGGATCTCATCCCATCTTCAAATTCGCCTCTGGTCTCATTCCATCAATGAATCCCCTTCCAGCCTCTTCAGTTCCCTGGCTTTGGTCTTTTGTGCATTTCATTCTCACTTGAGTCTTCAACCTCAGCCCTATATTCCCTACAAAAAATCTCCTGTAGCTTTAAAAGCTTTTCAAAACTCATATTTTAACAGAGCTTTCAGTCACCCCATTCTCTTTTTCCTTGCAATACTTTGGCGTCAGTTCCACTAATATTTCAACTGGAAAGTTATTTTGGATAGTAACGGTGTAATAGAAATCCAAGTCATTGTGGAGGAGATAGTCAGTGAAGTAGCAATGTATCAGTTGTAACTATGAAATAAAAAAGAAACAAGGCTTACCAGAGTTCAACAGAAGAGGAAGGTTCTAAGTTTGATCCCTCAGATTGTGATGAGCTAGCTGACCTCAGCAAGGGCTGCAAATGAAGTACAATGGTCTTAGTGTCCCTGGACTGGGGGATGTACAAATTCGGCAAGGCCACTTTCCCTAATTGTTCCCCAACTGGAAAGCAGATATGCCTGGATGTCAGATGAAGATGGAGTGCAGCTCGGATAGAGTGAGAAGCTGGGAGTTTGGTAAGTGAAGGGCTTTGGTGAAGAAGGGTAGTAGGTGCTTCTTTCTTTACTTACCTTTTTGGTACAAAGGGATAAGCTGATTGGTAAGCAACTGGCACATTATTCTATTTATAATAAATAGTTTGTAAAGTTAAGTTATGGCCAGGCAGCACTGATGAGTGGAATGTGCTTCCTGCGGCACGTGGGAAGTCATGTATACACAATGTGTCTATACAAATACATCAGCAGGAGGTTTCACCAGCTACAGAAACTTGAGCTCCAGATTTTGGAACTCAATAAGTTGCTGGAGTCACTGTAGTGCATTTGTGAGGCAGACAGCTTCACAGATAGCATGTTTAGGGAGATGGGCACAAATCAGGAAGAGATGTAATGAGTGACCACCAGGTAATTTAAGAAAAAAAGGCAGATAGTGCAGGAGTTCCCTGAGTCGATCTAGCTTGATAACCGGTTTTCCATTTTGGATACTAGTAGGGTGACGGTACCTCTGAGGAGAGCAGCAAGATCAAGGCAGTGGCTCCATGTGTGTCTCAGCTGCACAGCAGGACAGAAATAAGAGTGGGAAGGCAATAATGATAGTAGGTTCATTAGTTATGGGAACATACAGCTGTTTCTGTGGCTATAGATGTGACTCCAGGATGGTATGCTGTCTCTGGTGCCGAGGATGTTACAGAGTACCTGCAGGATATTTTTATGGTAGAGGATGTGCAGCCAGAGGTCATGGTTCACATTAGTACCAACATGATAAGTAGGAAGGAAAGTGAGGGACTGAAAGCAGATTTTAGGGAGATAGGAAAGAAATGAAAAAGCAGGATCTCAAAAGCAGTAATCTCAGGATCAATCCCAGTGCCACGTGCTGAAAGAAATTAGTATTAATAAAGAGGAAGAACTTGAAAAATTGATTCGATTGTAGGTTGGTAAATCCCCTGGACCTGACGAGCTATAATCCAGAGCGTTAAAGGAGGTAACTACAGAGATAGTGAATGCATTGGTGGGTATCTTTCAAAATGTATTGTTGAAAGATTCTTGCAGACTGGAAAGTAGTAAATGTAACCCCGCTATTTAAGAAGCGAAGGGAGAATGAAAAAGAGATCTACAGACTTGTTAATTTGATGTCAGTAATAGGCAAAATGTTAGAATCCATTTTAAAGGATGTGATAATTTGACACGAGAAAACAATTATATGATTGGGCAGAATCAACACGGATTAATGAAAGGGAAATCATGTTTCACAAACCTGTTGGAGTGGTTGAGGATGTCACTTGTAACATAGATAAGGGAGAACCAGTGGATGTGGTGTATTTTGATGTTCAGAAGGTTTTAGACAAGGTCCCACACAGGAGGTTAGTAAACAAAATTATATCACATGGGATTGGGGATAATATCCTGCTATGGATTGAGAATTGGTTAACAGACAGAGAACAGAGAATAGGGATAAATGGGCCATTCTTAGGACGGCAGGCTGTAATTGGTGGTGTACTGCAAGGATCAGTGCTGGGACCACAGATGTTCACAATCTATATAAATGATTTGGATATGGGGACCAAATTTAATATTTTCAAATTTGTTGATGTTGTGAGGATGCTGCAAGGGGACTTGGACAGGCTAAGTGAATGGGCAAAAACATGGCTAATAGAATATAATGCGAATAAGTGTGAAGTTATCCACTTTGGTAGGAAAAACAGAAAGACAGTCTATTTCTTAAATGGTAAGAGGTTCAGAAGTGTGGGTGTCCAAAAGAACCTGGGTGTCCTTGTTGGTGAGTCACTAAAAGTCAGCATGCAGGTACAGCATAGCCTTCTGATACCTACAGTAAGCAATTAGGGACACCTTCACCACAAGGGTATTTGAAAAATGAAATGCAAATCGCTTATTGTCACGAGTAGGCTTCAAATGAAGTTACTGTGAAAAGCCCCTAGTCGCCACATTCCGGCGCCTGTTCAGGGAGGCTGTTACGGGAATTGAATCGTGCTGCTGGCCTGCTTGGTCTGCTTTCAAAGCCAGCGATTTAGCCCTGTGTACATGAGTAAAGATGCCTTGCTGCAATTGTATGGCATCTTGGTGAGACTACACTATATTGTGCATAGTTTTGATCTCCTTATCTAAGAAAAGATATAATTTCCATTGAGGGAGTATAACAGAGGTTCACCCTAAGATAGTGGGATTGTCTTCTGAGGAGAGATTGAAGAAACTGAGCCTGTATTCTTACAAAATTCTTACAGGGCTTGACCGGGTTGATGTAGAATGGATGTTTCCCTTGGCTGGTGAGTGTAGAACTAAGGAACACAGCCTCAGAATAAGGGGCAGACCTTTAAGACTGGGATGAGGAAGAATTTATTCACTCAGAGGGTGGTAAACCTTTGGAATTTCCTTCCCAAAGGGCTGCGAAAGCTCAATCATTGAGCATGTTCAAGATAGAAATCAATAGATTTCTGGATACTAATGACATCAGGGCATATGGGGATAGCATGGGAAAGTAGCATTGAGGTAGGTGATCAGCGATAAACTAATTGAATGGTGAAGACTTGATGGGCTGAATGGCCTACTCCTGCTCTGATGTTGCTACGTTTCTCTGTAGACCTGATTGGATTTGGCTATGATGTCCTTCTGAAATAGCCTTCTGATACCTATTACCCATCTTCACACATGAAAAACAAATGTTAGGACGATGTACTGAAAGGCTTCCATCAGCTGAAACTGTATCTCAAAATAATTTGGCACTGTCAAGAATGGAATAGGATATGGGGTAGGACGAGCGTGTTTGGACAAACCAGGAAGTAATAATTATGTCCTCGTGTTTAGAAGATGTTTGGAATGAAAATGAATTCTAAGAGAATAACTTGCTTAACTTGCCACTGTATTTGCTTTGCGCCAGTCTGTTTGCTGAAATTGGTGGCACGGTGACAAAGTGGTTAGCACTGCTGCCTCATGGCACAGAGGTTTGATCCTGGCCCCGGGTCACTGTCCGTGTGGAGTTTGCACATTCCCCCCATGAGTCTTACCCCCACAACCCAAAAGATGTGCAGAGTAGGTGAATTGGCCATACTAAATTGCCCCTTAATCGAAAAAATATGAATTAGGTACTCTAAATTTATGTTTAAAAGGCTGTTTGCTGAAACAGCGTAGAAGCTGAAACAGAGCAAAAGCTCTGCCACTGATTTGAAGATAATTAAACAGAGCAGCGAACGCTAAGGAGCAGTGCAGTTTTTGATTCCTTAATCTATTTTATCTACAGATTGTGCTGATGTTTGCGTTATTTCAGAAGGATATTTTTCCATTATCTGTTGTCCTTTAAAGAAAATACTTTATGATTTTGCTGTGGCTCTGTAATGTGCTCTCTCATCGTCAATTTTCAAAAGTGAAGCATGGAAAAAGAATCACTGTGATGAGTGGCATTCTGTAAACCAAAGGGCACAATCTGTGAATTTAAGTTTTATTGTGGATACGTACTAAATATAATAATGCTTTTAAAAATTACTGTTCCAATTTACGAGGGGCTCTTCCAAAAATTCAAATTTATTCTAGTGGCTCTGCTTCAATTTGGTTTTGAGATGAAAAACAAGCCCGTTATTTCTTTAAGCTCAGACATTCAATCTGTGCAAGCTGAGGAAAACATTTGCAAGCAGTAAGAAAAAGTATGGAATTCAGGGAATGACACTCAGGAAGCAATCCAGAGTGAGTTTCTGCATTGAGGAGGAGCCAGTGGTGGTGCCACCAGAGGATCAGCAGCACCTGCTGCCTTACTGGCCACATGACTGCCATCAGTCACACCTGTGCTTTGAGAAGTTGTGAGGATGCTGCAAGGGGACTTGGTCAGGCGGTGAAATTAGCAGCTATTCAGCAGGGTAGGTTTGTCTGCACTGATTGATGCATTGATCAGTTGTCTGAAATATCTGTGAGCAGCGAATTAGCTGTTAATACAGTTGATCCTTATGCTGGTCTGTAAGGAATCAGAGAGAGAAAAGTTAAGGCTGACGATGGCTTCAACAACATTGGCAGTATTATACTGTCCTATGCTTGCAGCAAATGATGTGGAGATGCCGGCGTTGGACTGGGGTGGGCACAGTAAGAAGTCCAGGTTAAAGTCCAACAGGTTTGTTTCGAATCACTAGTTTTCGGAGCACAGCTCCTTCATCAGCAATTAGCATAGATCTGCAATTGCCTGTTGCTAAGGTGTGCAAGGTCTGTAAATACAGTCAATGGCATAATGATTGTGGGTGTGGGTATCTGAGACTGGTGTCAACTGATCTTCCTGTCGTGCATTCTTTCACTTGTATCACTTCACCCGTTAAATACTATTTTGGCTTGTTTAAAGTAATTACCATTTTTAATTTTAAACTGAGTAACCAAACGACGTGGGATGCTGTGCTTGAAGTTAGATGTGGTCTTGCTGATGGAGCTTGTGAGAAAGTTAATACTCTAAGAGGTTCCCTTAGTCAGGTTCTCTCTTCCCTGAACTCTAGTAAGCGCTTCATTTATAGCCAGCTTTCCAGCAGTTTTGCAGACAGTATTCAGCTGCTTTCGTGCTAACATTAGCATTTCCGGCATGGTCTGATGAAACAAGAACTGAAAATAAACCAGACAAGAAGCTGAAGAAAAAAAACTGCCTCATTAAAAGCCAATCTTCTTATGAAACAAACGAACCTAAAGGACAGGAAATTGAGCGAAGAATATTTGAATGTAATTTAAAATAGAATTGATTATTTTAATGAAGCCCTTGCACAATACACCGGCTTAACAGGCTACCAGAAAACAGTATGATATGGGATCCGTCAAAATCAATTTCCATGCAATTTCTCAGTGGCCCCAATAGCTTGTTCCACTGACAAGAACATTTGCTTCTGTGTCTTCTGCATGTCCTTTTTTCCAGGAAAAACCTTCCCACATGGTAGGGGGAATTTGAGAATGTTATTGTACTCCGGAAGAGCCCAATATTTCAAGTTGGTGGAACCCTGAGGAACATTCAGCTAACATCAATTTTTCTGTTTTTTTCCTGCCTGGCTTTTCACAGCCCTTTGAATAGTACAGACTGCAAGCTTCATCACACTGAAGAAAATTCACACCGACTCATCTGTATGATTTATAAAGGGGAACTGAAATGTTATTGGAATTTCAACAAAGCCGTAGAAGATTTTCAGAAGAGCAATATGATTACTTTATGTATGGCATCAGACATAGAGATGTATTTTACAAACCTTCTAGGTTAACAATTCTTGCTCATAGGTTTGATTTGCAAGAATAGACAATTGTGTGGAGTAGGGGGACAGAATTTCTGTGCATGGTTCTATTTTTTCAGTGGTTTGAAACAACAGGTATGGTTATGAATGTGCATATAATTACAGACGTAAATTGAGTACGATGATATTGTCAGGAGCATCAGGCATATATTTTGTTGCATGGAGAAAAAATTTAATTTTGGAACCACAGATCCGGACAAAAAGATCAATAAATCAAGTTAATGTTTGTGTCAATGATTAACTGAGAGCATTAGGAAGTCTCAATTAGAAATAGGTGGCTCTTGCTAAATAGAGATCTGGTGTGGTCATTTATTAATTTAAAATATTCAAATATTTTGGGAGAAAACATTTACTCCAGTAATTCGAGATTTATCTCCAGATAAATTACTCACTGTACAAATTCAGTGATCTGCAATTCAGTTGAATTATCCAAGATTTCATAGTATCTTAACATATGGGGAATATTTATTTGTTATATTATCATAATCCAAATGTAAGTCTTTTTAACATCAGTAATTTCCTTGTCAGGAAAAGCAATGCCCACATAATAATTGCAAAATGGAAATATTATGCTGCCAGCAAGGTAGAGAGCATTATTGAGCTGTAATCATGTAAATTTTTGTATGTTCATGATATAGAATTGTGAAATGGTTATGGCACAGAAGATAGATGTTCAGACATAATTCCTTCTTCAGAAATTTAAAATGCCATTAATAATGAGACTGTGATTTTTTTATTGATTCAAGGGATGTGGGTATTACATGGGCCAGCATTTATTTCCCATCCCTAGTTGCCCTTCAGAAGGTGGTGGCATGCTTCCATCTTGAACTGCTGCAGTCCCCAAGATGTAGGTACACCCTCAGTGCTGTTAGGGAGGAAGTTCCAGGATTTTGACCTAGTGACAGTGAAGGAACGACGATATAGCTCCACGTCAGGATGGTGAGTAGCTTGGAGGAGAACTTCCAGGTCTTGGTGTTCCCATGTATCTGCTGCACCTTCTTCTATCTAGATGGTAGCAATCATGGGTTTGGAAGGTGCTGCCAAAGGAGCCTTGGTGGGTTCATGCAGTGCAGTAGACGGTACACACGGCTGCTACTGTGCATTGATGTTGGAGGGAGTGAATATTTGTGGAAGGTGTACAAATAAAGCGGGATGCTTTGTCTTGGATGGTATTGAGCTTCTTGAGTGTTGTTAGAGCTGCACTCATCCAGGCAGGTGGGGAGTATTCCATCACACCTCTGACTTGTGCCTTGTAGATGGTGGACCGGCTTTGGGGGAGGGGGGGTCAGGAGGTGAGTTACGCATTGCAGGAGTCCTAGCTTCTGATCTGCTCTTGTAGCTACAGTTCAGTTTCTGTTCAATGGTAACCCCCAGGATGTTGATAGTTGATAGTGGGGAATTCAGTGATGGTAATGCCATTGAATGTCAAGGAATGATGGCCTGATTCTCTTTCGTTGGAGAGGGTCATTGCCGGGCGCTTGTGTGATATGAATGTTACTTTCCATTTGTTCCCCCAAGCTGATTTAAAGAACAGGTTGATGAGTTGTCCAGACCCACCGACTTACAATAGATGAAATTTTCTGGTTCTTCCTGCTGGCAAGATCTTTCTCCCGGAGGCAGCATGGGTGAACCATGCTAAACACTGTAAACATCGCCGGAACCGGAAGATCCCAAACCGGCCCCATGGCGAGCTGTTTCCGCCACTGGAAAACATGCCGCGGGGGATCTGAAAATCTCTCCCAATGTTTTATTTTAATCCAACATCTAACGCAGCATTCCAGAGGACTGTTTGTCTGTCTCCATCTGCTTTAGTCTCCATATCTTCAACTACTATTAGATGTTGTTAGATTTATTCCTGTCACATTTCTACTTGATCTAATACTCATCAGCTCATGACCCTGTAAGCCCAGGACACTTTTTCATGGCTGTTCTTGATTGCGTACTCTTATCTTGGATGACAGTGCATAATGTAGCAGTTATTTTTATATACTGCAAACAGTGCAGCATAATCTTTCCATAAAGATATTCTGCTCAGATTGTTACATTGAATTATTTTTGAAGACAGTCATGATTTTCACAAAAATGCATGTCACAATACAATATCAAAAAACATTATGCTACTGTCTAGCAAATAAGCCAACCTATTAGGACACTGGAGAGGCCAGTGCCTTACTAAAGGTACACAGGCCTTGAAATGACTACTTTCAGATATAAATGTACAATTACTTTTATATGAAAGTGTTACTGTTTCACTTTTAAATCTAATTTTTTGGAAATAAAGTAAGCAATAAACTAAAATCATTATTTTCTTAAAGAACTAGGCCTTAAAATTACACTGCCAGATACTAGTCACGTTAAGTTGAGTACAGTGTGTTTATCTGCAATTGATTTATCTGTTATTTAAAATAAACTGACTGATTGAACGTTGGAAGGAGAAGCTTTTGAAAATTGGGTTAAGTAATTATACGTGTAATTTAATTTGAAGTCCCTTTGGACTGTCTGTTCAATAGTTTGAAACTAACTTCATATTGCTAATAGTTACGATTTTTATTGAAAGCATAATGGAGATGTAATGCATTACACTATTCAAGGAGCAGTTTCCAAAGTGCATTTGAGAAAGAAATTACTCATGATGGTCCTTTGCGCAGCTCATTCCTAGCATCTTCTACTAACACCTGTATCTAAACCTGTCCGGTGTCTTTTCTGGATCTTCTAACCTGAGAATGACCCAAACTCATGAGGAGACAATCAAAAAACAAATCCGCCGATAAATTTATCCAATTATAGACATGGCAAATTCTGAGATCTAACGCAGGCCCTCTTTATCTGCCTTTTAGCCTTTATGCAACTTTTTCAGTCCTTTTTTCTGTTTGCATGGTTGATGATGTAACCCAGGACAACAAGTGTTCTAATTGTAAATAAAACCTAGATTTCAACATACTTTTCCCCTAGTTCTAATAGATGTAGAAAACATCTACATTTATAGACTACAGACTAGTGACCTTAATATTAAACTGAAATCTAGTGAAGCTTAATGCTCAAAATAGTGAAAAGGAACGATGTAAGATTACATTTCAACATTTGACAAAAGTTCATGCTGTATCTCATAGTATGATTTCAAGAGCTTATTTATTTCCTTTTCAAAGACAACACTGCATACCTTGCTGCATGGTGCAATCCAATAGCCAATCGAAAGAAATGGGAGCCCAAGTGCAATAACGAGCACCACAAGGCATTTCATAGCTATTGTCTGCTCCCGTAATCCTGAGAGGTTTTCATACCATATTGTGAGTAATTGCTGTTGGCAATTGGGGTGGGCAACAAACTGTAAAGAACAAAGAAACATTTGTCAGAACAAGTCCTGTAGCATACTGGTGGATGGGTTGAGTAACATTTTCCTCATTCCTACATTTTTCTGTTCTTATTCAATTTAATTTATAATAATAATCTTTATTGTCACAAGTAGGCTTACACTAACACTGCAATTATGTGAAAATCCCGTAAACGCCACACTGCGGCGCCTGTTCAGGTACACTGAGGGAGAATTCAGAATGTCCAATTCACCTAACAATGCGACTTTCGGAACTTGTGGGAGGAAACCGGAGCACCCGGAGGAAATCCACGCAGACATGGGGGAGAACGTGCAGACTCTGCACAGACAGTGACACAAGCCGGGAATTGAACCTGGGACCCTGGAGCTGTGAAGCAACAGTACTAACCACTACGCTATCGTGCTGCCCGTTTTGCACATTTTTCAAGAATAGAAGTCCAATAATGCGTAATAGGCAACGTGACTGAGCCTTTGGTGTATCGGTAGCACTCCCTCTCGTGAGTCAGAATGTGCAGAGTTCAAACCCCAATGCAGGTAGTATTGTTGAGTGGAGACTGGACCTGAATTCTGGGTTCATGTCTAAAAGGATGAATATGTCCCGTGGGTGGCTATCCCTTGATATATAGGTTGTGGGAGCTCACAAACAGCTACAAGGAAAGAGGCAGGTGCTCGTTCAAGGCATTCAGCTTAGCAACAGCATGGTAGAGAAGAAGCATTTGAAATGGTTTCCCACCCACAGGCTGCAACATCCGGACAATGCACTCTGTGTTTGAACACCAATGAGTTCAAATCTACTCAATCTTTACTTACTTGTGGGACGGAATCTCACCAGAATTTGACAAAGTGTCAGGCTCAGACTGAAAACTGGCTTGTAACTCTCCAGTTGCACAGACCAGTTTTCTCATGAAATCCTGAACCAAAACAAAATCAATGGGTGTGGTTTATGCCGTCACTCTGTCGGGGTGGGGCCTCATAGAGCCGGGAACTGGGGCCAAAGAAATCGGGGCGCCATCTTTAAAGGGTACCCTGATCAGTGTTGCAGTCAAACAGTTCCCAGCCCCCCCATCATGGAGATATCGGAGGCACTCCCCACATCCTCCCAGCATTCACTGCCAGCATTGCAACCCCTTACTAAAATTTCAACCCCTTACTAAATGCAGAAGTATGGCTGGCATTGCAGCAACCCGCTCCCCCCCCCCCCCCCCCCACCCCCCCCCCCAACCACTCACCAATTCACCCTCTACCTGTGGAGCTCCCACTAGGGTCCACCCCTACACTGCGCCCTGGCAAAGCCTTTGCCAGAGGGCAGTGTCGGAGCAATCCAGCACTGTCAACATGGCAGTGTAAACTGTGCCAGGGAAAGTGCATGGCCCTCTCTGTCTTCTGGGGGAAACATTTGTCAGGGGGGCCACTAATAACATTAAAATGTATTCAAATGCATTAGAATGAGGATTACACCCTTTGTGGGAGCGAATCTCGTGACAATACTGGCGAGCGGTGGGGAAAATCAGGAAACGCTACCTCTCTCCTTCCCAATTCTCACCTGATTTTCCGGGACTTTTATAAGAAGCTGTACACTTCGGAACCCCCCGGGAGACCGTGGGGGGGGGGGGGGGGGGGGGGGGGGGGGGGGGGCGGACGGAATGACCTTCCCGAGAGTGGGGAGGGAGTTGGTGGACGGACTCGGGGGCCCTGGTCAGGATCGAAGAGGTATTGGGGGGCCTGAAGGTCATGCAGTCGGGTAAAGCCCCGGGGCCGGACGGGTATCCGGTGGAGTTTTACAAAATATTTGCCGGGATAGTGGGGCCGGTGCTGGTCAGGGTCTTCAACGAGGCAAGAGACAGAGGGAGTTTACCCCCGACGATGTCGCAGGCCACCACCTCGCTTATTCTGAAACAGGCCAAGAACCCGGAGACTTGTGGGTCATACGTTGGTTTTTGATCAACTTAGATGCCAAGTTACTGGCCAAGATCTTGCCGACCAGAATTGAGGACTGTGTACCGGATGTAATTGTGGAGGACCAAACCGGATTTGTAAAGGGGAGGCAGCTGGTGGCCAACCTAAAAAGGCTGCTCAACGTGATTATGATGCCCCCGGAGTAGGGAGGTGGAGGTAGTGGTAGCCATGGATGCTGAAAAGGCTTTTGACTGGATTGAGTGGGATTATCTGTGGGAGGTACTAGGACAGTTCGGGTTCAGGGCGGGGTTCATCGATTGGGTTAGGCTATTATATCAGGCCCCGGAGGCGAGTGTAAGGATGAACAGGATGACATCGGACTACTTTAGACTGCACAGTGGGACAAGACAGGGCTGTCCTCTCTCCCCACTGCTGTTTGGACTGGCCATAGAGCCGCTGGCAATTGCACTGAGAGCTTCTAAAATTCTTCCATCCACAATGAAGAAAGGAACTCGCTTGAAAGGACCAGGAAGGTCCCCTTGTGTACCCTTCGAGGAGGCAGTGCAGAGTGGTATTGTCACTGGACTAGTAACCAGGAGACCCAGAATCAAGCTCTGGGGACCTGGGTTTGAATCCCGACATGGCAAATGGTGAAATTTGAATTTAATAAAAGTCGGGAATTAAAAGTCTAATGGTAACCATGAAATCGTTGTCAATTGTCGTAAAAATCCATCTGGTTCACTAATGTGCTTTGGGGAAGGAAATCTGTCATCCTTTTCTGGCCGGGCCTACATGTGACTACAGACCCACAGCAATGTGGTTGACTCTTAAGTGCAATAAATGCTGGCCCAGCCAGCGACGCCCACATCCCATGACCAAATAAAAAATATTCTCCCACATGGAAATCATGGCTTCCCATGCCCCTTACTCCATCCATCCTTCCCTTCTTCAAGGGTCTTCCAAAATCCCCCACCCCCACCACCTATCTGGAAATCAGCAGTTGGTCCCCAGATTCTTCCCTGCCAGTATCCTCTTTATACACATCCTGGGTAGAGAAATTAATGGCTCACCATTTCAAAACCATGAAGTCAGTGCAAACAAAACCCACTGCTGATTAACCTTGAGCAAACCCCAACTTCAGAGAATTACAGAATGGTTACAGCGCAGGAGGAGGTCATTCGACTATTCATGTCTGCACCTGCTCTCTGTATGGGCAAGTCACTTAGTGGCATTCTCCCACTTTCTCCCTGTAACCCTGCACATTCTTCCTTTTCAGACGCCTCTCTAATACCCTTTTGAATGCCTCGATTGGACCCATCTTCATCACACTCTCAGGCAGAGCACTCCAGACTTCACCCACTCGCCACGTGAAAAGGTTTTTCTTCATGCCGCTTTTGTCTCTTTTACCAATTATTTTCCTTCTGTGCCCTTTCCTTCTCGATCCTTTCACAAGCGGGAACAGTTTCTCCCGATTTACACTGTCCAGACCCCTCATGATTTTGAACACCTCTTTCAAATCTCCTCTCTCTTCTTTTCTCCAAGCAAAACAGTCTTAACTTCTATAATCTATCTTCATAACTGGAGTTCCTCATCCCTGGAACCAATCTTGTGAAGCTTTGCTGCAGTCTCTCCCAATACCTTCACATCCTTCCCAAAGTGGGATGCCCAGATTACACAGTATTCCAGTTGAGGCTGAACTCGTGTCTTATACAAGTTCAACATAACCTCCTTGTTCTTACACTCTACGCCCTATTAAAAAGCCCAGGAAATGTTATGCTTCATTATCAACCTGTCCTGCTCCTTTAGTGATTTAAGTCTATATACACCCAGGTCCCTCTGCTCCTGCACCACCTTTTAGAGTTGTACCCTTTACTTTACGTTGTCTCTCCATGGTCCTCCCACCAAAATAAATCACTGGGGCATATTGTTAGTTGTTATTATTTTGACTAAAATGCCAAGATTTTAAAGGAAATTGTACCTTTTTGACTTCATATTTAATGGCAAGTTTGACACGAGTTAATCCTGCTCTTTGATTGTGGTGTCCTTCATCTTGCTCAGCTTCCACATCACCATTCAGAATAGCTTCAACTTCTTCACTGTCTCGGCACAGGTCAAGAACACCAACAACAAAGTCTTTGCATTGCATAGATAACTTGCGGTAGTCATTCTAAACAAGAAGAATAGAAACACACCTCAAGAGATTGGTTTAGAAAACTGCACTTGTGCTGATTATAGAGTACTAAAAAGCAAACTTGCTTTAAAAAGTTATATTTTTCCTCTCATTTTGAAAAATAATTTTTCACTCTTTCGATTCCTCCATGCCACAAACAATCTCCCAATCAAGAAATAGTGAAGAGGGAATGCAATCTTGTCATGGGAAGCACTAATCTCTCTTGGTCATCTCATCTAAATATGTTCCCATGACATTACTGAAAAGTGTCACACATCAGTTTTTTAATAGCCTGACTGAGCTTCACTATGAACATAATTAGAGGCATAAAATCACACATTTATGAACGAGGGGCACAGCCCATTAATAAGCCAAATATTTCCGTTGCACAGGCTGGTTTGTGACATTGACACAATTGCTGGGAAGAAGCAAGAATACAATCAGGTATGGTTCGAAGTCACTATTTTTGGGGCAGATAGAATTTTATTCATGTAATTACTGTCGTAGCTTTTTTTGTGTGTGTAAAATAATAATTTCTCACAATGTTATGCAAAGCTAAACCTAAATATCAAATAAAAGTTGAATTCTATAGGAAATGTGAATCAATAGGAGCGAAGACATTTGGAAATGTCCAGTTCTTGGTTGGTTTTGTGTCCCCCCCCCCCCCCCCCCAAAGAAATGTTACCGATGAACTCAGCATTACAGTCAGATTCAAATTGTTCTTTAAAACCCAATCGCCAATTTTCTCCTCTTCTGCTAGTCCAGGTTTGTTTCGATCACACTCAACAATCCAAGATTCTTCAACCATTGCAGTATAAATAGCAATGATACAGCTGAGCAGCAGTTCAATATTCAGTAACTTTACAACCCTGTTATGATTTGTGATTTGTGAAAGTGTTTCCCTATTGCTTTAGCGTTGTGTTTTACAGTATTTTCCATGTATCACTTTGGAATGAACATCCCCATCAGTGAAAGCATATGAGGGTGTATTTGGGGCATCTAGCATAGCTGGGCAGTTCAATGTTGAGGTGCACAAGGTCCAATTGATACAATTTCATTTCTTTCAGGAAACTACCAGGCTTCTGCTCATTGTTTTCTCAATCAGTGTAGCTGGCACGGGGCAATGAACTTACATCCCTCTTGTCCACAGCATTACTTGTTTGTTCTCGGACATTCAGGGCCGGATTCTGCAACCCCAGTAAAGTTGGGAAGTAGAAAAAATGGCTGCTTTGCATCAAAGGCAGAAGCCCTACCTAATTTCTGTCTCTAGTTTTTGTCAGTGGAATAGGGCCGGTCGGGAGCCCTCCATACTGCTGTTTACAAGTTGCTAACGCCATTCTGGAGTGAGCATTTCAGAACCTCTGCAATTTCAGGAGGGGCGGATATGTTTTGGAAGCTATTCTGAATCACATTTGCAGAATGGAGGCACAGTGGGAAGAGTATAAAAGGTGAGGAAAATGGTGTTGGCTTCCTTATAGTTGGTCATGAAATGCAAGACCTTGAGATATATCTATGTTTACTGAAGTAAACGATGGCAGAGCTGCGACTGGAATAGGTAAGTCAGCAGTAAATAATATTGCTGCCGAGTTGTTACTTCTGAAAGTGAAACAATAGCATTGTAAAAGCGGAAAACTCTTCAGATGCACAGGATAAAACACATTCTGCTTTGTACAATATTAAAAGCTGTGTGAAACCCAGAGCTAATTGTGGGAACTTTCTCTAGTGTTGGATTAATTCTTTGCAGGGAAGCCATCTGTTTCGCCTTTTGAAAGTTTTGACAGATGTATGAGCTTTCGGCTGTCCTTAAAGGCACAAGTGCATTCTACACTGTAGAATTTGTTTGCACAGCTATCCTGTAAAATATGGGTCTAATAATGTGACTGCCTTTCTAAGCATAATGTATTCATGAAAGCAGCCTGGTGGCACAGTGCTGCCTCACAACACCAGGGAACCGGATTCAGTTCTGGCCTCGGGTAACTATCAGTGTGGAGTTTGTACTCTCTCTCGCTGTGTCTGCGTGGGTTTCCTCTGGGTGCGCCGATTTCCTCCCACAGTCCAAAAAGGTTCAGGTTAGGGTTGGCCATGCTAAACTTCCCTTAATGTCCAAAGATGTGCAGGTTAGGTGGATTGGCCATGATCAATGTGCGGGGTTATGGTGATAGGGCGGGGGAGTGGGCTGAGTGGAGTGCTCTTTTGGAGGGTCAGTGTAGACTTGATGGGCAGAATGGCCTTCTTCTGCACTGTAGGGATTCCATGGATTTCGACAGCTAGCCTCAGAAATGTTAGTATGTTTCTTTTAATTGATTTATGAACTTTTGGCGAGGATAAAGGTTTTTAAAGTGTCTATTCAAGTTATGTTGAATTATTTTAACAGATTTAACAACTTTGCAATATTTTGCAAATGTTATTCTAGTGCGGTGGGAGAACCATAATAATGGTATGTAAAAATGGAAAATACCACAATTAGATTATGCAGAGTGTCACATTAAATTATATTATATGTCAATGTTGGCAGACAAAGGGGAAATACTATTAGGCTTTTCTATTGGTGACATGAAACTGTGATATAGAAGCTAAACATTGATATAACAGCACAGGCTCATAACACCACAACTCCCAGCCTACCTCCTATCTACATGCTGCCCCTCAGTGCCATCATTCAAAAGCATAGTGTTAGTTTTCACATCTACGCTGACAACACCCCGCTCTACCTCACCACTACCTGTATCAATGCTTCCAATATTGCAAAGTAGCAGATTCCTAATCTGATATCCAGTACTGGATGAGCAGAAATGTCATCCAATTAAATATTGGAAAGACTGAAGCCATTATTTTTGGTACAGTATCAAACTCTGATTCCCAGCTACTGGCTTCATTCCTCTCCCTGCAAACAATTTGAGCTTAAGTTCAAAACCATGTTTCATCCTTAAATGTGTTTCCAACCACACATTCTGACCATGTCCCCACTCAGCTGATGAATCAGTACTCCTCCATATTGAACACCACTTGGAGGAAGCACTGAGGATGTCAAGGCAGCAGAATGTACACTGGGTGGAATCTTCAATGTCCATCACCAACAGTGACTCGGTAGTACCACCACAGAGCATGCTAGCCAAGTCCAAAAGGACATAGCTGCTGCAGGTGGTGAGGGAACCAACAAGAGGGTAAAATATACTTGACCTCATCCTCATCAACTTGCCTACTGTAGATGCATCTGGCCATGACAGTATTGGAAGGAGTGACCATCACACAGTCCTTGTGCAGACAAAGTCCTGTCTTCATTTTGAGGATACCCTCCATCATGTTGTATGGGATTACCACTGTACTAAAGGAATAGACTACGAACAGATCTAGCAGCTCAAATCTGGGCATCCATGAGGCGCTGTGGGCCATCATCAGCAGCAGAATGGTACTCAGCCACAATCTGAAACGTCATGGTCCGACATGGCCCTCACTCTAGAATTACCATCAAACCAGGGGATAAACCCAGGTTGAATGAAAAGTGCAGGAGGGCATGTCGGGAGCAAAACCAGGCATAGCTAAAAATTAGGTGTCAACCTGGTGAAGCTCCAAAACAGGATTACTTGCCTACCAAACAGCAGAAGTAACAAGCACCGGGAGCGGAGGTCCCAGTGAGGCAGAGAATCCAGCAGAGGTGTTGATCTGTTTCCGATGCTCTGGCCCCCGCTGACGTTGGGATCGAGGATCACACCCCGTGTCAGCAGGAGGAAGTTAAATGGGTTATTAAGACCCATTTGCATCCATTTAGTGGAACGAGCATCATATCATCTGGACCCGTGTGATTCTCTAGTCCTCTGGGCCGGGAACATCGTGCGTGAGATTTACTATTGCTATTGACAAACGTGGTCCTGACACTGTGGACCTTGCGGTGGGCCAAGGGGGTAACTCTTTATGGGTGTTCCCACCAAAGTTCATCTGAGGGCTACTCCCCCCCCCCCCCCCCCCCCCCCCACCCCCACAATGCAAGATCTTCTCACCTGTCCCTGTGGGGAGCATCTTTTTATTTAGGGGGTCTCTTTATTTAGCGGGTCTCTGTAGTGCGTCCCTTTAATTAGGGGGTCTGGGGTCTGGCAGGTCACCCCAATACTAGGGGGGGACCCAGAACATTTGGAAGTGGGGGGGCTGAATTGCGGGAAGCAACGAGGGGTGGGCAGCTGCGGGACCTCGCTATTGAGCCACCACTCAAAATGGCGGCACGAAAGCGGGATTCCCTCGGGAAACTCTTGCAATCCTTGTCGTGCATAAATTTGCATGGCGAGGATTGGAAATCGCTTCCACATTTCGCTTACTCATTTGGGAGCACAAGTCAGATGCCATTCAGGACCGGTGGGAGAACATGGGGCAGGATTTTCCGCCCCGTCACACCCGCTTTCTGGTGCGGCACGCCCCTGCCGGCAGCGGGATTCTCCATCCCAACAGCCAGCCAATGGGATTTCCCATTGTGGGCACCCTAACTCTGTCGGGAAATCCACAAGTGTGAGTGCGCTGCCGGCGAAACGGAGGAGCCCGCTGACGGAAAATTCAGCTCATGGTCTTCCAAGCAGAGAATTTCGCCCACTATATTAATGTAAATTGTTGTTGGCTGTCTTTTCAATGTAGTGCTACTTTAAGTCCCTAATTCCCTCCTTGTCTGAGGTAACTTGCGATCTCTCAACATAAAAAGAAGTTTCCAGAAATTACTTTATCTTTATGATCTTTCCTGTATCTGTACAACAGCACATGCAAGCTGGCAATAGAATTATGCTGTGGAGCACTTGTACCAATGTTATTTCCATTTCTAAAAGTAGACAAGACTTGATAATTTAAAACAGAACATAATAAAATGTGGCTCTGTGCAAGAAGAGTTCCTGAACTCAACTGAGGTGTTATGGAAGGTGCTGAGTAGAGGCAATATCCTGCATTACATGGAAGCGGGAGAGGGGGGGGGGGATTAACAGGAGTGCCACTCCCAGTCACTCTTGCTCATTTCCTGGCAGTCAGTTAGTGAGGGGTCTGAAGCTACATCTTCAGCCTATTCTTTCACTTGAATTATGGATTATGGCATGGAGTGACCTAAAAGAGGGGATGGAGAAAGAATATAATATAACTTCCAAAAAAAATGTTAACGCTCACCGATGATGTCACCTTGTGTGGACCCTTTCCCAACTCAATTTTCTTGTTTTTAAGCTAGAAAAAAGATAATGAAAAGGCTTTAACATCCTAATGAGAGCCCAACAACCAACACCAAATAGGTGTAGTTACAGTGTTAATAGTTTGTTATAATTTTATTATAATTTTGTCGTTCCTGTGTATCCTGTAATTCAATTGTCTCCATGCTCCTGCGAGGAAGGTGTGAGAACCATGACTCATCTGTTACATAAAATTGATAAAACTGGAATAAAATAAATTTAGAAATGTTGATTGCCTTCACATCTGCCTGAGAAAAACTGAAAGAGAAATTCTACACAGGCTTGGAGATGAACAAATGCTCTGTAAAACCTGACTTTACACTCCCAAACATCAATAAACTGCATACTTAGATAAATCAAAGTTATTTGTTCAGTGGGCACCTGAAATATTTAGGAAACATAAATCAGACTTGAAAGAATCAGAAGTGCCAAATGTCTGTCAAGCTCAATTTCCAAATCTGTTAAATTAACCATACCAATTTGTTCACATTATGGACAGGAAAATTTAACAATCACTAATCATAAAGCAAGCAGGTAAAACCAATAATTATAAACTATGAACCAACATACACTTGCGTTGTGTCGAGGTATCATGGCAATATTGACACACTGCCATTTTCTGAATCTGTATTAATTAAACTTATGAACTCAGCAACTCGTAATGTCAAGTTCAGTTTTAATGACACCATGTCTGCCCAAATAGAAATTGCAGCCATGGGATCCCCTCTAGATCCAGCACTTGTGAACATTTTTGTCTGTTTCTTTCTTCTTTTCCTTTTTAAAAATAAATTTAGAGTACCCAATTCATTTTTTTTCCAATTAAGGGGCAATTTAGTGTGGCCAATCCACCTATCCTGCACATCTTTTGGGTTGAGGGGGCAAAACCCACACAAACACGGGGAGAATATGCGAACTCCACACAGACAGTGACCCAGAGCCGGGATCGAACCTGGGACCTCGGCGCCGTGAGGCCGCAGTGCTAACCGCTGCACCATTGTGCTGCCTGCTTGTCTGTTTCTACAAGAAATGCACTTTTGATGGAATGAGCCCTAACCTCCTACCCAAGCATATTTTTGATATGTAGATGGTACATTCATGATATTTGAAACCACTTTGATGTCCTTAATATGCCCTGTCCTGTACTCAAATTCACGTTTGAAACAGAGTCTAACCTGTTCACTTTTCTCAATGTGCTATTTGAGAAATCTGCTAATGTGTTCTTCACTACTGTCTACCCCACACCTACCTTCACTGGTGAATATGTACGTTGGGATTTGTATAGGTCTAGGTGCTATAACATTGACATTATCAGCAATCTTGCAAATAAGATCCAAGTCATTACTCACTATGTAAGCTCAATGCAGAAATCAAGTCCATCAAAGCTATCTTGCAGAACAATGGCTATCCTGATCAGATCATTGTTCGCTGTGTATCATGCCAAAGGCCCCACTATTGGACCTGAAAAGTGCTCGGTCTACCTCAAGTTATCCGGGAACGGCAATGTACCTCAAAAATTGGAAGAACAAGTGAAGCAATCCATTTCTACTGGTACTATGCAGTGACGTTGTGAATGGTACTTTGTACTGACGGGATGTTGCCATCAGAGAAAAAAATGTTCTGTCCACCTCACAATTCTATTTCATGTTTGAATTTCAGTGTCAGTGTGATGCTCGGTACATATGCCCCGACGATTAGCTGATTGAATCAAACAGCATGTTCCTATGAATGTTCATAACGGGCAAAGTACAGACTCTGCTCAACCATCCCATGCTTGCAAAACAAAACATCTACTGTTAGATGTGATTCCGTGATTGGGCAGCACTTGCTGAACAACCCTAAGTGCAGAAATAGCTACACTAACAACCAATTTAAAAGAATCAGTCAGGCTCATACTGTGGCTCACTTAACCGCACACAGTGACCGTTTATTACAAATAAAAGGAATATGTTCAAGCTTTACACCTTTTTTGAATTGTCTGGGAACTTCGGGAGCCTATAGTTTTGCATTGCTTTCTCCATAGTAATGCCTAGGCCAATCAGAAACAACTTGGCAATCAATCAACACACTTCTCTCCTCTATTATAAATTGCTTTAAAAAAAAATTTGAGTGCCCAATTATTTTTCTCCAATTGAGGGACAATTTAGCATGACCAATCCACCAACCATGCATGCCTTTTTGTGTTGTGGGGGTGAGACCCACGCAAATACGGGAGATTGTACAAACTCCACACAGCCAGTGACACAGGGCTGGGATCAAACCCGGGTCCTCGGCACCGTGAAGCTGCAGTGCTAACCACAGCCACCGTGCTGCCCTTATAAATTGGCATGATTGTTTGAAGTTTGATATTCTTGCATTTGTCCGGAAAAGTGCAAGTCAACATGTCTCTCATTCCAGCAATATTGATGCACTATAACGTCCTACTCACTTTAAATAGTTCACTATTTAAAGATCATCCAGGAGTGCAGCAATAATTTCTGGCTTCTCCCCTCAGCTACAGAATATTTTCTTAATGTGCCTCCTTCCTTGCCTCTTGCACCCACCTCTCCGGTAAGTGCAAGGAGCTTTTGTTACAAAGATCAAGAACATATTTTCAGCTGGCTCTGCTGCATTCCTCTCTTCTCCCAGCCCATCAGGCCAAACTTCCCCTCAAGTTTTCCACTGCCCTAGCCCTAAACTAGGGGTCTTGCTGGATTCGACTCCATCTCCAACATTGCTGTAACTAGGGCGGCACAGTAGCACTGTGGTTAGCACTGTTGCTTCACAGTAGCAGGGACCTGGGTTCGATTCCCGGCTTGGGTCACTGTCTGTGCAGAGTCTGCACGTTCTCCCTGCGTCTACGTGGGTTTCCTCGCGGTGCTCCAGTTTCCTCCCACAAGTCCTGAAAGACGTGCTGTTAGGTGAATTGGACATTCTGAATTCTCCCTCAGTATACCTGAACGGGCACCAGAGTGTGGCAACTAGGGGATTTTCACAGTAACTTCCTTGCAGTGTTAAAGTAAGTCTACTTGTGACACTAATAAAGATTATTAATTAATTAATTATAACTGAACTCATCTTGTCCATGAGACCCACCCCTGCTCCCTTAACCTTATCCCAACTAGACTCTTGATCACATAACCTCCCTTTCTGAGCCACATGTTAGCTGATATCCTAATGGTTCCTTCTCCTTGGATACTGTCCCCTGCACCCTTCAAATCTGAGTCAGCACCCCACTTCTCAAAGCACCCACCCTGGAACCGAATGTCCTTACAGACCACTGTCACATCTCCAATCTGTGTATTGAAGCAGGGTTAATTAGTCCTGCCATAGTAAAATATTTGGGAAATAGTGATCATAATACCATTGAATTCCATGTTACGTTTGAAAGTGACATACTCCAATCAGAAACAAGAACCTTAAACTTAAACAAAGCCAATTACATAGTTATGGGGGGGAGGGGGGACTAGCTAAGGCTAATTGGGTAAATAGATTAAAAGGCATGGAGCTAAATGAAGAATGGGAAACTTTTTTATAGAAGCAATTCAATCTTCAACAAAAATACATTCCACTGAAAAACAAAAGTTTAGCGAGAAAGACCAATCCATGGCTCAGTCAGCAAGTTAAGGATAGTGTTAGATTAAAAGAAGAGGCTTAAGATGTTACAAAAACGATCACAAATCTGAGGGAATTGGGGTAGTATTTTAACCTGGGTAGAGGATTGGTTACCAAATAGAAAGCAGTGAGCGGGCATAATCAGGACTTTTCAAGTTGGCAAACAGTGAATAGTTGAGCGGCGCAACAGTCAGTGCTGGAGCCTCAGCTATTTACAATCTACATTAATGACTTAGATGAAAAGGCAGAGTAATGCATCAACGTTTATTGATGATACCAAGCTAGGTAGAAAGGAAAGCTGTGAGCAAGACACTGGGAGGCTGCAAAGAGATATGGGCAAGTTAAGTGCATAGGCAACAAGTGTAAAGTTATTTACTTTGGTCATAAGAATAGAAAAGCTGAATATTTTTTAAAAGGTGCAGAATGTGTAAAGTTTGATATTCAAAGAGATATGGGTGTGCTTGTACAAGGAATGCAAAAGTTTGCATTGGGTGCAGCAAGCAATTAGGAAGGCAAATGGCACATTGGCCTTTATTACAAAGGGATTGGAGTACAGGAATAAATGAATCTTGCTATAGTTGTACAGGGTTTTGATGAGACCACATCTGTGCAGCTTTGGACTCCACATTTAAGAGACGGTGCAGCAAAGGTTCATTAGACTAGTCCCCTGGATGAATGGGTTGCCCTACGATGAGAGGCTGAATAAACTGGGTTTATATTCTCTGGAGTTTGGAAGAATGAGAAGCGATTGCATTGAAACCTACAAACTTCTGTGAGGGCTTGATAGGGTAGACGCTGTTTCTGCGAGTTGGGGAGCATAAAACATGTGGGCACAGTCTCCGTATAAGGGGCCAATCATTTAGGACTGAGATTAGAAGAAATTGCTTTACTCAAAGGGTTATGAATATTTGGAATTCTCTATCCCAGGCGATGTGGATGCTTCATCATTGAATACGTTTAAGGCTGGAGTAGACAGATTTCTGGTTTCTCAGGGAGTTAAGGGATATGGGGACCAGCAGGAAAATGGAATGGACGCCGAAGACCATCCATGATCATTTTGAATGGCAGAGCAAGCTGAACAGGCACACAGTCTACTCCTGTTCCTATGACTTGTATCTCCCTTTTCACACAAAGACCTTGAACATGTTGTCCCAAATCCGTGCTCACCTTTCCTGTAATTCCATGTTTAAATCCCTCCAATCAGATTAAATGCTTTGTGACTGTGATAAACTATCTCTCATCATCCTTTGCAATTTGTCTTTAGCCTTTGACACAGCTGATCAAACTATCTTCCTCCAATACCTGTCCTCCATCATCCATGATTCCATTCTTCCCTATTGAATCTTGGCCATAGAATCACCTGCAATAACTTCTCTTCCAACTACTGCACCATTTGCTCTGGAGTCCTTCAAGAATTTGTCCCTGGCCCCCTCCTATTATTCATCTACACCCTACTCCCCATCAATACCATCCAAAAACACATCAGGTTCCACACATACATTACAGCAAGGTCCCTCCCGGATAATTCGAAAAAGATTCAAGATTTGAACATATTTCTTTTCTTTGCAGGAAATGGATCCCTATATGTGAATATATGTTGCCTCTAGCCAGCATAAATTAGTCATGTTACAAACTCAACAGATTACATTAAATTGGTTGTTAGTGTAGGTATTATCACACTCAGGATTGTGCAGCAAGTGCTGCCCAATTGTGGAATCACATCTCACAGGAGGCATTTTATTTGGGTCTCTGATTTGCCACACTGCTTGTCAAGTACCCATGATTAGATGAGGAGAAATTTATTCCAACCTAATATTGGGAAGTCTGAAACCATTGTCTTTGTTCTCTGGCTATCATTTACATCCTGGCAACTATCTGAAATTGAGCCAGACCATTCACAACCTTAGAGTTGTAGTGAACCTGAGATGAACTTCCAATCATATATCCACTCCACTGCCTGCATCTTAGCTCAGGTCATGTTTCATTTATCTCTCTGTGGGTAACAAACCTGTGTTTTCTAATCTAAACTGGCTCCTGGTCTAACAATACCCCAATTTTAAAATCCTCATTCTTGTTTTCAAATCCCTTGTTATCCTCGGCTCCCTTCATTTCTGTTCCCACTCCAGACCCGAAAAGTCTTTGTTCATCTTGGTGGTGGTGTAAAATGGGTGATAATGAATCACCTATCTGTTGTACACTCCACCCATTTTAATTCCACGGAACCATTAAGAGCAATTTTTGACTTTGATTTCATAATAACTATCACTTTGCAACTATTGTTCCTTTGCAAGTCTGAAAATAATTATCTGGTTGTTTTCCATGATTCTATGTATTTTTGCAGTCCAATGTACATATAAGGTTCTCAAACTAAAATCCTGATATGGGTGTTTTGTTGAAAATTTGTGCCCGGGACTTCCGGTGGCTGCCATGCGCGGGGAGGTCGCGTTTTCGGCAGCTCCCGTCGCTAACAGACTAACGGGCCCTTTCAAGGAGCTTTGATGACCCCTTTTCGACGCAAGCTGGTGGGCAAACGGCTCTAGAAGGCTCCCCACAACAGTTCATGGAGGGGGCCAGGAGCAGGACGGCCAAACAAACGACCAGCGATAAGCGGCAGGAACGGGCACTGGATCAGAAAATGGCGGCCGGCTTGGTTAAGGCAGCGTGGGCCCCAGTGGTCGCAGGAACAGCAGGAGTTCCTTAGAAGCTGCTTTGCTGACCTGAAAACGGAGATGCTGTCCCCAATGAAGGCCTCAATGGAGAAAATGGTTGAGGCCCAGAAAATGCAGGAGAAGGCGATCAAGGAGATTGAGAAAAAGGTCTCGGATAACGAAGCCGAGATACTGGGCCTGGCCGTCAGGGTGGAGGCACACCAAACCCTACACAAGAGGTGGCAGAAGAGGCTGGAAGACCTTGAAAACAGGTCCAGGAGGCAGAACTTGCGCATACTGGGCCTACCCCGCGAGTAAAGAGACTGTACCTAGAGCGCAGTTGGGGGCGGGGGGGGGGGGGGGGGGGGGCTGGCGCTGCCGAACTTTTGCAGCGACTATTGGGCGGCTAACATAGCCATGATTAGGAAAGGGGTATTGGGGGAGGGGTCGACGTGGGAGCGGTTAGAGGCAGCCACATGCACAGGTACCAGCCTAGGGGCACTTGTAACAGCACCTCTGCCGTTCTCGCCGGCCCGCTACTCCTCCAGTCCGGTGGTGGTGGCGGCATTAAAGATCTGGGGTCAGTGGAGAAGGCCCAGGGGGGTGGAGGGAGCCTCAGTTTGGACCCCGATACATAATAATCACAGATTTGTCCCGGGCAAGGTAGACGGAGGGTTTCAAAGCTGGCATAAGGCAGGCATTAAAAGGATGGGGGATCGTTATGTTGTATTGTTCTTTTCTTTGTATATACGATTAACATTTATTTTGTTCTGTTAATTTTTGCGTACGGTTATGCAAAAATTTCGTTTTTGACAAAAATTTAAATACAAATAATTTTTTAAAAAAGAAAAATTTATGCCCAAACATTTTTATTTTTATATGGTGACAGTCCCTGCTTTGTTGTTCCAGCATTTTATTTCATATTTATTTTCGTCCCTTTTCAATATACCAACATGCAAATTAAGAGCAGGATGAGGCCACTCAAACCTTCAAACCTGCTCTGACATTCAATAAGATCTGATTTCAATATCAGCTCCACATTCCCGCATACCCCTCATAACCTTTACCCCATTGCTTCTTACAGATTGATCTAACCCCTGCCTTAAAAATATTCAATGAATCTGCTTCCACCTCCTTTTGAGAAAGGAAGTTGCAAAGACTCACAGCCCTCTGAGAGAAAGAAATTCTCCTCATCTCTGCACTAAATGGATGACCCCGGCCCCTAGTACTAGATTCTCCCACAAGAGGAAGCATCCTCTCCACTTCAAGCCTATCAAGACCACTCACGATCTTATATATTTCAATCAATTTGCCTTATATTCTTCTAAACTCCAGCAGATACCAGCCTAACCTGTCCAATCCTTCCTCAGAAGACAACCCACCCATTCCTGGTATTAGTTTAGTGAACCTTCTCTGAACTGCTTCCAACGTATTTATGGCCGCAATTATCCCATTTGAAGACTTAGTGCTCCCACCAGCAGGAAAACAGGAGTGCTTTCCGCTGGCCAAATGAGTGAACTTGACACGCCATTCAGTGCCACTTAGAATTTCTTTTAACCAGGATCAGGGTTTTCGTGCCAGTCAGTGGCATATAGTAAATTTTGCAAGGAGGATCAGGGTTTTTGCGAGGCCTGAGAGGGGCAGGACCTAATCTCTCTGACATGTCCCGCTCATCAGAGATTGGGGCACTCTTTTAAAAAGGCACCCGGTCTCAGAATGCTGTTGTAACCCCCCCCCCCCCCCCCCCCCCCGGATCACTAGCAAGGCTCCCCCAGTCACTGGTAAGAACCCTCCTGCCATCAGCACCCCCTTCAGTCCCCCTCTTTGCTCTGAGCACCTCATCTTTCCAGAAAGGTCATCAGAACCAAGAGATTGCCTCTTTAAATAAATGGTCTTAGAAAACAGTTGCTCTTCAGAGTTAAAGGACCCCTGAAGAGCGATATAAGTAATCCTTCATTTGAAGTTGCCTGGAGGATTTTAAAATGCAATGTTCCGTGCAATTGATTGGAAACAATGCAGTTCAAAGCTTTTTGGCTTCTAGGTATGCACTCAAGCTTGAAAAAGATAAAGTGCAATGAAGTGAATCGTGAAAAAAACACTTCAAAGGTTTCCACCACATTAAAGGAAATACCTTTACCTTCATCTCACAGATCTTTGAACTTGGTATGCTGACAGTCAGTTTAAAGCTTTTAAGTCTACAGATGGGAGGACTTTCATTCTCATCAGGGATCTTTAATTTTACATGCTGACAAACAGTTTAAAGAGTTCAAAGGCTACAGATGGAAAGACCAGCCAAACAACACTAATCCCATGAAAGATGCCTGACTTGAGCCCCTCCAGCCAAGCTCAAAGCCCCCGATCCCCACCATGAAGGTCTTACACCCCTCGGTACCCTGGAGGCAAGTGTTGGGAAGGTACTCACCCGCTTGCCACCTCTCGGAGTGAAAGCTGCACAGGTCCCCGTTTTTCAGGAGTTGCACCAATTCATGCCAATGGGACTACCGTCTGAGGAGACTGCAGCATCCCAGGAAGCAGGTGAGCTGGGGTATTCTGCCCGTTAATTTATTTCAAATTAAAATTAATCTGGTACTAGCACGTTCCCACTGCATCTGGCCAGGAAACCTGTTGGGGCCAGTTGGGATCTTATCAGGGCCGGCTGGGGGATTTGCAATGGGTTTGATTTGAAGCCAACATGAAACCCGTTTTTTGCCTCTCACCCAACGCACCAGAGCATTGTGATTCCCACCACTGGTTCCCTGCCCTGGAGAATCCCCCTCCCTACAGCTTTTCTTAAATAAGGAGACCAATACAAAGCCTTCCAGATGTGGTCTCACAGGTGCCCTGTATAACTGAAGCATAGCCTCCCTACTTTTGTATTCAATTCTCCTCACAATAAATGAGAGCATTCATAGAATCCCTACAATGCAGAAGGAAGCCATTTGGCCCATCGAGTCTGCACCGGCCCTCCGAAAGAGCATCCTACCTCGGCCCAATCCCCCGCCCTATCCCCGTAACCCCAAAACCCAGCCTAACCTTTGGACACTGTTAGATCAACGTAAGCAGCCTTGCATAAGCCATAGGTTAAAGTCCGAAGAGGTTTATTATTGCTTACAATCAAGTCATCACCACTCCTTCTCCTTCCCCGACCTGCATCCAGGTCAGGGTTTTTATACTAGAGGGGCTACCCCTGTTAAGGGGCACCTTTACCAGGGAAGTTCATGTTCCCCAGACGGCATGGAAAGCTGATGGTTCCTATTCCATGATCTCTGCTGAAGTTATAACACCCCCCCCCACCCCAAGTCTGGAGACGTGTCCATGTCTGTCAGAACCTGTCCTGGACCTCAGGTCCATTTAGATCGGGGTTGATGCTTTGGCGTGGGCTGTGTCAGCCTAGGGGACATGTACCAGACTGGAGAACAGAGCTTGGATGATGACCGCTGAGGTGGTGTTGTGGGCACGGTGGCCGGTGCTGGTGCAGGTGCCTTGGGTGGGGGCAGCTATTCCATTGCGGTCTCTGAGTCGGCCTAAGTGAATCCTTGTCCAACATCTCGGTGTCCCGCAGTTAGGGGGCCTTTGTCTGTGGCCACAGGACCAGTAGTGACAGCAGTAGGGGTGGTAGGGCCAGCGGCGTGCCTGGTGGAGCTAGGACCGTGGGGGGTGGGGGGTGGGGGCGCGTTCGGTGGGGACATCCGGCATGCGGCACCAAAGATGATCCACATGGCGATTGGATTCCCGCCCTTGTGCTCTGACCTTGTAGAATGCCAGCCCGGTGGCTGCCAAGATGGCACTTAGGACCCAACTGCCCCATCGCCGAAGTTTTGGATGTGCACGCCATTGCCGGGAGTGAAATGCAGACCTGCGGACGGCGACCAGCGTTGATCTCGGACTGGTCCTGGTGGCCCCTCCCGCTGAGATTGGGGATGACCAAGCTCAGGTAGGTGTGGAGGCATCGGCCCATCAGGAGCTCCTCTGGTGCAAAGCCCGTCGTGGCATGCGGTGTCGTGTGATAGAAGAAATGAAAACGCGCCAGGCGAGTGTCCCAGGATCCAGCCGTCAGCTTCTTCATGCCCAGCTTAAATGTTTGTTCCGCTCTTTCAGTCAATCCTTTCAAAGCTGGGTGGTGGGAACCAGTCCGCACATGTCGAATTGCATTGGCGGATGCGAAAGCCACGCTTGCGAACACCATGCCGTTATCGGACATCAGTACTTTGGTGATTCCATGCGTACTGAAAATCTGGCATCGTTTTTCCACAGTGGCCCAGGCGGTTGTCACCGGCACCTGCACCACTCCCAGCCACTTAGAGTGAGCGTCTAGCAGGAGGAGGAACATTGCCACCTGGAAAAGGCCCGCAAAGTCGATATAAACCCGGGCCTAAAATCCTCTGGGCCATTCCTACGGGTGGAGTGGGGTACCGGGGGTAATCGTCGGGGCACCTGACACTGGGGGCATCACTGGGCTACTCATTCAATGTTATCGTCGATGTCGGACCATCAGACGTAGCTCCGAGCAAGCATCTTCATTTTAGACACTCGTAGGTGTTCATTATGTAGGTCTAGCAAGAGCTCTGCACGTCCACGCACTTTCACACATCTTACTATCCGACCTACCTTTCTGTCATCAGCAGATTTAGCATCCAAACCGTTGGTATCTTCATCCTCATCATATATTGGCAGTTGCTTCAACTCTGATTTATAAAGTGTCTGAGGAAATGGTTCAAACTCCTTACTAATCTCAGCTTCATGAAATGTTCAAGGTTCTTCTCAAATTGATTTTCCAGTAAATGATTGGCATTTTGCACAGGGTGATGAAATTTGTAATGAATGCAGAACAGAATCAATTTAACTGATCAGTTAAAAAAGTCAGATGCCATTTCACCTTAACTAATAATTAATGGGACCTGAGTGAACGCTTTAATGTATTGTCTTTTCCCATTAAACGTTCACTGAAAAGATCAATGATATTCTCCCATGCACACACTGTTTCCTGAAAAAGTGCTCTGTGTTCTGCTCTTTTTTTTTTTGCACACATATATGGTGCAGACCAAAGCTAAATTCCGGTTTTGGGCGCATTTGACAGGAAGTTTTGCGAAGGCTGTGTCGGCAAGATCGCGGCCGGGCCATCTGGAGTCATACCCCCCCCCCCCCCCGCCCCACCCAAGAGAACACCTGGGTGGAGAGCTCATAGACGGACATCATTAAGGCGTCACAGCAATCATCCGCCATTCCACCAGTACAGAGACACACACCTCGGTGGGTCACAGGATGTGAACATCAATGAGAAGACCAGCATTTGTTGCCCATCCCTAATTGTCCTCGAGAAGATGGTGGTGAGCCACCTTCTTGAACTGCTGTCATCCATTTGATGTAGGTACAGTTTTGTTAGTGAGTTCCAGGACTTTGACCCAGTGACCATGAGGAACGATGGTGTAGTTCGAAGTCAGGATACTATATATCTTGGAGGGGAACTTGCAGGCGGTGGTATTATCATGCAGCTGCAATCCTTCACCTTCCAATGTTCGGAAGGCGCTGTTGAAGGAGGCTGAGTGAGTTGCTGCAGTACATTTGTGGAGGGTTCACACTACTGCCGCTGTGCTCATTCTGGCAAGTGTAGGGTATTCCATAACACTCCTGACTTCTACCTTGTACCTGGTGAGGAGGTTCTCAGGTGTCAGGAGGTGAGTTACTCTCTGCAGAATATCCGGCCTTAAAGCTGATTTTGTAGAAATCATATTTATATGTCTGACGCAGTTAAGATTCAATGGTAACATCCAGATGTTGATGGTGGAGTATTCAGCGATGGTAATGCCATTCAATGTGAAAGGGAATTGGTTGGTTTCTCTCTTGTTGGGCATGGCCATTGCCTGGCACTTGTGTGGCACGAATGCTACTTGACACTTACCAGCCCAAGTTTGAATGTTGCCCAGGGTCTTGCTGCTCGCAGGTATAGACTGAGGAGTCAGGAATGGTACTGAACATCATGCAATCATCAGTGGACATCCGCACTGCCAATCCGATGATGGAATGAAGGTCAATGATGAAGAAGCCAAAGATGGTTAGGCCTACAACCCTGGCCTGAGGAAGTCCTGCACCAACGTCCTGGATGGTGCTGAAATGGCTGGCCTCAGCCACAACCACCTTCCTTCATGCTATGTAAAACTCCAACCAGTGGAGCGCTTTCCATGATTCCCAATTATTTAAATTTTACTTGATTTTCTTGATGCCCCACTCAGTTAACTACAGTATCAATATCGAGCACAGTCTCTCTGACCTCAACTTATGAATTCCACTCTTTTGCCTGTGTTTGAGTCAAGGCTGTAATGCCATGTAGAACTTAGTGATCCTGGACCTCTCCGGCCCGCCTCCCGGCCCCCGCAACGGCCCCAAGGTCCTCCCGACCCGCGCTCCCAGCTGCCCCGACCGGCCCGCAGACGCCACTGACACTGCCCCCAGCCGCCATGGGCGCCGCCATCTTGGGTCCCGGACACCACGTGCGGTTCATGGGGGCCGCCATCTTGGGGCCCCGATTCCACGTGCGGGTCCTGGGCGCCGCCATCTTGGGCCAACACAGAAGGCCCTGCCAGCGATTACTCTGCCACTGAGGATGACCTGGAACTCTCGCCACGACTTGCTTCCATCACACTCGACCAGTCGCGACCACGCTTGCTCACCAAGACTACGACAATGATCCAGCTCAATGGACACAAGACGAAATGCCTCTGGACTCCGGGAGCACGGAAAGTTTCGTCCACCCCGACACGGTAAGACGCTGCACGCTCCCCATCCACCCAGTTAAGCATAAAATCGAATTGGCCTCGGGTTCGCACTCCGTCCAAATCACCAAGTGCTGCATAGCGGACCTCAGGGTCCAGGGGAGGGTTTTCAAAAACTTCAAACTCCTCATTCTCCCCCGTCTATGCGCTCCGGCACTCTTGGGCCTGGATTTCCAGTGCAACCAGCAGAGCTTAGCCTTCCAATTCGGCGGTCCTATTCCCCCCCTTACTGTCTGCAGCCTCGCGTCCCTCAAAGTGGACCCCCCTTCCTTGTTTGCTAATCTCACCCCAGATTGTAAACCTGTCGCCACTCGGAGCAGACGATACAGTGCCCAGGACCGGACCTTCATCGGGTCCGAGGTCCAGAGGCTCCTTAAGGAAGGAGTTATCGAGGCCAGCAACAGTCCCTGGCGAGCCCAAGTGCTGGTAGTTCGGACTGGGGAGAAAAACCGGATGGTCATTGATTACAGTCAGACAATCAACAGGTTTACACAGCTGGACGCGTATCCTCTCCCCCGTATTTCCGACCTGGTTAACAGGATCGCGAAATACAAAATTTTTTCCACAGTGGATCTTAAGTCCGTCTACCACCAGCTCCCCATCCGCGCGAGTGACCGCATGTACACCGCGTTTGAGGCAGATGGGCACCTCTACCACTTCCTCAGGGTTCCATTCGGTGTCACAAATGGGGTCTCAGTCTTCCAACGGGAGATGGACCGAATGGTCAACAAGTACAGATTACGGGCTACCTTCCCGTATCTCGATAACGTCACCATCTGCGGCCACAACCAGCAGGACCATGACATCAACCTTCAAAAATTCCTCCGAACCGCGAAACTCCTTAATTTAACCTACAATAAGGATAAGTGCGTGTTTAGCACCGACCGTCTAGCCATCCTCGGCTATGTAGTGCATAACGCAGTGATAGGCCCCGACCCCGAACTCATGTGCACCCTGATGGAACTCCCTCTCCCCAACTCCCTCAAAACCCTCAAACGCTGCCTGGGCTTCTTCTCCTATTACGCCCAGTGGGTCCCCAACTACGCCGACAAAGCCCGCCCCCTCATCCAGTCCACCTCCTTTCCCCTGTCGATGGAGGCCCGCCAGGCCTTTAGCCGCATCAAAGCAGATATCGCAAAGGCCACGATGCATGCTATCGATGAGTCCCTCCCATTCCAGGTCGAGAGCGACGCGTCTGATGTAGCTCTGGCGGCCACCCTGAACCAAGCGGGCAGACCCGTGGCCTTCTTCTCACGAACCCTCCACGCTTCCGAAATCTGCCACTCCTCGGTGGAAAAGGCGGCACAGGCCATAGTCGAAGCTGTGCGATACTGGAGGCACTATCTGGCCGGCAGAAGGTTTACCCTCATCACAGACCAACGGTCAGTGGCTTTCATGTTCGACACAGAGGAGCAAGATCAAGAACAACAAGATCTTGCGGTGGCGGATCGAGTTGTCCACGTACAACTACGATATCTTGTATCGTCCTGGTAAACTTAACGAGCCTCCCGATGCCGTATTCTGCGGTACCTGCGCCAGCGCGCAGATTGACCACCTCCGCTCCCTCCACACGGACCTCTGCCATCCAGGGGTCACCCGTTTTTACCATTTTATTAAGACCCGCAACCTGCCTTACTCCGTCGAGGAAGTCAGGCCCGTCACCAGGGACTGCCACGTCTGCGCCGAGTATAAACCGCACTTCTACCGCCCCGAACGAGCGCATCTGATCAAGGCATCCCACCCCTTTGAACGTCTCAGTATAGACTTCAAGGGTCCCCTCCCCTCCAACAACCGTAACACATATTTCTTGAGTGTTATTGACGAATACTCCCGATTCCCTTTCGCCATTCCCTGTCCCGACATGACCACAACAACCGTCATAAAGGCCCTCCTCTCCATCTTCTCCCTGTTCGGTTACCCCGCGTACATCCACAGCGACCGGGGGTCCTCCTTTATGAGTGACGAACTGCGTCAATTCCTGCTCAGCAGGGGCATAGCCTCTAGCAGGACGACCAGTTATAACCCCCAGGGTAACGGTCAGGTCGAGCGGGAGAATGGCACCATTTGGAAGACCATTCTGCTGGCCCGACGGTCCAGAGATCTCCCTATCCCCTGTTGGCAAGAGGTCATCCCCGATGCCCTTCACTCAATCCGGTCTCTCCTCTGTACTACCACTAATCAAACACCTCATGAACATCTTCTTGTTTTCCCTAGGAAGTCGTCCTCAGGATCCCCTCTCCCGACCTGGCTGGCCACTCCCGGGCCCATCTTGCTCCGGAAGCATGTGCGGGTGCACAAGTCCGACCCGTTGGTTGAGCGAGTCCAGTTACTCCACGCCAACCCGCAGTATGCGTACGTGGAGTATACCGACGGTCGGCAGGATACGGTCTCGCTTCGGGATCTGGCATCCACCGGCGTGCGGCCTTCTTCTCTTCCATCAACACCTCTTCCCAACCCCAATTACCCCCACGCCCCCACGACCCAGCGCACATACCCCCTCTTCCCCGATTACAGCGTCTCCACCACCGGCCCAGGGTACGGAGACACATCTACGACCGACGCTCCCGGAGGCAAGGACGACCATCGGCCCGACGTCACCGGCTCCACTGCGACGGTCCACCAGAACACCATGGGCACCTGACAGGTTGATCGTCTCCATCTGATGCAACCATGGGACTTTATTGGACTCTATTGTCATTTCTTTGCATCCTAATGTAGTATGTAGTATTGTTTATTTTGCCACGAGCCAGTGGGCAGCCCATATCTTCTCGATTATCTCTACTCATACCACCAGTCCTCGGACCCCCCCCCCTCTCTTCCCCTCACACCCCCCCCCCGTCGTCTTTCTCCACAAGGGGTGAATGTGGTGATATGAGTGGGAGCACTGCCATTGGTGCAGAGCATTGGTTTCCCATTGGCTCTGGCTGGTCATGTGCCTCTCGTCTGATTGGCTGGGACTAGTCATGTGACTGCTCACCAATTGGTCGAGAGGCAAGTAGAGACCGCCTCAGAGGCGGGGTATAAGTACCCAGGTTTCCCGGCAGTCGGCCTTTCTCTGTAGTCAACCACCGGGCTAACAACTAGCTGATTAAAGCCACAGTTTGGATCTTCATCGTGTCTCGCGTCCAATTGATGGTGCATCACCAAGTGGATCCCTGTGGGTGGGAGAGCCATGTAGCATGTGGGAGTCATTGCCATGCATCCCAATCAACTTGATGCCTGGATACTGTGCTTGAACACTGCGAGGGCAGCACCACGCACGCAACATCCAAACACCCGGGGGATGGAACAGAGCTCTGGGGACATGTCCATGGCCGGAGGGATGGTGATCCTGGAGAGATGGGCAAAGGGTCCGGAGGACAGCCCGCATTGCGGAAGGAAGTGACAGAGGCATCATAATGGTTGTGTGAAAAGGTGTTTAATGTGTTGTACCCCTACCTACCTCCGCAGCACCTCAGCCATGCCCATCTGAGAGTGGGGCATGTCCCGCAGAACCTCGTCAAGGACAGCCTGCTGGGTCACATCCCCCAGCGAGTCGGACATTCTGCCAAGTCTCTCCGCCATGGCCGTCACTGACTGAGCGATGCCTTGGATACCTTCAGTCATGGTGCCGACATCATGTACCAGGCTCTCCACTGTGGTTGGGTTGCCACCCTAGCAGTGTTGGCCTCGGTGCCATGTATTGGCTGCACCATCACCTGCGGCCCCAGCCTCTGGGACACCTCGAATCGGCTGTGGATCTGCTTGATTGACATTGTCATCTCCCTCTGAATGTCCCAGCCGCTCCCTATCGTCTCCACCAGCTTCGGGCACCTCTGTGCCACAGGCTCAGCACCAGGCTGGGACCCAGTTGGGTCCTGGGATCCAGCAGCCCTCCAACTGCTGTTTCGCCCGGGGGTTCCTGCCTCCACCTGATGTACATCAGCAGCGGTGTGGTGCTCACCAGATTGTGGCCCCGAAATCTGTCCATTAAAGTGCGTGCACCTGCGCTGGTGGAGGGTGGGGATGACAGCTCTGCCGCGACTATAACAGTTGCATCCTCGGAACTCTCCTCCGAGCTGGTCCCGTGGGAGGCAGGAGAGGGTGCCGCCGGGATGTGCTGGCGCCATCGGGTGGAGGACCTGTGGGAGAATGGTCATGGGGTCAGTGGGAGGGATGAGACAGTCAGTAAGGCAATAACAACTCATGTTTGACAGGTCCCCCGGGTGGAGCCCGATGGTTCCTCACCGCTACGGCGTCCGCCAGCCCCCGCGTGGGTGACCGATCTGTCCTCGGCCATCCCAGTCACCTCCAGGGCCTGTTCGTCGAAGGAGGTGAGGATCTTATGTCCGGCTCCCCTCCGCCAGTCTGGGCCATATCCCGACGGTTATGGAAGAGCTTTTCTGAGGAGATACTGAGAGGGTACCATTAGCCACATGCATGGTTCACAGTGGTGGGGTGTTGGGGTATGAAGGAGGGTTGGGGGGTTGAAGGGAGAGGGAGTGGAGGAAGGGCTGGGGGGGGGGGGGGGTCGCACGGGCTGTTGGAGGATGGATACTCCCTTGGAGTAGGAGGTGGAGGGCATTGGTGTCTACTCACTCATGCTGCCCGGTGTAGGTCATTGACCTTCTTATGGCACTGAAGGCCAGTTCTACTGATCACACTCTCCGAGCTGTCAGCTGCCGCCACCTCATCCCAGGCATCACTGGCTGCTTGGAGCTGACTCTCTGGGACCCTCAGGGGAACATGAGATCACTCGTGGCCTCCCCAGGTCAGCATTGTCTCCTCGGCGCCATCATTGCGAGCTGGCTGGTGTTGGCTGAGCAAGTGCAGCTTAAGCGCTGCTCGACCTTCGCGGGGAACTGGCAGCACAGTCCCGGTGAATCAGCTGGCAAGCCTTCATTTGCGAAGAGGAGCCTGTGAGGTCTCGTCAAGTGGACCAATTAACGTTGAATTGTGTTGCCGGCTTTGCTGGGCCGAGCGCTGGAAGCTCGCGGCAATTCCAGCTCGCTACCACACTTAGAAATCTTTCCAGGGAATTGCACCCAGAAATGTTCTTTTTATTGGTCTGACATGCATCTATCCAGCTCTTGGTCCATTATAAAGTTCAAGTATTCCTCTGCAGCAGAACACGTTTAGGCAGTGGAGGACTGTTTTGGGCCAGGGAAAATTCAAATCCAATATTGATTAAAGAATGCGCATTTGGCTAGAAGGAATCTCAGAAATGTGTAAATAGCTGAAGAAGGGTTACTAACATTGCCAAACGGACGCTTGGCAAAATAAATCTTTGTGCACAGCATCCTGCAGTTCTGCAAAGTGTGAGGGGAATTCATAGTACCAGTAAAATAAACAAAGGGGCTAATAGATGCAGAGACAAGGTTTTGTGTCATTATCTTCCGTTGTATTTGAAAATCAGGACCTATAAATCATCCGGTCAGAAGAATGTTATGATCCTTGTTCAACTCATTACTATTTGCTTTATGGTTATTTACTGCAAAGCATCAGTGACACACCAAATAACAAACTTCAATTATTTCCAACCACCACAATAATCAGTTTTATATGGTCTGTAGTTCAGAGTCTCCTGGGAGGCTCATCCTCTTAGAGACAAGATTTGCCTGCTCCTATTATTCAATGCTGAATAGTATTCCTATTTGTACTGCTATTAACATATTTCCAACTCCCTCCCTCTTCGTACTTTAGATCTGACACTTGAAATAACTCAGAGGCCAAAATGGTACACTCCCCCAACCAGTGGGTTCTAAGGTTGGGGGGGGGGGGGGGGGGGAGCATGAAATTGCTCGGATAGGATTCCCTCCAGGTTCCCACCTGCCCCAATTGCGCAGTGATTTTATGCTCTAGCGGGGAGGGCCTTGAATGGGATGCCTGCCCATGCCCCAATTCAGGCCCTGAAATGGCCATTTAGTCATACTTAAATCCATTTCCCGCCCGGCCTCAAGTTTTAGGCTGGCGGGAGATGACAGCTCATGGTGGGGGCAGGGGGCACTCAGGATTAAAGAAAGTTAGATCTCAGGTGAGAAGGTGATTGGGTGCTTCCATCAGAAGCCCCCTTCTAACCAAGGGACCCCTCATTTAAAGCCTGGTAACGTTCGGACCTCCGTCCCTTCTCAGCCTACCTCAAGACCCTGGTTTCCCATCTCTTGATCTCCCAGACCTTCCCTACCCTCCCTGCCCTGAGATTCCTGTCTCCTACCTGTGTATCCAGTTTCTGGGACTTAGCCTCAGGCTGGTTGGTGCAATTTATCTTCCTGCCACTGCAGCACTGTTGCTGGAGGGACTGGACAGCTGCCGGCCAATCTCATTGGCCGGCAGCTCTCTAAAGCTAGACTTCCTCCAATCAAGACTTGTTATCGCATAAAATGGCATTGGGCTGTTGGAGTCAGCGAGCATGTGTTCCCTGCTGACCCTTCGTGTCCCTGCCATCCTAAACAGTCAGGCTATAGTTTTAACAGGGATGCAAAGGGGACAATATTGGGTCAGCGGTGATGCACTATGAATTACGACGAGACGAGAGTAGAGAGTAATTAAGGCTTTATTAAGCAGAGATGTGGAGCCTCCCGCAGCTGCTGCTGAAATGGCTGCAGCTCGGAGAGCCCACACATTTATACTCCGCCTACTGGGCGGAGCCAGCAGGCAGGGATCTACCCCAGTGCCTATAGTGCAGGGGCCTTACCGTAATACCCTTGTATGCAGTATATAATACAACAGTGGTGACTACCACATTCACCCCGTTAAAAAAAGAGTTCAGCGGGGGTGGTGGAAACTAATTACAGACAGGTTGTTAAAAAATATATAGAAAGAGTCTACAAATTTAGACGGTAGGGCTCCTTGATCCGTCGTTGCGAGCGCCACAGGTGTGGTGTTGATACAGGCGTCAGTTTGGTCGTCGGTGACTCCGGGAGCCTCATCTTCATCCACGGGTGGGACCAAGGGTAGGGTGGATCATCCTGGAGCGGGGGCTGTGGCGTGGTGCGCCGGGAGAAGAGAGGGTGGTGCCGGGGCAGAGAGAGTGGGGGGGGGGGGGTGTGCGGGGACCCAGCTGGTGCCAGGTCCCAAAGAGAGACAGTGCCTTGGCGGCCGTCGGGGTACTCTACATAGGCGTACTGCGGGTTTGTGTGGAGTAGCTGTATCCTCTCAACCAACGGGTCCGCCTTGTGTAGCCGCACGTGCTTACGGAGTACAGGTCCTGGAGCTGCCAGCCATGTTGGGAGCAAAACCCCTAGGGAAGGCAAAGAGACGTTCATGGGGAGTTTCATTAGTCGCAGTATACAGGAGCGACCGAATGGAGTGAAGAGCGTCGGGGAGGACCTTCTGCCTGCGGGAGGCCGGGAGATTTCTAGACCGTAGGGCCAGCTGGACGGCCTTCCAGACCGTCCCATTCTCCCGCTCCACCTGCCCGTTTCCCCCGGGGTTGTAGCTGGTCGTCCTGCTTGAGGCAAAGCCCCTGTTGAGCAGGTACTGGTGCAGCTCATCGCTCATGAATGAGGATCCCTGCCCCTGTGGACGTAGGCGGGGAATCCGAACAGAGTGAAGATGGTGTTGAGGGCTTTGATGACAGTGGCAGACGCCATATTGGGGCATGGGATGGCGAAGGGGAATCTCGAGTACTTGTCGACCACATTGAGAAAGTACGTGTTGCGGTCGGTGGAGGGGAGGGGCCCTTTGAAGTCCACGCTGAGGCGTTCAAAGGGGTGGGAGGCCTTCACCAGGCGCGCCCAGTCTGGCCGGTAGAAGTGCGGTTTGCACTCCACGCAGACCTGGCAGTCTCTGGTGATTGCCCTGACTGCCTCAATGGAGTAGGGCAGATTGCAGGCCTTTATGAAGTAATAAAAGCGGGTGACCCCTGGTTGACAGAGATCATCGTGCAGGGTGCGGAGGCAGTCCACTTGTGCGCTGGCACATCTGCCTCGGGATAGGGCGTCAGGGGGCTCGTTGAGCCTTCCAGGGACGATACAAAATCTCGTACTTGTAGGTGGAGAGCCCGAGATTCCCCTCCACCTCAAGATTTTATCATTTTTGATCTTGCCCCGCTGTGTGCTATCGAACATGAAGGCAACCTGCCAGTCAGGTAATGCTCCAAAGACGCACAGCTTCTACGATGGCTTGGGCCTCCTTTTCGACAGAGGAGTGCCGAATTTCGGAGGCATGGAGGGTGCGGGAAAAGAATGCCAAGGGCCTGCCTGCCTGGTTGAGGGGAGCGGCCAGAGCGACGTCTGATGCATCGCTCTCGACTTGGAAGGGGAGCGTCTCGTCGACCGCATGCATCGCGGCCTTGGTGATGTCATCCTTGATACGGTGAGCCTCGGCCGTCAGTGGGAAAACGGTGGATTGAATGAGTGGGCGGGCCTTGTCTGCATAGTTTGGGACCCACTGGGCCTAGTACGAAAAGAACCCCAGGCATCGTTTGAGGGCCTTGGGGCAGTGGGGGAGGGGGTGCTCCATGAGGGGACGCATGCGATCGGGGTCTGGTCCGAGAACTCCGTTCTGAACCACATAGCTGAGGATGGCTAATCGGTTCGTGCTGAACACGCACTTCTCCTTGCTGTAGGTTAGGTTAAGGAGTTTGATGGTGTGGAGGAATTTGGAAAGGTTAGCGTCGTGGTCCTGTTGGTCGTGGCCGCAGATGGTGACGTTGTCCAGGTACAGGAAAGTGGCCCACAGTCCGTACCAGTCAACCATTCGGTCCATCTCCTGTTGGAAGACCGAGACCCCGTTAGTGACGCTGAAGGGAACCCGAAGGAAATGGTAGAGGCAGCCGTGCGCCTCAAACGCGGTGTACTGGCGGTCCGCCTTGTGAATGGGGAGCTGGTGGTAGGCAGATTTCAGGTCCACTATCGAGAAGACCCGGTACTGTGCAATCTGATTGACCATACCAGATATGCATGGGAGGGGGTAAGCGTCGAGCTGCGTGTACCGATTGATGGTCTGACTGTAGTCAACAACCATCCTGTTTTTCTCCCCAGTTTTCACCGCTACCACTTGGGCTCTCCAGGGGGTGTTGCTGGCCTCGATAATTCCTTCCCGCAGCAGCCGCTGGACCTCAGACTTGATGAAGGTCTGGTCCTGGGCACTGTACCGTCTGCTCCTGGTGGCGACGGGTTTGCAATCCAGGGTGAGGTTCGCAAACAGGGAAGGTGGGTCGACCTTAAGGGTCGTGAGGCCGCATACAGTAATAGGTGGTGGGGGCATGCCAAATTTCAAGGTTAGGCTCTGGAGGTTGCACTGGATGTCCAGGCCGAGTAGCAGGGCAGCGTAGAGGTTGGGGAGGGCGTCGAGCCAGAAGCCGCTGAACTCTACTCCCTGGATGGTGAGGGTGGCAGTGCAGTACCCCCGGATCACCACAGAGTGGGATCCGGATGCCAGGGAGATTCTCTGGTTGGTGGGGTGGACCGTGAGGGAGCAGCGCCTTACCATATCGGGGTGTATGAAGATCTCAGTGCTCCCGGAGTCCAGAAGGCAGGAAACCTTGTGCCAGTCGATTTTCACTGTCGTCGACATGGTCGCGAGGTTGTGCGGTCGTGTCTGGTCGATCGTAACGAAGGTCAGGCGTGGTTGGTCGGCGGTGTTTGCAGGCGATGAGCGGCCCGATGAGGTGTCCGACGAGCAGGGATCCTGAGGCGGGGAAGATGGCGGCGCCCATGGGCCGCACGTGTTGTGAGGGGTTCAAGATGGCGGTGCCCACGGGCCGCACGTGGTTTGAGGCGAGGAAGATGGCGGCACCCGCGAATCACACATGGGGGGTACCGGGGCAACAGCGGCGACCAAGCAGGCCTGGCACACAGCAGCAAAATGTCCTTTCTTCCCGCAGGCCTTGCAGAGCATGCTCCGTGCTGGGCAGCGCTGCCGGGTGTGTTTTGACTGTCCGCAGAAGTAGCACTTGGGTCCCCCGGGGTTGTGTGGTTGCCGCGCGGCACAGGCCTTGGGTTGGCTGGGGGAGGCTGCTGACTGGGTGCATGGTAGGGTGTTCGCTGGCGGGGTCCATGATGTCCAGTAGGGGTGGGGCGCATGGTCGGGGGCATACGTCTGAATATTGCGTGAGGCGACTGTGAGCAAGAGCGCTAGTTTCTTGGAGGTCGCGTAGCCCCTTCTAAGAGGCGCTGGCGGATGTAGGCCGACCCTATGCCCGTAACGAGCGCGTCTCTGAGTAGCAGGTCCGAATGTTCAGCGGCCGAAACGGCCTGACAATCGCAGTCTCTCACTAGGACGCGCAGGGCACGCCAGAAATCCTCCACAGACTCACCGGGGAGTTGATGCCGTGTGGAGAGAGGTGCCTGGCGTAGATCTTGTTGGTCTGCTGCGTGTAGTTCTCCTACAGTTGCGCTATGGCCTCAGTGTATATCGGCGCTCCCAGATGAGGGGGAAAATGTCCGAGCTCAGGCACGCATAGTGGATCTGGAGCTTCTGTGCCTCTGAGGGTGGTTCAGTCGCGAATCAGATGTATGCCTCGAAGCAGGCTAGCCAATGTGCGAAGGCTGACTTAGCGTTGGTTGCTTGAGGGTGCAGCTGCAGGCGATCAGGCTTGATGCGGAGATCCATCGTTGTAAAATCTCTGCGTAATAAATTGATGCACTATCAATTACGACGAGACGAGAGTAGAGAGTAATCGAGGCTTTATTACGCAGAGATGTGGAGCCTCCCACAGCTGCTGCCAAAAGGGCTGCAGCTCAGAGAGCCCACACATTTATACTCCCCCTACTGGGAGCAGGCAGGGAATTACACCCGTACCTGTAGTACAGGGGCCTTACCATAATACTCTCGTATGCAATATATAATACAACAGTGGTGACTACCACGAGCGGCTTGTTATGCACCTTGCCCAATTTTCCTTTAAATTTTTACACTTTCCCCTTTCACTGTGTTCTTTCTTGTACCTGATGCACCGTCATCATTCTACCATGGCATCTATTCCATTTTGGAAGTTGGTCTTTCTGAGCATGTCCTTAAGTCATTCCTAACTGCTCTGCATTAGACCATAAGACATCGGAGCAGAAGTAGGCCACTCAGCCCATCATGACTGCTCAATGCCATTCAATGAGACCACAGCAGATCTGATATAATCCTCATCTCCACTTTCCCACCTTATCCTCATCGCCTTGATTCCCTTACGGATTAAAAATCTGTCTATCTCAGCCTTGAACATGTTTAATGACCCAGCCTCTACAGCTCTCTATGGTAAAGAATTCCACCGAATCACTACCCTCTGAGAGAAGAAATTCCTCCTAATCTCGGTCTTAAATAGGCGACGCCTTACTCTTTGATTATGTCCTCTGGTCTTAGATTCTCCCACAAGAGGAAACAGACTCTCAGCATCGACCTTGACAAGCCCCCTGAGAATCCTATATGTCTCAATTAGGTCACCTCCCATTCGTCTAAGCTATCTATTTCACATTCCTCCTTTGATTTAGACCACCCAGAGAATCAAGATGCCGGAATTAAATCTAGAAATTTAAAAGTGAGACTTGGGTAACTCCCCATTGTTTGTTTAGTGTATGGTGTTTCATAAATCCTCTCCATCTCAATATTTTCAGCAGGGTATGTTAACCCGTCTGATGTAGATACATTATTGTCTGCTGAAAATACTATCTAATCTAGATGTCATATTATATTAAACTCCTTTATTCCTCAGACAGTGTCATACTGCAACGGTACCCCTGTCTCAACATCATCACCATGTCTCCTTCTTCATTCCACAATTTCTTTAGTATTGTCACTCGATAACAGCCGACTTCCATTGCTCCTGGTATTTTACCAGCACCAAGGGGTTGCCCATGTCTCTTGGTACGGCTACAAGGTAAATCCTGGCAACCTGGCTGAGGGCTGGGATGGGGTATGCTTCCTCCTGTTGGGCACCCAGTACCCTATGGAGGATCCTCTCAGCTGCAAGAGCCACAACCGCCTCTATCACCTCAGCCTCAACTTCCCAATTTCCACCCATTTCCCCATTAACCAGACCTTCTTGACTGGCACTTCTGAAGCGACCCTAGTTATCCTGTCTCCATCAGTGTTCCTCATTGGGGACTGACTGACTGTAACCCCAGCAGTGGTCACCTCTCCTGCTGACACTGTTGGGACTGGAGAGCTGCTGGCCGTCTGATTGTTTGGAGATGGAATATACTCCCACATGGGGACAGAAGCCACCAATTCAAGTAATCACCCACCTGACAACAGTAAGCTCTGCTGGACCATCACCAACCACCTCCGTATAAAATTCCAATCAATACTTCAACAATAAAACTTCCTCCTAATACCTAAATAGCTTTACTACTGCAATGTTGAACCAACGGTGAACTAAGACAACACAATCAGCAACAAAGAGAAGACATCAGCCCTGGCCCATTTGAGGTTGCAGAACTAAAGCAGGTCCTGCGGGGTTTGAAGTGTGACACGGCAATAGGATATGACAATATCACGTCAGAATTTATGAAACACCTGGGGACCCGGGCTCTGGACTGGCTGACCCGGTTTTACATGATGATCATAAATTCCAACACCATCCCAAAGAAATGGTGGACAGCAAAAGTCATCGCCAACCAAAGCCTGGAAAACATCCCATAATTACAGTAGCTACCGTCCAACCTCTTTCCTGTCGGTCCCATATAAAATACTTGAACGTCTCATCCTTCAGCATATACTGCCATTCATAGAAAAGAACCGTATTGTCGACCAAGTTTGGTTTCCACAAGGTCCCCAGCACAGGGGAACAGGAACTGGCCCTTAGCACCTATATTAAAGGCAGCTCCAAAAAAACTTAAAGATACGGTGGCACAGTGGTTAGTATTGCTGCCTATGGCGCTGAGGACCTGGGTTCGAATCCCGACACTGTCTGTGTGGAGATTGCATGTTCTCCCTGTGTCTGCGTGGGTTTCACCCCCACAACCCAAAGATGTGCAGGATAAGTGGATTTGACCATGCTAAATTGCCCCTTAATTGGAAAAGATAATTGGGTACTCTAAATTTATTTTTTAAAAACTTAGACAGGTGCTGTGATCCTCAACCTCACAGCTGCCTACAACACCATTTGGCACACTGGTCCCTTCCTGAAGCTATCACAGGCTCTCCCTCCCAGGCAACTAAAGGATTGGAACACTTGAGCAATCAAAGATTCAGAGTTCACCTTGGACAGGCAAAAAGTACATGGAAAAGACAAACCAATGGACTCCCCCAAGTCTCGGTATTGCCTCCAACCCTGTTCAACTTGTACACAAATGATCTTCCGAATACGACACCTGAAAATTCATATATGCCAACGACTTGTCAAAACTTGAATAATACTGCAACACATGGTGACTCAAGCCAGCCCTGCAAATACAGTATTCAGCTTCTTCCATCACTACAATGCAAAAGCCAATTATTATATATCAGGGTAACACAATTGGCTCTGATTCTCTCTCTTTGTGGATGCAGCAAAGAACGTAACAAAAGAGAAACTGATGACGAGATCTGGACCGTAAAAAAAATAGTGAAAATCAATTTTCTTTGACGATTTTATGAACCAGAAGAAGGAAGGGTCGATGGAGATCCAGGTCCATGCACCATCGGGAGTGAGGTCAGGGGAAATACTGGTGAATTGCAAGATGAAATCATCATTGTGGCAAGTGAAAACAACTCGAGTAAATACTTGGACACCATACAGTTTGAGGCGGGGCGTTGGTGAATGATCTGGTCAATCGCAATGGTCACTAGTGCAAGAAAAGGGTTTTTGTAAAAAGCTATCGAACAATTGCGAATTACTGGGGGCTTAATTCAAACGGAGGATCAAAGTTTTCAGTACACTTGCGGTTGTAGTGGGTATAGCTGGGAAGATCACGCATGAGGCACTGAAATGGGCCCCGGGAATCCAAACCTATGGGACTACTGACTCTGCAAACCCACTGCTCGGGAATCGATAGCGAGGCACTGAAACAACTAGTCTGCTTGTGCACTGCGCGTTTGTGTGCTTTAAACAGAGAGAACATAAATGGCAGGGAAGACAGGCTGAAGGCTGAGTAGCACAGATCAAGGAGTCGCAATCCAAAAATGGCAGGAAGAAAAGGCGCCATAAATGCATGATGAGGAGGAAGAGACATGGCACTCTTATGGGGAAAGGTTCCAGTCATTCCTTCAAATCAATCAGATACCAGCAGGCTTGCATACTGCAACCTTTCTCAGCTCAGTTGGCAGGAAAACATTCTTGTTGCTACAGAACTTAGCACACCCAGCTGAACCTGGAGACAAGTCATATGATGAGTTAATGACAGTCTTGCAAGAACATTTCTCTCCCTGTCCACTTTCACCATCGTGCACAGGAGGAAAGGGAAAACAGTTCAGTTTGTGTGAAAGCTAACAAAGTGTGAATTTGGCCAGACGTTGGATGATACACCTCACAACCGATTAGTTTGTGGCTTCAGGAATGAAGCCATCCAAAGAAAATTGTTGACTGAAGGTGCATTCACTCTAAAATCTACTGTACAAATCGCAACATCTATGGAATTTGCTGTAAGAGAAGCTTCGCTCTTTGGAGTTCAAGCTGAAGTCCATAAGATGGAGCCTGAGAGAAGCAGGTCCACCAAGAACCTCTCATGTCATTGCCACAACCAAGCGGAGATTACTGGGGCAGGGAGAACAAATGTGAAATTTGTGGTAAAGTTGGTTACATTGCCAAGGCATGTCGGTCACGCCAACCTTCATCAGCACAAAAGAAGTGTACCAAGAAAACTACTGCAAAGTCTAAAGGTGGAGTTTACCAGTTAAGTGTTCCAACTTAAGTCTCAACAAGTGGCAGCAGGGTAGCATGGTGGTTAGCATAAATGCTTCACAGCTCCAGGGTCCCAGGTTCGATTCCCGGCTGGGTCACTGTCTGTGTGGAGTCTGCACGTCCTCCCCCTGTGTGCGTGGGTTTCCTCCGGGTGCTCCGGTTTCCTCCCACAGTCCAAAGATGTGCGGGTTAGGTGGATTGGCCATGCTAAATTGCCCGTAGTGTCCTAATAAAAAAAGTAAGGTTAAGGGGGGGTTGTTGGGTTACGTGTATAGGGTGGATACGTGGGTTTGAGTAGGGTGATCATGGCTCGGCACAACATTGAGGGCTGAAGGGCCTGTACTGTTCTATGTTCTAAGTACCAAAGTGTCAAGCCAGCTTAAAGAATTTAAGCTCGGAGTTCCAGTAGTAGAAGGAGACCAGCAACGATTTTGGGTCCATCCAAAATCAAATGCAAATACTATTAAGATGGAAGTGGATATGGGCACTGCAGTATCCCTCATAACTAAATTGATATACCATCACAAATTGAAGCATCTGCCAGTACAACCATCTGATGTGGTCTTGCGGACATATACCGAGGGGGTCATGCTGCTGAAGGGCTTCATCAAGGTGACTGTGGAGGTTAATGAGCAGAAAGTGGAATTGCCTCTTCACATTGTTCAAGGAAACATTCCAGCAATGTTTGGGAGATCTTGGTTAAGGAAGATTAAGCTAAACTGGGCCATCGTGAACCAACTTGTTGGTTCTATGAAGGGTCTTCTACTTCTTCTGAGAAAGTATCCGCACGTATTCGAGGAATTACATGGATCCATGACTGGGGTCAAAGTAAAACTCAAGATAAAGACAGGCAGCCTGCCTAAGTGTTTGAAAGCACGTACCATACCATCTGCTCTTCGACCTAAACTGGAAGAAGAACTCAAGAGGCTACTGAAGACAGGAGACATTGATCCTGATACTACCAGTGATTGGGAAACCCCAATTTTCCTGGTCTTAAAGAAGGATGGTTCAGCACAAATAATGAGGATTTCAAAATGACTATCAACACTTTATTATGTGCTGATCAGTACTCTCTACCACTTATTGAAGACCTCTTTGCAAACCTCACGGATGGCAAAAAATTTAGCAAAATTGATCCCTAGCAAACATATCTGCTAATGAACGTAGCTATTGAGTCTCAATCGTTACTGACCACAGTACACACAAGGGTCTATTTCGGTATCATAAGTTTCGTTCAGGATAATGTCAGCACCGCTCTCTTCCAACAATCTATGGATCAGATCTTGAGTGGGCTATCGCGTGTGCAATGCTACCTAGACAACATTTAGATTAGAGCTTCGAACAACATAGAGTATGTATAGAAACTACTCTTGCAAAGCTGCAACTACATAATCTCAGAGTCAAGAAAAAGAAGTGCAAATTTTTAAACCTTCTATTCACTATCTTGGACACATCATTGACCAAGACAGCCTTCACAAAGAACCTAAGAAGATGACAGATCCTGGATGCTCACACCACAGAACTTGACTCAGCTAAGGATGTTTCTAGGATTATAAAATTATTATGGAAAGTTTGTACCCCATTTAGCAACAAGGCCTTTACACACGTTTCTCTGTAACAAATAAGCTTGATTTTAGATGAAAGATTGTGAGGATGCTTACCAAAATGTCAAAACAAATGACAGGAATCTGAATTATTGGTCCATTTTAACCCGAAGCTGAAGCTGTAGCTTGCTTGGATGCGTCGCTTGTAGGGTTGGGGCAGTTGTCTCGCATATACTGCCTTCAGCTGAAGAGCAACCAATAACATTTGTTTCCAGGACTTTGACTAGCACTGAGACCAACTATGCTCAACTTGAGAAAGAAGCTCTCAGTATTAATTTTGGTATTCAAAGGTTCCACCATTATTTATTTGGCTGTAAATTTACTCTATTGACTGCCCATCATCACTTAACAACAATTTCTGGGCTGCATAAGGGGAACCCTTCGCTCTCTGATAGTCAATTATAACATTGGGCACACCATTATGTTATTGAATATCATAGGTCTGAACAACATGTGAATGTGGACACTTTGTTGAGACTGCTGCTGCAAGATCAACAAGACTAAATAGATAAGGATGGAATCTGATGAACACTTCAACGACATTTTCTTTCTGTCTTGTGGAAAATGTTCTGGTAACATCTTCTCAGGTGTGAACATTTACCCAAATAGATCCGGAGATATGGAAGGTGTTGAACATGATTCAAAAAGGCACTCTAATACAAGAGCACAGAAAGAATTCAGATCATAAACCCTATCTTACCAGGCATTTTGAGTTTACAGTACAAAATGGAGTATTGCTTTCGGGTATTAGAGTAATAATTCCATTTTGTCTACAAAGTAGAATCCTGGAGCAGCTGCACAAGGGTCTTCCTGGTGTAGTTAGAATGAAGGAGATGGTGAGAAGCTACTTCTGGTGGTCCAGGTTGGATGCTCATATAGAGGAGAAGGTGGGCTTCTGCCAACCCTGTGTTGAGAAATGTATCTCCACCACAACCTTTGCATCCATGAGAATAGCCTACTAGGCCATGGCAAAGAATCCATGTTGATTATGCAGGACCAATCGAAGGATACATGTTTTTTGGTTATGGTTGACACACATTTGAATTGCCATCATGAAATTGACAACTATGGAAGAGGCCATAGAAAGGAAAAATTAGGGTGACCTGAATAACTCGTGAGTGATAACGGTATTCGGTTCAAATAATCCAAATTCAAGGACTACCTGAGGGGTGTGGCATCCATATAAAATCTGCCCCCCACCATCCAGCTGCTAACAGTTTAGCCAAATGTTTTGTAGAATCACTGAAACATGCAGTGAAGATTTCACGGGATAAAGGCTCCCTTCTTGAACGTGCCAATAGTTTTTCAATGGTATATAGAAACACTGCTTATTCAAAAACACAAAGCTCACAGGCTATACTGATGTGCAAAAGGAAACTACATACACAATTCAACCTTTTGACTCCCTCTTCAACTTCAGAGATAGTCAGGCACCAACATCAGATGCAAGTGGCTAGAAGGGAATAACATTTAAAAAGCAGAGTCTTTGACCATGGGGACCATGTTCTTGCAAGAAATTACACCTCAGGCATAAAATGAACTCCAGCAATTGCATTAGCCAAAATGGGTCTGATTTCATACATCATACAAGCTGACACTGACCAATTATTGTGTGCACGTAGTGAGAGTACAGAAACCAAATGTTTCACCACAGAGAGTATGGACAGTGACATGCCTGACTTGAGGACTACAACTGTTGAAATTACAGAATCTGTTACAACAGAATTGTTCGCACAACTAGAGACAGCTCTTGAGTTGGTTTTGCCACATATACAACCCAGTGTACAGGAAGACACTCCCAATACGTTGTGTTCTGCCAAAACCAGGCAGACATCCAGCCAAGGGACTGTCTTACTAATGTATATTTGTATGCGTAACATAACAATGATAGTTATGGCAAATGTGTTGGATTTCTGTTAATGTGTTTGATGAATTAAAATGGCTGGTGTAATGTCATGTGTTCTACAATGATGTCTTTGGAACGTTTTGCGGGCTTTTGTGGAGTTCACCATTGTTCCCTGTTTGAGCAGCATCTTGTAAGTTAACCCCTTGCACTATGTTATATGAACTCGACATGTGCCACCTCTGATTCTTTCTCTTTGCAGCAACAACCAAGAACATAACCCAATAAATAGCTTAACATCCCAATGAATGGCTACAAGCTAAAGCACCACCCAACTCCAACATACCTCGGAGTGACCTTAGATAGGGCAATGACCTTCCGGGAACATCAAAAACTGCAGCCAAGGTCAAACTGATTGCCAAACTAACCGGCGCAACGTGCTATCACCACCCTCCAAACCTCAGCATTCACTACAGAATTACAGAATACTGCAACCCTCTTTTATCAAGATCATCATCATCATCACACACACAGAGTTTACACCCAGCTGAATGCTACCATGCGTATCATTACTGGAACACTACTCTCAATACCACTCCCTTGGCTCCCTGTCCTGGCAAACATCATTTCTCCACATATCCACCAACTTGCAAAAACCCACAAAATGATAGGAAAAGTTTGCAATGCCCCCCTGCTGCCACTCAGTGCTGATCATTCAGCCCACCCAATGCATGGCTCCCATCAAGAAGGCTGATCTGGAAAAACCCTCCCTCACAGCACTTCAACACAAATTCTCCTGGACAAATGAAAGGGAATCATTGGACATGACAAACAAGTACCTGGTCTCCAACCAACCCAACAGCTGCTTGGTTTCAACCTCCCAAGGAAAGAGTGGTCCACCTTTAACAGGTTCAGGGCAACAGCCACAGATGGGGCATTAGTGCCAGCCCCCTATGTGCCTGTGGAAGAGAGTAAGTTATGCATGACACCATAGAAGAATGTCCAATCCACAGCAGAGGTCTATCCACGCTCAATACAGCAGGGCCAGAAGAAGCTGCTTGGTTTAGGAACTTTGCACTCTCTAAATAAAATAAATACTGCAATGTTATGTTGCAATCATATTGACACCACTATTTACTAGGGTAGATTTCACATCAATAAAAAGTGTGATTTTGTTCTTCATTTGCTTTACACGTTGCACAAAGTCAAATGTAAGTTGCGTTGCACAACCAAAACTCCCATTTTAGACTATGCTCTGTGCACATACCTGGACCATAATAAGGTCAGCTAGGAAGCAGTTCTGGCTTGAGTGCTTGGACAACTTGCAGAAATCTGCTCACTACTCATTTTCAATGTGTTAAAAGTGCAGGGTTGGTGTACATCCCTCATAAAAGTAATAATATTCTATCCAAAAGTTGTTATTTCTCTGTGTTTTCGTTACTGCAAATTAATGCACAACATAGCCATTATCATTGTCATATAGTCATTGGTCTTAGTTGGCAAGTAGATTGTTGTAATGAATGCATTTTACTGATTGGCTGGGTTCTGAACCACCATGATGGTAGAATCCAGGTTGCGACGGTGATGCTGGTGTGTATTATTGGTGCTTAATAGCACTGACTAGATGGTGCGACTTAACTACTGTTGTGTGCATTTGCTAATCTGGAAAGTAAATTATGAACAGGGCAGATTTCAAAGAATTTCTCCTAGTTTAGACTCAAGCTGTACATCATTTTCTTAGTTTAGGATACATTCTCCATATGTTCCCAGGCAGTCCTTGGCCACATGGGCGACTTTACAAGAGCAACTTAATATTAGGCTCCGATTATACTGCAGCTGATGTAAAGTAAAGCTGGTTTGATTTGGCCTCCTTGTGGGGCGTTTTAGCACTAGATGTATTTTGTATGTGGCTGTGTTTAAATCACGACTTGACATCCCAGTTTGGCTGTCACTTTTGTTGAGATTTGCACAACATCTCTTTTTATTAACAATGTCAGTATGTGAGAGACTTTTGCTTTTGCACCACAATGCATGGGGTGACAGATCAGGAAAGTTGTCCCAGGGGTCTGTAATTTTCCAAGATCTCAAGATGGTAGGTTACAGGTTAATTAGCGCAATATTCACGTTCTCTCATTTAATCTATGCAGTTTTTATAAAACTGAAAGAAATTATATGTTTGGATATACATTTAAGAACTCATTAAATTTACCTTGAATTCTTTTTCAATATTTGCCAACTTGGCTAGTTCGTTACTAAGTTCCAGCGCAGTATGTACTGGATCCTCACTAGACAAAGACAAATAGGCAGGGCTTGCTAATCCTTTGTACGCATTGATCCTTGATCTGGAATGACTAAATGAATCGTGCTTTTGTTTCTCCACACATTCAGTGCATTTACAGAAATAGTCGTGCGGTTTCTCAATCCTTGCCCCTTTCATCAACAGCATGTGCACCACCTCATATTTCTGGCAGTGGGCAGCCAGAATGATTGGGGTGATATCTGGAGAAAATCTGGTGCCATCTTCATCGTAGGCATAAAAATCATCATCTTGCATCTCTTGTTCACATGGGCTAAGGGTCAGGCGATTACTGGGCTCAAATCCAGAGTGATTCAAAATTGCTTCCACAATTCGTATATACCCCTTACTGATAGCAAGTAATAATGCATCTCCGATTCGAGCCAAATTATCCCTCTTTAGAAGAAGCTCCGTTACTTCCAAATGTTCATTTCCAACCGCTAGCTGAAGGGCATTCTGGCCCATGTAATCAACACAATTAACATTCAGCGACTTGCTCTCCTCCAGCATTCTCCGAACAACAGGTATGTTGCCATATTCAGCTGCATCCAAAAAACGTTCCTCTTCTGGAGTTAGGCTTGTACCCTTATCATTGAACATGAATGCTGGACCACGGATGGCTTGCCTCCTTCCCTTCTCCCGCAGCACTGTCATTCTCCGCTGCATTGCAGATGCGTTACTTATACTTTGCCTGAGAGAGAGCACAGTAAACTAAGGTGAGAGGTGAAACATTTCTGCAGTCATCACATTCAGAGCTACTGAAATAAATTTGTATTAGTTTTTAACTTTTCCCAAGGACCCAACTAAAGCCTACTTTTGCTGGTATGCTGGTAGTAATGATGGTTTTCTTATGCTGTTTACTTCAATGAAGTCGAAAGAAACTATCTCTGGAGGTATGAGTGGATGGGAGAAGTTTAATCCATCTGACAGGTGGGCCAGTAACTGGAGAATTCAAATTGACAATAATTGACAAAGCCAGGCAAAAAGAGGGAGCATCTTTTATACAGTTAGTTTTTATGATCTGGAATTGAGAGTCTGAAAAGGGTGGCGCAAGCAGATTCAATCAGAACTTTCAAAAGGAGCTGGATATATACCTAAAAGTATGTAGTATTATGGGGAAAGGGCAGGGAGGTGGGATTTATCAGATTGCTTTGTAAAAGGGCCAGCATGGGGAAGATGGGCTGAATGCCTCTTTCTGTGCTGTATGATTCTTTGATTCTATCCGGTGTTTTCTTCCAGCGCACCAAGAACAACTTACACTTATAGAGCATGGCAAAGTTTAACATGGTACTTCATAGGAGATGGGGAGCTCCTATTGCTGTCCATTGCTCTAGATTGGGTAAATATATTTGAGTTCAATTTACTACTTATGTAAGGTCTTTTCATTTGACTTAGTCTTAGGGTAATTAAAGTTAGTGCGAAGCAACTTCAGTTATAATTAAGTGAGATTGTTTTATTATTCTGGAATATATATATGCTACATCTAAATAAGTAATGGCCTTGCTTTAGTAGCAATCTTGTTTGTGCTGAAATGAATTAGTTCTTTGCATCATATGACAATACAAAATTGGGCCTCAGGCCTTATTACCAGCTAGCCGGTGTAGCTCTTGCAGGCCATTCAATGGTAAAGCGGAAAGGAAAATCAAGTTTCTACAATGCCAACAATGGTCTTCAGGTAAGTGACTATATTTGGGCTTCACCAATATGGTGGTGTTACGGGGATAGGGTGGTGGCAAATTCCCAGTTCATAATGATATGCATTTCCTGCTCATTATTTTTGATGCTTAGGAGGCCATTTAGCATCTAAAAACTGGGTGCTGTACAAATAGATTTCTAGGTACGGTGCACTGTTTCTTCACAACACCAGGGACCTGGTTCAATTCCAGCCTTGGGTCACTGTCTGTGTGGAGTTTGCACATTCTCCCCATGTCTGCATGGGTTTCATAGACATAGACATAGAATTTACATAGAGGTTTCCTCTGGGTGCTCTGGTTTCCTCCCACAGTCCAAAGATGTGTAGGTTAGGTGGATTGGCCATGCTAAATTACCCTTAGTGTCCAAAAGGTTAGGTGGGGTTACGGGGATAGGGTCAGTGCATGGGCCTAGGCAGGGTACTCTTTCCAAGGGTCGGTGCAGATTTGACGGGCCGAATGGCCTCCTTCTGAACTAGAGGGATTCTACGATTTACAGTATCTATTTTGGTTTTAAGACCGCTCCTAATACCATTCTGTAATATTGTTATGCCATAGCATTATTCTTCTACAATTTTTAATTCTCAATTGCATTGTTTTTCACCTGAAATAACCAGATATGTTCTGATTCAGATACAATTTGCTCATAAAGCACACAGGAGAACAGAGAATGCTCCTTTTCCCAAGTGAACCTGATAACTAATCACCTTCAACAGCCTGCATGGCGGTGGGTGGACGGGCAAACACTTTGAATGGGGGGGGGGGGGGGGGGGGGGGGGGGGGGGGGGGGTGCCGATACCGACGAAGATTGGGGGGGGGGGTAACCCTGATGCCTGCTTGGCTTGGGCCGGTGTCAACATGACTAGTGAGTGTTGGGGGAAGGTTGGCCCCCTGTACTGGAGGGTTGGGAGTGTTCTCCTTATCTGCTGTGGGTCACAATGTCCTGTGGGTGGTTGGAGGCATGCTATTAACTTTACTAGGGGATCGGGGCACCCTGCCAGTACGTTTAGTTTACCCCCCCCCCCCCCCCCCCCCCAGCTGACTGTGTGATCCTCACCAGCACTTTGAAATTGCAGAGTGTCTTTTGATCTGGCTAGAAAAGACAGCTGTGAAACCAGCAGTTTTACACTGCTGCATGGTCTACAGCCTCTTCATGGTGGCGGAATATTCCGGTTCTACGCTGGCGCACGGGTTTCCCGCCTCCACCATTGAAAAACACACGGCAGTTTGGTCAGTAAATCCCACCCTGCTTTTCTCGCCTGACCCAACACTCTGCAATTTTTGGAAAATTCCACCCAAGGGGATGATCCAATGGAAAAGTTTCTACGGGCAACATATACCAGATGTTTACACCAGCAGATATTCCCGTCCCAAGCCGGTGCACAGCTTTCCTGGCAGTGAGGGTGCAGTCAATGGGAAATCCCGTTGACAACAGCGAGACCAGTAGATCCCGCTGGCGGGCCGACTCCGCCACCAAAAAACACGAGGCAGGTTGGTGGGTAAATCCTGCCCTAAGTGTCATTTGTGGCAGGTTTTGTCGGAGAATTCTCCACCGCTATCAAACCACATTCAGTCACTTTTACTGATCTGGGGAGTTTCTCACCTGTTTAACCCACACTGAGAGTGGGATTTACCCTTTTCAGAACTTCCCGTTCCCCTTTCGTGCCCCTCCCTTCCAGGACCCCCACTCTTCACCCCCCCCCCCAACCTTCTAGCAGCTCGTTCATACCTGCTGTACACCCCCTACCCTTCATACCTCCTTCCACTCTCCTTTCATATGCATGGCCCCCCTGAGGCCCTGACATTTTTGGCAGTGCCATCCTGGCACCTGGGAAACCTTTCACTGCCGCCCTAGCACCCTGGGAGTGCTCCTGCTGGCACCTGGACACTTTGGTAGTGCCAGGATGGCATTGCCATGGTACCAGCCAGGCTGTTCCAAGGTGCCCATGTTCCAAGGGGAGGGCCAGTGGACCTCCTTGCACTGTCCCTGGTCACCCAGGGCCTCTGATGGCCCGTGTGATCCCCCAGGTGCCTTTCCGCCTGGTCCATATTTGAGTGAGCCAGTATTGAATGGTGCCCAGCTGTGGATTCCCTGGAGAGGCCATAAGATGCCGGGAGGCCACTAGATCTCGGGTCATTAGGCCTTAGTAGGTTTAAAACCTACTTAAGCGAGCCCGTTGTGGGCGGGAGTTTGGTTGTGCTGCCTTATGGGACTTGGGTTGATCCCACGAGGCATAGTGCCAGCTGGAAACCTGCGGGAGGCCTCACTCGGCATCTACAGGCCATATCGCACTCCCGGTTGGGCGCGACGCGGCCGGTACATCGCACCCTTAATGGCAGAGTGCACTGTGGTATGTTTGTATGGTATGGATGTATGTTACATACGCAAAAATGTATGAATGTGGGTATGCATGAAATATTTACTGTTTTTAACTAATGACTATATGATTATCTATTCTACAGGAAGTGAAGCCAAAGCCAAATTTCTGCTTTTGCTTGGACAATAAAGCTCTATTCTACAATGGCATTTAATGGACTGCCATTTGACAGTGAATGGCCTAAGTTAGATTGTTGTGCTTCTTGATCCTGCAGTGGTTTGTATGCAAAACAATTTTCTAGAAAACATTCACAATATGCGACAGCAAACAGCAGATTAGGAGTAGATCATTAAAAATTAAAATTGCTTGTTGATTTCTGAAGGAACATCAACCTAATTTATATCTCCATTTATTTATATCCAGCAAGAAATTACTTAAAACTATAAATAGGAATAAATTTAAAATTATCTAAGCTAACAACACTAACACTGACTAAAATAAGAGCTGTACCTTCATGGTGAATATTTGTATGTGAGGTTTCATAAGCTGGCTACCTTTTAAACTGCATCTTTTAATTCAAGATAAAATTGAGCAATGGATAGGGGCACAATGAGATTCACAGAGGGACATGTCCGAGGTAATGAGGGACATTGCTCACTCACTGAGAGACATGTCCCGGTCACAGAGCACCATGACTGAGGGCATCAACACCATGATTCAGGCGATGGTGAGCCTCCAGAACTGGTAGTGCCAGCTGATGTTGAGGCATCTGGAGCCCACTCCAGCTGTCCCTCCATCCCATGGAAGAGTAGCCCCGGGGCCAACAAGCAGCCCAAAGGAGGAGGAAGTGATGGGGCCCATCCTGGGGCTTCCACCAGGCTGGAACACTCCAGCCCTTCCAAATCCCTCCCCTCCTGACACTGGTGCACCTGATGGGCAGCAGCAGAACAGGGTGACATGTCGTCACCTTTGATACCAGAACGTCTGCCGGGCCCATCCAGGTCCAGGCACTCTAGAGGATGCCCGCTCAGGGCATCACAGGCCAGAGGGCGAGACAAGCAGCAATCTGCCTCTCCTCCTGTTGAGCTGTCTGAAGGAACACCTAGCAGTTGCAGTCGGCCACGGGAGCGCAGAAAGTTCAACAACACCTAAATTGGCACAGATGTAGTTGCACAGAGTTAGTCAGGGGAAGGAGACACTAACTGTAAATACAATTATTAAACACACTTGCACTGCCAGTCCAAGCTGATACTCACTGTTTCTCCACGGGTGGGAGGGTTGGGCTGGGGCTGGATTTTGGGTTAGGGTGAGGGAGAGGGAGTCCTCATCGAACAAGCAGGGATCATCCAGGTGGACAATAGTATGTTATCTAAAAGGCAGGAGGCAGACTTTCTCAGCCAATAAGTAACACTACAGTTCATCTCATAGTAAGTCGTCGTCATCCTCCATCCTGCAGGCAAGGCCAACTGATACTGCCGACCCAGGCCAAACACCCTGGTGTGATGGTGAAATGGCCTTTTGGGGTGGGGAGAAACAAGGTTAAATGGAACGAGGGATCACACGGAGACGGGAAAGTGACAGGAAGGTGGGTGAAAGGTTAAGTGGAGGGAAGAGAGTTGTGGGACAGAATGGCTTGAGGACAAATGGGGTGTGATGGTGAATGGAGATGCTGGACTTTTGGCCTCCTAGGTGGTGAAGTGTGAGTTGATGAGGTTCTCCCTGGTTCAACGGCCCTGTATAACCCTGTCCCCGCCCGCTGAGCCAGCTCTTGGTTCTCCACAGGCTCCTCCTGGACACCCTCAGGGTCCTCCTCATCCGATGAGGCCTGACGTTGCTCCTCCCCCTCCAGTATGTCACCCGCGGCTGCAGCAGATTGTGCAGCACACAGCAGGCCACTACAATGCACGAGGCCCTCAGGGGGCTGTACTGGAGATCCCTGCCAAAGCGGTCCTGGCAGCAGAAGTGCATCTTCAGCAGCCCGCTTCACCACTCGACAACGCTCCTTTTTGATGAGATTGCTTCATTGTACCTGGTCTCCATCTCAGTCTGCAACTTCCGCACTGCTGTCATCAGCCATGACCTAAGCCAGGAGGCTTTGTCAACTACTAGCCAACCTCTCGCCCGAGGGAGGGCCTCCAAGGCGCTGGGAACCTCAGAGTGTCCCAGGATGTATACGTTGGGCACGCTGCCTGGGTAGCGTACACATAAGTACATAATGTGCTGCTGGTGATGACACATTCCTATTTACGAAGGGCACCCCCACTGTCAATCCAGTGAGAGTGACATGAGTGCTATCGATTTCCCCCTGGATCTGGGGCATGCCAGAGATGACAGCAAATTCTGCAGCCCTGGCATCCTGGTGGACCTGGTACAGGTTGAAGGTGATGTGATACCTGGGTACATAGGGCATCCAGAACATCACAGATGCACTCCTGTGTGAACATTTGTAACATCCCGCAGAGGTCCCCACTCAAGCCATGGAAGGACCCAGAGTTATAAACATTGAGGGTAGCCGTTAACTTTACAGCTACTATGAATGTGTGCCTTCTTCCTACTTGTTGTGGTGCCAGGCCCACCACCACCCGGCACAGGTACCACACGGTCTCCTTAGTTGGGCAGAATCATCATTGTTATAATGTGTCTGGCAGCTCCTCGAAGGACCAACGCTGATGATGGACATGGGGCCTGATGGACGAACTGCACTTGAGCCTCTCTATAACTAGAGTCTCATCAATGATGGACAGACAAGATGAGGCTAGAGGCTTGTAGAATTGTAGGAGGGTACAAGTTCTCGCAGAGGTGAGGAAGGATGGCTGATGGATGATTGGCATTGAACATCACGCCGCCTCCTTCCTGACAAGTCGCAACAGTCCCACCAGCAGGGCAAACCACCGAACCTCATGGCACTTCAATATTAACTTGCAGCCCCATTGACATTCTCCAAAACCCCACCCCACCCCCATCCATGCCTTCTGGATCATGTACTTGACACTGCAGACCTGTCCCCATCAGTGACTTGCACCTGCCCCTTGATGTGAAAACCCTCTCTCCTCACACAAGTGCTTGCGTCATTTGTGTGGAATAAACTCTGCTAATCCCCTGTTTTATCTGCTCTGGAGCTGTGCATCTAAGGAGCCCAGCGAGGTGTCCCAACACCTGGTGGTCCTGTGATTCATCTTGGCCATGCCCATCTTTTTGTTTATAAATTTAGAGTACCCAATTCATTTTTTCCAATTAAGGGGCAATTTAGCGTGGCCAATCCACCTATCCTGCACATTTTTGGGTTGTGGGGGCGAAACCCACGCAGACACGGGGAGAATGTGCAAACTCCACATGGACAGTGTCGCAGAGGCGGGATCGAAGCTGAGACCACGGCGCCGTGAGTGCTAACCACTGAGCCACCATGCTGCCCCATGCCCATCTTTTTGATTAGATTGTTGATGTATGAGGGTTTCCACATGGGTGGGTGTATGGAAATCTACATGATCAGGAGACCTCAGAGCATTTCAAGGAAACTGACAGGAAAATGATCAAGAGCCCAAAACTGACATCTAAGGAGTGAGTACCGAGTCTTTCACAGCAGCACTAGGAGGTGCGACCACGGAACCCCGATTGCCAGGGGAAACCCCATCCACTGAGTCCACACCCCTGCCACCAAATCAGTTTCCACTATCACCAGACATGCACCCCTCAGCAAACTTGAAAAAATCAGAAAGGCACTTACCTCCTTATTCTTCCTCCAAGGCCATGGCGCCAGGATCACATTTTTAAATCCTTGCACCAAATCATGCCAGTATGACTCATGGCTGGTGGGGGTGGGACAGAGCATTCTTGGTGGATGCTGCACCTGTCCACCAGCCATTAATTGCATTCAAATGAATGCTAGCTCATTGTTGGCATGTTCCCGCTGTCGCAGGATGGGAAGCCCGTGATGTCCGACGGAGACTTGGAGACTTGCAATGAGTCTAATGCCTGGCGCAATCCCAATTTTGGGCCCACACACTAACCTCCGCCTGATCGTGAATCCCGATTTTAGCGGGGGGAGTGGGAAGAGTAGAATCCCAGCCCGTGTTCAGAGAGAGAGCCCCTAAGAAAGGAACAGCAAAACAGCAACTACTGTGAACAGCAGAAGAAAAGACTGCTTTATGTGAGCCACCCGGCAGGGTGCTGGTAGTAGCTTGTCCACTGGTTGAAGAGACTGGATTTATGTAAACTTAAGGACACTGAACAATTTGTTCTACGTGGGTGTGGGGAAGGAGTTGCTGGAGTGGACCTTGCTATTGGAAGCGAGTTTCGTATTTCTCCAAAGACAGGGACGGACACTGGGCATTACGACTCAGTGAAGCAAGTCTATTAGACGTTGCGGTTAATTTCTGAGTGGTTCCTGCAAAGGCTACAATATTGCAGAGAGTGTGACATAACATATGGATGTGGCATGGGGTTTACAGTCACGTTAGGAAGTCAAGGGGTGCCTTTTCTGGAGGTTAATGAATTAGTCGCCTACTAAGTATTGTTTAGTCGAGGTTGCTTTTAGTGCGTTTGTTACAGTAAAAGCCTTAAAATGTGAATTTTTTTGGTCATGTGATCCTTCAAGTTAGTCACTGAGAATTTAAATTGCTTTTTAAAAGTTATCCATCTCTAAAGGGATCATAATATATAAGTGTTTTGGATGCATACACGTAATTAGCAACAGAAAACATTGAAGCTCAGGCAGCAAAATTGAAATTACTTTGTTTGGGCATTTTTTTCTGTTAACTCCCCTTCCATTTCTTTCTTTTTCGCTCTTTCTTGTATTAAAATTCATTTTCTGCCACTCCTGGTTTGATGCTTCGCTTCACGTATTTTGTGAATCTTGGACAGGAAAATCTGTTTCCATCTCTATAACATGTACTGCTACTAAAGAAATACAGTAGAGTTTATAATGAGGATGAAATAGCAATTGATATTGATATTCAAAAGTCTTCCAGCACTGTTGATTAACCAACTAACTGGTAGCAGAAGTCACAGTTCCTCTACTTTTGAAAATTCATGATCACCATTGATTTTAAAGGAGGTGGTGCTATAAAGATGAACTGCTCAATGTTTTAGAGAGATTAACAGCAGAGAGGCACACAAAGTTCCGGGAAACTATGGTTTGGTGCAAGTAGTGGTGAAAGTCACTTACTTGATAATTTCCTGGGAATTTTCTGCCATAAAACAAGCTCTACGATGTGGATATACCATTGCAATGATGCGTTTTTTGAGTGTCGCTCGTCCTTAACTCTGATTTGAGAATATGAATTGAGCTAAACCAAATAGCCCTTTCATGGTCATGGGGGAGATTCTTGAGACTAAATGTTTTTGAAAATTTAAATAGTGTTAGTCATTACCTATACCAGGAAAAGAAATTGGAAAAATATCACCGGGGAAATTAGTTTGAGATGTTACTAAGCAATATGCTGTCGTCAAATTAACATACCACTTAAACTGATGTCATACATTTGTTCAATTAACATGTAAATGTAGTTTCCTGTCATTATCAGGTTCAGTGAGCAAGCTAAGACAAAAGGATTTCAAATGAAAACCAAGAAAAATGAAGTTAGTTAATTATTTTTATGCAGAGGTTTTTTAGAGGGAGTAATAATGAGATTTATTTTCATGCTCAGTGTAATATCTCACATGGGATCCCACATATACTACAGAATGGGAATGCTTGTCTTCCCCGTGCTCCTTGCGGAGTACGAGCTCCCCCCGCTAGGGGTGGGGTAGCTCAATTACCCAATGTATAAAAGGTTGGCCATCAAGGCACCAACCAGAATAGGAATCTGGCAGGGATCTACCGGATAGTGTAGATATAATTTGTGTAAATAAAACTTTGTTTCTTATTTTATTCGGTGTGGACTCCCCTTGACTTTATTAAACTTAGGTTTTGTGGTGAATGTAATTCACACTGTATTGTATTGTATGGTATTGTGTCCTTGTGGGCTCTGTCTGTGAGACGTTGCTCGGCTCTGCCCATAGGGGGAGATGAGGAGCTTGTACAGGGCTCCACCCTCGGCTCCGCCCATGGCCCCTCCCACTACCGGAAGTATAAAGTGCTGCAGCCGTGTGAGTCTGCCCTCAGTTCTTCTGGTCGCAGGCAGGCTCAGTTGTAAGACTATTAAAACCACAGTTTACTTCCAATCGTGTTCCGAGTGAATTGATGGTCACATCAGATTTCACAGGTTTAAGATTGCTTCTATTGCAGCTCAATTGTATCACTTTCTCCTCTGAGTCAGAAAGTTGTCTGTTCAACTCCACACTAGATGTCAGGGCTCATGAGCAAAACTAACACATCAGTGTGGTACTGACGCAGTATCACATTGATCTAAGTGCTGTCTAAAGGATGAAGGCTGAAACAATGGTCTCAGCTGCTTGATCGTACCAGAGCATCATTTTTTTTATGCCAGTTATTTTATTGCATTCAAGACCTTAGGCAACTCTGGTAATTGAGTCTTTACTCCCTGGAGTGAGCCTTTACCTTTCCAATATCAAGATAATTCATAATTTAGCGTCAAACAAAAATTCCATGTCAGTGTTTTAGCTCACATTTTATATTGTCTGCTCACATCACCTGCCTCAGCTTTGGAGAACACTAAAGAGGTGTCAATTTAAGACAGAGATGAGGAGGAATTTCTTTTCTCAGAGGGTTGTGCATCTTTGGAACTCCTTGTCAGAGAGAGCTGTCTTTGTGTATATTTAAGGCTGAGATGGATAGATTCTTGATCAATAAGGGAATCAAGGCATGATGAGCACAATTCTCCCAAAAAGGAGCACGTTTAGCCACGTGTTTCCTGGCACTGGCATTGAAGAAGGAGCGTGAACGGGGAACGCGGCCGCACATAGTCCCATTTTTTACAGTAGGGAGTTCCGTTTGCCAGAACTCCCCAGTGTAGCAAGAGAGCAGAACGCCATTTTTAAATGGCATCTCGATCTTCAAGGCCCCCAAAACAATCCCTGACCTTCCCCCTCACACCCCACAGCTCAAATGCAATATCCCTGACCCCCACTGCCGCACCCCCAAACACCCACGCAGGGCAACCCTGGTCCAATTGTGCAGGTGCAAAAACTTCCATTCCAGCTGGAAGTGCCACCTGGGCACCTTGGCAGTGCCAGGCTGCTAGTGCCAGGCTGTCACCAGCAGTGCCAGGGCTCCACCCTGCCCAAAGGGCATCCAGCTGGGGGCCTCTGATTCCCTGGGAGACCCCCACAAGTGCCGTTCCGGATGGTCCCATTATCTCTGAGCCGAAGGGGTAGAATCCCAGAGCCTCAGATGCCTGGGAAATCTGCACATTAGAGTGAGGCTGACTGCCTTGCTCTAATATGCAGAATTGCGAAAAGGTGATCCTGCCCTTTGTGGGCTTTGAATCTCGTGAGGAATTGCAAGCCGGGTAGATCCTGGGAGCGTGGTCTCCTGGCTTTCAACGGCCATGCTGCGCCGCGCCAAGTTGCTTATCCGGCGTATGAGGAATGTCGGATCAGCCATGGCAGTATTGAATGGCAAAGCAGGTTCGAGGGACTGAATGGCCTATTCCTGTTCCTATTTCTTATGGTGTTATTATTACAGACTGCAACAGGCTCAACTGATAAACAGAGTGATCAAACATTGAAATCGATAAATGAACAGTAATAAGGCCGTAATGTATCTTTACAGTTATTATAGGTTTAATTATATTTTCCCAAAATGGAATGAGTGTTCCACTGTGATTACTAGGAAGCCAAACTTTGGAAGTCCACTCATTGGGAACGTTCACCCCATTGAGTGTCGAAATAACTAAAACCGATAGATCTCTCAACTTAGCCTTAGTTATTTTAACCCAATTTATGGTGTATTTCTACTGTGGAACCCCTAAGATATCATTCCCAGTCGTCTGGTTAGTTGGGGAGTGAGTTACACTATAGCCAAATAGCTGTTTGACTTCCGCAAAAAGGGGGTTTCCATGGATGCCCATGGAATCCACATATTGGAGGGATGTTCTTTTTTATCCTGGCCCATTAGAAAACCTAAAAACTAAATTTTATAACTACCTGCTGGGCTTCTTCTGGCCTAGAATTCAACTCCCTGGATGATTTGCTTGAAACAGCAGCATCAGCCCACTCACCTCTCAATATCTCATAACATAGCAGACTTGGTATGCATGTTGAAAACTGTACTCTGCCTCCTTCCTATTGCATTCCATTCACCTGCTCAAAAGAACAAGTTAATATCGGGACACATAAGAAATGGAGTGGGATCGGTGGGGTAGGTGACCCCTGTTGTTTTAGCTGAACCCTCCGACCCAATTTTTGTTAGAAGGGAGGCCTGGTCAACCATAAAACCTGAAAAATAAATTTGAAACGTTCCTGCTGACCATTCTTGCCCAGGACCCAGCTCTGTGTGCACCAGTTGGGAATAGGCAAAATTGGGGTCCAAGGACAAAGGCAAGGAAGTTTTACTAAACCATTATAAATCACCAGAAAGGCCTCTGTTGAAGGATTTTGTCAACAGTGTCAAGAAATTTAAAAAAAATTCATTTACAGGATGTGGGCTTCGCTGGTTAGACCAGAATTTATTGCCCAGCCCTCGTTCCTCTTCAGCAGATGGTGGTGAGCTGCCTTCTTGAACCGCTGCAGTCCTGGAGGTGAAGGTACACCCACTGTGCTATTACGGAGGGAGTTCCAGGATGTTGCCCCAGTGACAATGAAGGAAATGCGATATATTTCCAAGTCAGGGTTGTGAGTGACTTGGAGGGGAACCTCCAGGTAGTGGGGTTCCCAGATATCTGATCGTCTTTCTAGATGGTAGCGGTCGTGGGTTTGCAAAGTGTGTCTAATGAATCTTGGTCAGTTACTGCAGTACATTGTGTAGTTGGTACACAAGGCTGCCACTATTCATCGCTGGTGTGGGGGGGGGGGGGGGGGGGGGGGGGGGGGGGGGGAGGAGACTCGCCATAGGATTCCTATCCTTTGACCTGCCCTGGTAGCCACAGTATTAATATGGCTAGTTCAGTTGTTTCTGATCAGTGGTAACCCCCAGGATGGTGATTGTGGGATTCAGCAATCATAATGCCATTGAATGTCAATAGGTGGTGGTTAGATCTTCTCTTGTAGGAGATGGTCATTGTCTGGCACTTATGTGGCGCGAATGTAACTTGCCACTTATCAGCCCAAGCCTGGATATTGTCCAGGTCTTGCTGCATTTGGACATGGACTGCTTCATTATCTGAGGAGTCGCAAATGGTGCTGAACATCTCCACGTCTGTCCTTATGATGAAAGGGAGGTCATTGATGAAACAGCTGAAGATGGTTTGGCCTAGGACACTACTGCTAAGAAACTCCTGCAGTGATGTCCTGGTGTTGTGCCAGGTATGACTCCAACCAGCAGAGGGTTTCCCCCCCTGATTCCCATTGACTTCAGTATAGCTGGGGCTCCTTGATGTCTTACTCGGTCAAATGCTGCCTTGATGTCAAGGGCAGTCACTCTCACCTCACCTCTGGCATTCAGCTCTTTTCTCCATGTTTGAACGAAGGCTTTAATGAGGTCAGGAGCTGAGTGACTCTGGCGGAACCCAAATTGAGCGTCCATGAGCAGGTTACTGCTGAATATGAATATCGTATTGGCTGAAGACTGACATCTGTGATGCTGGGAACCTCCGGAGGAGACGGAGATGGATCATCCATTCGGCACTTCTGGCTGAAGATTGTTGCGAATGCTTCAGCCTCGTCTTTTGCACATATGTGCTGGGTGTCTCCATCATTGAGGATGGGGGTATTTGTGGAGCCTCCTCCTCCAGTGAGTTAATTGTCCACCATTCACAGCTGGATGTGGCAGGACTGCAGAGCTTAGGTCTGATGTGTTTGTTGTGGAATCGCTTAGCTTTGTCTATTGCTACTTATGTTGTTTGGCACACAAGTAGTCCTGTGTTGTAGCTTCACCAGGTCGACACCTCATTTTGCAATATACCTGATGTTGCTCCTGGCCTGCTCTCTTAAACTCTTCATTGAACCATAAAATAACCTGTTGTTCTTTGTTCAAGCATTATCCAATTTAGATCAACAGTTAGTTTATAGAAATAAAGGAACAGGAGCTGGAATAGGTCATTAAGCCCCTCCAGCCTGTTCTGCCATTCAATTGGATTATAACTGGTCCATGGCCCACCTCCATATACCCACTTTTTCCTCATATCCCTTCATACCTTTGCTTAACAAAAATCTATCAACCTCAGTTTTAAATTGACAATTAATCCAACATCAATTTCTGTTTGCAAAAGAGGGTTCCACACTTCTACTACCCATTGCATGTAGAATCTTTCCTAATTTCACTCCATATATGCCCAGACCTAATTTTCAGACTATGCCTCATAGTTGTTGGCTCTTTTGGGGTGGCACGGAGTCACAGTGGTTAGCATTGTGAAAGGGATCCTTATTGCGACATCTACCCAGATCTCATCCCGGCATCTACCAGACACGTCGCGCTCCCTTTTGGGAGCGTTGTGGCCAATAGATTGCACCCTGTATAATTGCCATCTTGTCCTTGGTATCTTTAAATTCTCGATCGTGTTGAAGTTGATCATTTCTAGCTGTTGCACCCTAAAATTGCCGTAATGTCCGTTTCCTATATGTTTTATGAGTTGCCGATCATTATCAAGTCAAATATGTGGTTTTCCTGATATATTGGATCATCTAATACAAATATCACCTTGGGCTCTTAAGCATTCCAATTTATACTTGATTGATTGAAGTCCTTTATTAAAGTAATTTTCCTGGTTTTATGTATAGGAAATATTGGGCGCGATTCTCCCAAAACGGGAGAAATCATAAGGCTGGCGTCAAACCCGGGCGGGTTTGACGCCAGCGCGCCCCTTCCCGACCGGGAACCGATTCTGGTCCCCGGTCGGGGCTAGCAGCCCGACGCCGCAAGCTCCGGCATCACGGGCTTAACGAATTCCGTTAAGCCCACTTGCCGGAGTTAGCGCCGGCTGACGCGTCATATGACATCAGCCGCGCATGCGCGGATTGGAAGACTCCAACCCGCGCATGCGCGGATGACGTCAGCGCGTATTTGCGTGAAACCCGCGCATGCGCGGGCCGGGATGCCCCTCAGCCGCCCCACAAATGGATACTGCGGGGCGGCGGAAGGACAAATAGTGCGCGGGCATCGGGCCCGCTGCCCGTGATCGGTGCCCACTGATCGCGGGCCCATGGCACCCTTGGCACGGCCGTGGTACTGCCGTGCCAATCGGTGCCATGGTTATAAAAAGCGAGTTGTTCCCGCCGTTTTTACGAACGGCCAGACCAGGTCTGTTTGCCGTTCGTAAAAACAGCGTAAAGGGCTGGGACTTCGGCCCATCGAACAGCTGTGAATCGCTGCCGGCCGTAAAAAAACGGCGGCAGCGATTCGTGTCGGGAGTTGGGCGGGGGGGGGGGGGGGGGGGGGGAGAATGGGGGGAGGGGGGGAAAAATGTCGGGAAGGCCCTCCCGCTATTCTCCGACCCGTCGTGGGGGTCGGAGAATTTCGCCCATTACCTCCCACAGGATCAATAAGAAATGTCCTAACTGTGCATCCCAGACCTATCGGGCCAGATTTTCACTACCAAGGTAGGTAGCTTGAATCAGGAAATTTCCCGATTTGGCTGACCCGCCTCAGTTTAAACAGGCCCTGTTACACCGAATATTCACTATGGGAGCGGGATAGGATAGAATCAGGCTCATCAATCCAGGAGCCAACTCCTCACCCGAGGGTGCCAGAATGAAGGTGTCGTGCACGCTGCCTTGGTATCGGGCGCAGACGTGCATGATGTGCATCTCGTGGTCAACACAAGCTGCACGTTCATGGAGTAGAAACCCTTTTGGTTTGTGAAGACCACCCCCCATGCGCCGGTGCTCATAGTGGGACATCCGTCCCATTGATCACCCCTTGGACCTGGGGCATCCCGGCGATTACGGCGAACCCCACTGCCCGGGTTCCTGATGGGCAGTGCAGTTGAGTATATTGTGGCAAGCGGGGAAACAGGGCCTCTGATTTGGCATAGATGCACCTGTGCACTGAGATCTGCGAGATCCCTGACAAGTCCCCACTCGGCACCTGGAAGGACCCCGTGGCGAAAAGGTTCAAGGCGACCCTCGTCTTGACGGCCACCGGCAGCAAGTGTCCTCCCCCATACCCCTGCGGTTCCAGGCGTGCCGTGATTCAGCAGATATGCCATACGGTCTCCCTGCTCAGCCAGAGTATTTGATGGCATACCGGGTATGGCAGGTCCTCAAATGACAGGCGCTGCTGCTACGCACGAGGCTTAATGCAGCCTTCCTTCCCACCTCCTCCTCGGCCTGTTGGGCAGCTGACACTCCATCCTCACTGGATGTTTCCTGTTCCTCTGGGGCAGACTCCGCTGCTGCAGGGCCCGCCCTGAGCAGCTTCTGCTCGTACAGCCTGAGTGCATCCCCCAGGACTGTGGCGGCTCGGATGATGGCAACCATTCCTGGTTGGATTCCAAAATGCATTGTCTGCAGGGGGTGTAAGGCAGACATGTTAGCATGGTGCGTACCCCCTTGCCCAGCCAGATCCAACGGGCTACATGGTGACGCTGCACTGCAGTCCCTACCCCCACATGTCCCTCTCCCTCACTTCATCCCCCATCCCCACACCTATTCCCAGCTGCTCCCCCGGCACTGCCCTCCGCACCGCACCTCTGGCCATACCGGTGGCCGGCACCGTGGGGGCCACTGGCTCCGGCACCCGGCCCAGCCGGCAGATGCACTGGCGGCTGGCGCTACCCATGTCAGTGGTACTCTCTGTTGCCCCTGTCCCACGTCTTTGCGCTGCCCTTAGGTCGGCCAAGTGGTGCCCCACCGGCGGGTGGCGCCTGGTTGTGGGTGGGGCGGGGGTTGGAGAGGTGCAGGTGGGGTGGCGAGAGGGGTTGGGGGTGTGGAGGGGAGGGGGAGGTCAGGCGGGTGCCAGTGGGAACATGTCCTACCTCTGCTCTCTCCCTCAGCACCGGTTTCCCGATTATTAAATCTACAAGTGAACCTCGCCATCGGTAATTCCTCCTGGCAGAGTCAGAGCATCGCAGATGGCCCGGAGAATACCGGGACGTGCCCGTTAATGATCAACGCTTACTGTGTGTGCGGTGTAGAATGCATTCACACCATTGTAGAAGCACCAGAGCATGGCATTCCATCGGGCGCCCGGCAACAGCCATGGTTTTAAGCTGACGTGCGATTCTCCGCCGAATCGCAATTCCTGATTCCAACATCGGCCGATGGAGAATCCTGCCCCTTGTTTTTTTGTCCTATTCCCACTGTTTAATTTGCAGTAGCATTGCATCAATCTTTTTACTATGTGAGATACCTTGATAAGATCACCTCTCAGATGCATTTTTTCCAAAACTCTAGCCGTTTTAGCACGAGGGCAAGACCTCTTAGCTCTTCTCTGCGCTGTCTCCAGAGCATGTCTCTGTTGTGTTTCATTGATGAATACTCCAAGCAGAATTTGAGGTGAGACCTGGCCAGGGAACCAGACAATTTGATCATGACCTTCTTTGATTTGTCCTCTATTAGTTTGGCTGTGTTGTTCCGCTTTGTATCGGCTGTGTTAATTGCTATTCTGCATTCATTGGACATGTTGAGTGTTGAGTCTAATAAGACTCCTGGATCTCTTTTATCGACAGCCTTAAGTATTTCAACAGCATTAATAGAGTAAATGTGTGTCTATGTGCCATGCTTTACGCCAGTCTGCATTGATATTCATTCGTCATTGTTTTGCCCACTAACTGACCTCGGTTTTAATAAGGGTGAGGGGATAATCTTTCTTTAATCTTGAAGAAGACATGCACTGGAAATAATAGAAATTTTAACAGCCGTGCCTCAATTTCACCAGGTATCCAACTAAACCTGGTCAGAATGATTGCTAATGGGAAGAAAAAGGAATTCTGCTGCTAGGAGACTGCAGCCGAGGGCTTGGTGGAACAATGGACAGGTGGTGAGGGACTGGGGGTATTGGGGCAATCATAATCAGGGCTGCTCACAACAGCAGGGTAATATCAGGGCTTTGTGGGGAAACTCGCTGTCCCTATTTTAATGGTAACACCCAGTTTCTGCCAGGTGAGGAGAGTTAAAATTGGGGCCGCATATTGGGTTGTGTTAAGTCTGTAATTTCTTACTGCCTCCTTCAATAGAAGCGTCCCTCCAAGTTTGGTATCTTTTGTGAGGGCCACAAAGAACCCAGTACGTGTTTGTAGAGTCAAACAGAAAGTAACTTTATTTACAACAATATGTACACAGCAGCAGTACCTCACCACTGCTTCATCAACTAGCTGATATCACACTGGCCAGCTCTATTTATACAGCTGCAACTACTAGTGATTGTCCCCCCCCCCACACCCACCCACCCACCCACCCCCATCTCCCCCCCCCCCCCCCCCCCCCCCCCCCCCCCCCCCCCCCCACCTATTGGGTATGTCCTGTGAGCTCCTCACCTGTGGATTTTGAACTTTGCAATCTGCTGTTCCATGCAGCCTGGAAAATGTACAAAAGGAGAGATTTGCTGCTGTCTGTTTTATTTGAAGCTGAGTGATTGCTACAGGGAGCTGCAAGAGAGCAAAAGGAATTTTTGCAGGTGAAGGTTAGCCCTGACCTGGCTTGGCCTGAACTCCAGCCTGGGACTGGATTTAGACACTGCTGGCCTGCCTCCCTGCATTTCCACAGCAGAAGAAGGGGAGGAAGTGCCGAGACTGTTTGCCGCTTGTTTCACCTGCAGGGCCCGAGGGACTGAGGCCCCTTCCCCCCGGCAAACAGGAGGCTGCTGCAACACCTGGGAAGGGGACGAAGAGGAGAGGAAGGTTGGAGCATCTGAACTTCACTTCTTCTTCATCTGCCGATTGCGCTGAGACGGGATACCATCCGTGGACTGTTTTGCTGGGCCCCTGCTGGGCTGAAGACCCTGTCCTCCACCCACCCGCCGCTGAATCGAAGACCTTTCTGGGAGTCCAGTCGCCAGCCTTTCCCTAATGTGCTTGGGGTACCGACCCATCTTCTTGTGCCCCACATTCCCGCTCCTCCCTCCCCTCTTCTCCCTTGTACTTGTGGCACTGGTCCATCCCCCTGCACCCCGTTCCTGCGCCCCGTCCCTCTGCGCCCCGTCCTCCTGTACCTTCCTCCCCCTTTCAGTTACTCTCCCTCTCTCCCCCTTCTGTCCTATCGTCCACCACTGACCGGGATAGCGCGGCACAGCTGCCTACGCTGGTGGCAGGGCCCTCTAAAGCCACCTAGCGGGAGTGGTGGCCTCCACCCTCCCCACTGCTCCCGAGGCTCCGTCACAGTTTCGTCTCATGGCACAAAAAATTGGGGTGAAGTGTTATGTCCTCCCCAGCATGTTAATCGAGGCCTGCGTCTGTGCTGTGGCCGAAGCTGTCATCCCTTCTGCCATAGCTGCAGCCTTGAAGGTGTATGGCAAGGCTGTTTTCTTTCTGAGAGCCTATCGGTTGGTCCACCTCACCCTGGAAAAGGGGCTCACAGTGGGCGGGATCTACTTGGCAGTGGACCCACTGGAGGCCTCCATCTACACGCCGGGGGTGGGGGGTTTGGTACAGTCCGGGGTGGTACCCTCTCGCTCAGCCTCAGAGACACCACCCTCAAACATATTTTCTCTTGCGGTGCCAGGTCTTTGTTTGCCTGGTCCGGGAGGAGGTCCTGGAGGGGAATTTGAGATCCCTTTCGGGGATAATACCTACCGCGTCTTCTGGTCTGCGGTTGGCATGCGGGGCAATGTCTGCAGGAAAGTGAGGCATGTTAGAAAGAATTGCCCCATCCCTAAGGCTGCCGCACCCACCAAGGCAGCCGCAGTTGGTGCTGCCACCCCCTCTCCTTCCACTGGCCTTGCAACTAACCCCCTGTTGGGCGGAGCCGTGTCAGCACCTACTGACACCTCGGCTGCCAGCGTGGAGGCACAGGAGCAGCCGAGTGGCCGGAAGGCACAGAAGGAAACAAACCGGACGGTTCGACAGTGGTCAGGTTCGGATCCCTCTGACCCCTGTCCCTACTGACCCAGTGCCCCTGGCTACCGACTCGACGGCAGCCGTTATGCCTCGCCCCACCATCACCCAGCAACACCCCCACCCAGCGACATTCTGTCATCGGATGCCGGACCCGGCGACATTTCTGTGCAGCCCCTGAGGGTGGCAGCGGTGAGGTGCGCGAACCCGACTCAGAGGGTGCTGTGTCCCAGCCGCAAATTCGGGGAGGAGCATTGAGGGCCGGGGGGGGGGGGGGGGGGGGGGGCTCCAGAGGTCCGCTCGGTGTGTGACCCTCTCCCCCGCGAACAGTGTCACTCCAGGGAAGGAGGTGGGGTGAGGAATAATCCCCCCCCCACCCTGTGAGTTGCCGGCGACGCCTCATTTAGTTTCCAACGACGTCACGCCCTATCTCCGAAGAAAAGAGGCAAGGGGATAGTGAGGGAAACACAGAAGCTGCCTCCACCCCCGAGCAGGGTGCTTCGGGGTCAGACGGGACCCTAGGGGGCCCATTTCGGCCACTGCAATTTAGCATCCTGGACTTGTTCGATTTCTCAGAGGAGGGGAGGCAGTCATAACTCCCTGCTCATAGAATCATAGAATTTACAGTGCAGAAGGAGGCCATTCGGCCCATCGAGTCTGCACCAGCCCTTACAAAGAGCATCCTACTGAAGCCCACGTATCTACCCTACCCCCGTAACCCAGTTACACCCACTTAACATTTTTTGGACACTAAGGGCAATTTAGCATGGCCAATCCACCTAACCCTCACATCTTTGGACTGTGGGAGGAAACCGGAGCACCCGGAGGAAACCCCGCTGACACGGGGAGAACGTGCAGACTCCGCACAGACAGTGATCCAGCCGGGAATCGACCCTGGGACCCTGGAGCTGTGAAGCAACTGTGCTAACCACTATGCTACCGTGCTGCTTCTTGGGTTCTTAGCGGGTAGTGCTTTAGAAGACCCACTGTCCCAACCGCTCTCTTCTGGCACCTCCCCCACCATCCCGGCGCTGTTTCCGGAGTTGTTTCCTGGGCCTTCCAGTGGCCGAGCAGTGGGGACAGTTCAGGGTCTGCACTACTGCCTCCCTTTGGCCCGGGATCCTGGGAGGAGCCTGAAGAGATCCTGCCAGCCGATGATCCTGGTGGCGGGAATGAGGCAGGGCCTGGATTAGTTTGTGGCCCATGTCGTCCACTGCACTCAGTATGGTGGAGAACCCGGGCACGGAGGGCAACTGTCCAAAGGCTGTCAACTGCCCAGAGTCGAGAGCAAAGGGTGCACGTGAGGCTCTCTGTTGCGGGGTTCACTTGTGCCTGACACTGTGTCGCCCCTCGTCCCCTCTGGAGAACTCCTGGAATCTGTCACATAATAATGAGGGTTCTTTTATTTTCTGCCTCCATAGATAGTTCAGGCAGTGCCCTATTGGATCCCCCCTCCACCAATCCCCCCACCCCTCCCTCCCCCATCCTTTCCCTCCTCCCCTTCTTCCCCTCATGTTGGTACAGAGGCAAGAGTATCTGGTCTCTCCGGTGCAAATTTTAGGGCTTGTACCATTTGTTTTTGTACAACAATGTTGTTTACCATTTTAATAATCAGAATATCCTATCCCCCATCTCGTACGTTGGTACAGAGGCAAGGATACCCAGTTTTTCCAACACAAAATTAGTGTTTGTTCCGATTGGCCTTGTATAACTGTAATTTTTATTGTTTTAATCAACAAGATATTTCATGGGTTAAACAATTGTTCCCAGCCAATAGGATTTGGGCACGTTATAACAGTGTCATCTTCAAGTTTGACCAATTTTCATTGCGTTTCTTATTCGATGTCATGGATGTTAAATCGGAACCTCGAGATGCTGGATATGGTGGGGATAGGGTGTGGGAGGTACGGTGGGAAGCCTTTGAGTGGAGTAATGAGATTTTTGAGGCCACTGGAGGGACATCCAAGGCCTTGGGTAGGGGAAGCAGCCAATACCCAAGAGGAGGAGGAGATCGGAGTTCCGAGACCTCATGGTGAAATTCTGAATTTATGCAGGGTCTGGAAGGTCAGGGGGAGTTGGGGGTCCTCCAATTCTGTAGGCTCCTCAGACAGGCACCAGAATCCAGAACTTATGTCCTTGGCCTGCTGCAGTGTTCCAATGAAGCCCAACGCAAACCTGAGGAACAGGACCTCATCTTCGAACTCAGCACTCGACAACCTGCTTAACTCAACATTGAGTCCCGCAATTTTAGATCATAATCTCTGCCTCCATTTTGTTTCATTATCACTGCTGGTTCATGTTTTCTCTTTTCTTTCTCGACTCCTTGCTGTGCATGTGGACAGCCGTGATCCAACCATTCACACCACTTTTGTTTCTTTACTTTATCAATTGCTGCAGGACCCTTTATCATTAAATCACTCCTGCCCTCCTCTCTGTCACAGATCTTCCCTTGATCCCCCTTTCCTCAATCCTTCCCCTTCACTTGCTCGGACCTATAACATTCTATCTTTTCTCAGTTCTGATGAAGTGTCATTACTGACCTGAAACATTAACTCCATTTTTTTTAACTCTCCGCAGATATACCTGACCTGCTCAGCGTTTCCAGCATTTTCTGCTTTTATCCCAGGTGCGAAGACTTTCTGAATCCATCAAGTTCTCAACTCAATGAAGCTGCCAGATTTTCTAATGCTTGGAACGAGAGCATTTAAAGGTGAAAACCTGATTGATAATGAGACTGGCAACATCATTATCATATTTAACGGCAGCATGGGGTGTAGTGGGTAGCACTGCTGCCTCACGGCACCGAGGTCCCAGGTTCAATCCTGGCCCCGGGTCACTGTCCGTGTGGAGTCTGCACATTCTCCCCGTGTCTGCGTGGGTCTCACCCCCACAACCCAAAGATGTGCCGGGTAGGTGAATTGGCCACACTAAATTGCCCCTTAATTGGAAACATTAAAAAAAATTCATCATCATATTTAAAGTTCCAACCCACCTCCTTAGAGAGGGTTAGCTGCTGACCTAACTACCTGCCTCAATTAAAACCCAGGCGAATTGGCATCAACGTCTCAGACTTCAAACTTCCCAGGCTATCCAGACATGCCTGTTTTTGAAGTAAACATTCAGCCCAATATTTTACTTCCAGTAAGGTCCATTTAAAATATACTTGAATGTAAATCACAGAACTTAACTCGTTTAATTTCCACATATGCTTATTCACTACAAAATTGTCACAATATTCTCTGTTAACTAAAATGCTGGAATTTTGGAGATACAGAACGAAACAATTTTGTTCAAATGGAGATATGGAGAACTTTACTGAGCACACTAATCAATTTATTACAAAAAACACAGAACAGCCTCGAACCCTTAAGTGTTAAAATGGTATTGTTATGGAGTTTATAAACATGAACTTGTTTAGGTTCACACAGTAACTATTACTAGCTTGCAGCATGATCTAAAAAATGTTTCCAAATGCTATTTTCTTTATAGACTATTTATTTTTATGTTATTGTTCCCTAATTTCTCCCTTCCTTTACTGAAGATGCTGTGCAGTTCCATAAATGCTGCCAACATACTTCTTGTGTAAGCCTAAATAGTGAGTGTTGGCAGGTTAGCTGTCCATGGAGGCGACACATCGGAGCTAAGTTCTGTTCCCATCTGCTGTTGAAATGCATGTTTTCCACAGGGAGTACTGAAAGTGATTTCCACCCAGCGATCCTGAGCATAATTGCAGTTCAGTTACAGCGGACTTGGTGAAATTAATGAGGCCAGTATAGACTTGAGATTGTTCTTGGAATATTTCTTGTCAATAGAGCGCTAGAATGTGGTAGATATTTTACAATAAATCTACTCCTTTAACCAAGCAAATGAGCATTCAGTTGCATGGAAAATTTATGTTGACTTGAAAGGTTTTTAAAGCAAAAGATTTTAAAAAGTCACGGGCGAGATTCTTTGGCCTCCCTGCAGTGTGTTTCCCGGTGGTAGGAGGTGGCCTGCACTGGCCGGCGGCAGGATCTTCTGGTCTTGCCGCTGTCAATGGATTTTCCCGTCAAATCCACCCCAAGCTGCTAGGAAACCCACGCCGGGTGTGCGGCATCAACGGAAAAGGAAGATCCCTCCAGCGTGAACAGCCAGAAGATAGCCCCCCACATCAGTGTATTAAGTGTTAACTCATTGCAAGTGTCGGTCATTCCATGCGAGTGAAAAAGCTCAAGAAGGTCAATCATAGGTCCTTGTAAAACATTGTCAGAGTTGATGGTGAAATACTGAAGTTAAATTTCTTCTAACCGGACTCTCTCTGCCTGCATTTCAACAAAATTGAGCTTCTGGTTTGCTAAATGTAAGAATGTGATGTACAAAACTTGAGATGATGCTTTCTACAGAACAGTTATACGTTTTTAAAAAATAAATTTAGAATACCCAATTCATTTTTTTCCAATTAAGGGGCAATTTAGCGTGGCCAATCCACCTACCCTGCACATCTTTGGGTTGTGGGGGCGAAACCCACGCACACACGGGGAGAATGTGCAAATTCCACATGGACAGTGACCCAGAGCCGGGATCGAACCTGGGACCTCGGCGCCGTGAGGCAGCAATGCTAACCACTGAGCCACCGGGCTGCCGGAACAGTTATACGTTTGACAGGTACAGGTCATTCAGGGGGAAAAAAATTCAATACGCCCCAAAATCAATGCATGAACCGCAGTGGGTGTTTAAATCATGCCCATTGATTCCAATACAAGCAGCATGCAACTTCCTGCAATCTACTAATTTAAAAGATGTTAACATGGACCCCAGCAGAAGTGAGTGCATTCATGCACAGCAGGCTGTCTGGGTTCATGCAAGGCTAGCACCACTTAAAGCTAGTCTGCATCTATTAAAGAGGAGGTCCATTCTAGCTGGAGCAGAACCGCATGTTTCTGGGGAAGGAGGATTGCCCTGCAAGAAGACTGACTATGGTGCAGCAGATGAGAGAGAGCGTGATCCAAGGTTCTCAAATGCAACACAGCAATCCTAAGCCTTCTACGCCCAAAGCTGTGTGAGGTGAATCCTTCAAGGCCGTTTGCAGATTCCCCCACTGAAATTCAGCAGCCTTCTACTGGCCATGCTGCAGCCACTGGGGTAGGAACACTAGGACAGGAACACTTGGACAGGCAAAGGTGCATGGAAGACAGGCAGAAAGGGAATGTCCAAAGGTGAATAGCTGACTTTTGTTTGTAACATGGCATGGTTTGATGTATAAATTTGGTTCAGAATGTTTGTAACAATAGGGGATGGGGGAGGGGGATTGACACTATTCCCTGCAGCAAAGAGCCCAGTACACCGTAGGAAACATCCTATTGGGCTGCATCACAGCCTGGTATGGCAACGGCTCGGCCCAAGACCGCAAGAAACTACAGAGAGTCGTGAACACCGCCCAGTCCATCACACAAACCTGCCTCCCAGCCATTGACTACATTTACACCTCCCGCTGCCTTGGGAAACCAGGCAGCATAATCAAAGACCCCTCCCACCCGATTTACTCACTCTTCCAACTTCCATCGGGCAGGAGATACAAAAGTCTGAGAACACGCACAAACAGATTCAAAAACAGCTTCTTCCCCGCTCTTACCAGACTCCTAAACAACCCTCTTATGAACTGATGTGATCTCTTCACACATCTTCTCTACTGAGTAGTACTACACTCCTGTATGTTTCACCCGATGCTTGTGTCTATGTATTTTATGTGTATTTTATGTTTGCCCTATTATGTATTTTCTTTTCATTTACAGAATGATTTATCTGAGCTCCACGCAGAACAATACTTTTCACTGTACCTTGGTACACGTGACAATAAACCAATCCAATCCAAGATGCTCAGGGCTGGAGAGGACTTTTAGTGGGAGGCGCCCACCTAGTTACCAATGACATGAAAGAGGTTATGCATAGAGAGTATGAAGATCTTGGCATTAAATTAAAGAGCAGGACCTCAGAGATTATAATCTCTGGATTATTGCCTGAGCCACTTTCATATTAGTATAAGGTTGGGAGATGAATAAATCGCTCAAAGACTGGTGTGGGAGAAGTGGCTCCCTCTAGTGGGGCACTGGCACCAAAACTGCGGAAAGTAGGGGTTGTACCATTGGGACAGTCTACACCTCAACCATGATGCGACCAGTGTTGTTGTGAACGTAACTAAGGAAGTAGAGAGGGTTTTTCAACTAAATAGTGGGGTTGTAAGATTCCCCTTATCTCTTGTTCATAGATAGGGGGCTGGATTCTCCCATTCTGGGGCTATGTCACCACGGCAGCATGGGAACAGTGATAAAATGGCGTAAAACGGTCACTGATTCTCCGTTTTGCTGAGGGCTAGCAGGATGGCAGTGTAGAGCACCCGGCGCTAGCTGCTGACACGCCCGGAGAATTGGTGGATCTGTAGCCGTGCATGTGCACGGCGGTGGCCTGCAGCAGCCGTGTCGTGCTACATGGCACTGGCCGATCGCAGATCCGGCCCGTGAAATAGTCCCCCCCTTCGGCTGGCTTGAACGCCCCAGACCCAAATATTCTCCCCTCCTGCCAGTGGACCAGCCCTCCCCCGACTGTGGCAGTGCTGGACTGAGTCCACAGCCGCCACACCGAGTTCCTGACGGGTGAGACCATATGTGTCCCACGCTGTCAGGAGCCTAGCCGGTCGGGGGTGGAGCATCAGGGGAAGGCCTCAGGCAAACATCCTGAGGCCGTCGATACGTGGCGCGGCATACTCCTAGAGTACGTCACTGTTGGGAACTCGGATTCTCCGGCTGGATAGTCAAGAGACTTTTTCCCAGGGAAGAGGGGTCAATAACTAGGGGGTAACGGTTTAAGGTGTGAGGGGCAAGTTTTAGAATAGATGTACGAGGCAAGTTTTTTACACAGAGGGTAGTGGGTGCCTGGAACTCGCTGCCGGAGGAGGTGGTGGAAGCAGGGACAATAGTGACATTTAAGGGGCATCTTGACAAATACATGAATAGGATGGGAATAGAGGGATACGGACCCCGGAAGTGTAGAAGATTTTCGTTTAGACGGGCAGCATGGTTGGCACAGGCTTGGAGGGCCGAAGGGCCTGTTCCTGTGTGGTACTTTTCTTTGTTCTTGTTCTTTGTTTGTTCTTTGTCGCCGAACGTGACTTCGGCATCAGTGACCAGAGAATCCAGCCCAATGCCTCAGTCCGGTTGAATAGGTGCAGAAAGCACACTTTATTTCTTCAAGAATTTGTTTGGTACATTTGCACAAGTTTAAATCGACAAGATTTCTGTGAGTACATTGAAATGTCTTAGAGACACTGAAGAGTGAAAGCAAAAAACGTCAAGATAAAAGTGATTCCAGATTTACAAATTAAAGTCATTTCAACAAAAGGCCCTTTTAAAAGTAATTTCCATGAATGCTTCAAGGATCTTGGATGGCTAAAATTCTTCTCGCTAATCGGTTGAACGGAAGACATTCTTAAGGGAATCCTTATCTGGGTTTAGCCCCTTAGTTTCATTGGTTCTAATTCTCAGCTGAGGCTTTCTGATTTATTTAAACAACTGTTTGTCACTTAGAACATGATTTGTTAACCAGACATTGGCCATTACTTAAAATTCACCAATGTCCATGAAATTAATTACATGTCTACATGCATCTGCCATGTATGCCATATCTACACAGATAAGGTGCTTGCACTAACCTTGCTTTTGATACATTTTTATTACTAAACGTATTGTGGAACAATGACCTATTATGAAGGCCTTATGAAAGTGTCTTTTGAAACAATATTAGCTTTGACCAGTAGTTCACATATTTCTATCTGAAACCATGGGCTGGATTCTCCGTTTTGGAGATGAAGTCTCCACGCCAGCGTGAACACGGTGGTCTTTTACGTCAGGAAAACTGGCGTCAAAAGACCACCGATTCCCCGGTTTGCTGGGGGCTAGCAGGGAGCTGTCGTAGAGCACGCAGCACTTCCGGGTCAGATGCCGCGCATGCCCCTGCAGTGGCTGCTCCGTGTTCCATGGCGGACACAGGTTGCGGACCTGGACCGTCAAAGAAGTGCCCCGCATCAGTCGCTCGTGCGACCCGGATTGCCTGCCCACATTGCCCCCAGCCCCAAATGAAGCCCCCCCGCCCACCGATCGGCCCTCCCCCAACTGTGGCGGCCCCGGACTGAGTCCGCAGCCGCCACGCAAGAATCCCACACGGTGTGAGCACAAGTAAGCCACGCCGTCAGGAATTCGGCCGGTTGGCAACGGAGCATCACGGGGTGGGCCTCAGGCAATGGCTTGAGGCAGTGGATACTCAAGAAGTACGCCAATTTTCAGGGGGCAGAAAATTGAAAAACCGGAACCACTCCCGATTTCAGCGCCAAAACGAATTCTCCGCCCATCGCCGAACATGATTTTGGCGTCAGGGTGTATAGAATCCAGCCCCATGACTTTGGCTTTGTAGATATTCCATTTTCTATTTAAGTACTGAATTTAAAAATAAAAAATGTAAAGGTCGCAAATAAATCAATGAAGTAATTAGTAAATCAATGAACCTGTAATCTATCAGAGAGCAAGGGATCAAATGTGGGCAAATGTGGTATATCAAAGAGGAGAGGCAAGAAAAAAGAGGACGGTATTAATATAGGAAATGATAAACAGACCAGGGCAGGAAGGGACAGGGTGTATAATTCCAAGAGTAAATTAACAGATAAGGCTAGAAGTTACAAAAACAATAACAGGGCAAAAATGAAGTTTCTGTATCTGAAAACACGTAGCATTGAAAACAAACAGATGAACTGACAGTGCAAAGAGAGATTAATAAATACTATCTAATAGCCTTTAAAGAAACGTGGCTGCAGGATGGCATAGATTGGGACCTATATTGCAGGGTATGTAACTTTTAGGAAGGATATTAAGTTTGGGAAAGGTGGAGAGGTGGTTCTGTTAATGAAACATGACATTAGCACAATAGAGAGGGATGACCTCAGTTCAGCAAACCAGGATATTGAAATAGTTTGGTAGAGATGAAGAATGATAAAGGCAAGATGTCACTTGTAGGTGTGGTGTACAGGCCCCTAAACAGTAATCAGAGGTAGGACGGGTTATCAAAGAAGAAATAGTGGGAACTTGTCAGAAAGGTACGGCAATTATTATGAGCAATTTTAATCTGCATATAGAACGGTAAATTCAGATGGCTAGATGACAAATTCATAGACTGTTTTGGGGACAATTTCTTAGGTCGGCAGATTCTGACTAGCGAGTAGGTCGTACTAGAACTCTCTCCTCCCCCTCTCTCTTCAAACGGCTTGTCCTGCTCTGTTCTCCTCTGTGCATTTCCCCTTTCAAGCTGTAGTCCAAGTGGAAGCATATAACATCCCAAATGTTTGGAGCAAGTGTTTGGGGAGGCTGGTACGGGATATTGATATGAACATAGGACTTAGGAGCAGTGGGCCTGCTCCGTCATTCGATAAGAGCATGACTGATTTGCAGAGCTGGAGGAGTTGGAGGAATTGTGAGTTGCCCAAAGGAATGCCCAAAGGTGAGTTGCCCAATAGGGCAGCACGGTAGCATGGTGGTTAGCATAAATGCTTCACAGCTCCAGGGTCCCAGGTTCAGTTCCCGGCTGGGTCACTGTCTGTGCGGAGTCTGCACGTCCTCCCCGTGTGTGCGTGGGTTTCCTCCGGGTGCTCCAGTTTCCTCCCACAGTCCAAAGATGTGCGGGTTAGGTGGATTGGCCATGCTAAATTGCCCGTAGAGTCCTAAAAAAACGTAAGGTTAAGGGGGGGGGGTTGTTGGGTTACGGTTGTAGGGTGGATACGTGGGGTTGAGTAGGGTGATCATTGCTCGGCACAACATTGAGGGCCGAAGGGCCTGTTCTGTGCTGTACTGTTCTATGTTCTATGTTCCATTTATTGATTTCTTTAAGGAGGATTGAGGGGTCAGCAAGCCGGGGGGGGGGGGGGGGGGGGGGGGGTTAGTTGTGGGGGTGGGATGAGAGGGTAAAATTGGGAAGGCGGAATGTGGTGGGGTGTTGGTACCAGGGGAGGGTGGGATATTGTGCCTGTTTGTTTAGGTTGATGTGTGTTTTTACTGGCAGCAGCCCGGGGATTTCCCCGAGGGCGTGGAGCTGTCCACAATGGGAAACCCCATTGGCCGGCTGGCGAGACGGAGAATCCCGGGGGCATAAATCCCACCCATAATTTATTTGGTCCTGGTGAACGTCTATGCCCCTAATTGGGATGATGTGGATTTTATGAGGCGGGTGCTGGGGAAGATCCCTGACCTGGACCCACATCGTCTGTTCATTGGGGGTGATTTTAACACAGTCATTGAGCCAAGGGAGACAGTTGATGGCAGATGTGAGGAGGCTGCTTAATGTGATTATGATGCCCTTGGAGGGGCAGAAGTGGTGGTGGCAGTGGCAATGGACGCGGAGGAGGCTTTTGACCGAATGGAGTGGGAGTATCTGTGGGAGGTGCTGTGATGGATCGGGTTCGGGCAGAGGTTTGTGAACTGGGTTGGTTGCTGTATAGGGCGCTGGTCGCAAGTGCGCGGACGAACTAGGATATTTTCGGCTGCATTGCATCACGGGACGAGGCAGGGGTGTCCGCTCTCCCCGTTGTTCTTTCCCTTAACTATAGAGCCAATGGCAATGGTGCTTTAGCGTCGAGGGGCTGGAGAGGGATTGTGCAGGGGGGGCATCGAGCACAGGGTTTTGCTGTAAGTGGACGACCTTTTATATCTTTCAAATCCATTGGGTGGCATTTGGGACATTATGGGGATTTTGGTCAGTTCTCTAGAGTTGAACATGGGAAAGAGCGAGGTGTCCCAATTGAGACCAAAGGGCAGGAGAGGAGCTTAGGGGAGCTGCCGTTCAAGGTGGTGGGGATGGGCTTTAGGTACTTGGGCATTTCAATGACACAGGGTTGGGCGCAGTTACATAAGTAAAATTTGACTCGGCTGGTGGAGCAGGTGAAGGGGAACTTTAAGAGGTGGGATGTGCTGCCACTGTCGCTGGCAGGATGGGTGCAGACAATGAAGATGACGGTGCTGTCAAGGTTCCTGGTCGTATTTCAGAACCTTACGATCTGTGTCCCGAAGTAATTCTTTAAGAAGGTTAATGCACTGATACTGAGGTTTGTATGGGCAGAGAAGATCCCATCGGTCAAAAGAGTTTTTGGAGCGAGGAGGGTGGGGCTGGCATTGCTAAATATAATGAATTACTACTGGGCGGCAAACATCATCGTAGTCAGGAAATGGATAGTGGGGGAGGGGTGTGGCGGCTCATGAAGGCCCCTCTTGTAGAGGAATGAGCTTCAGGGCATTGCTAATGGTATCTCAGCCGCTCTCGCCGGCCAGGTATTCCGTGAGCCCAGTAGTGGTGACGGCCTTGAGGGTATGGGGGCAGTGAAAGCAGCATTTGAGACGGGAGGGTGCCTTGGTGTGGGCACCAATCTGTTCTAATCATCGGTTTGCAACAGTGGTGCTGGTGTGAGGTTTCGGGCTTGGTGGCAAGCAGGAATTGAGCAATTCGGGGACCTGTTTGTAGGGGGCAGCTTTTCAAAATTAGAGGGCCTGGAGGAAGAATATGGGCTGCCCAGGGGGAACAATTTCAGGTACTTGCAGGGTTGGGATTTTGTGAGGAGAGGTGCTGCCTTTTCCTTGGTTACCGTCCTTGAGGCTGTAAGATAAGGTGCTGTCGAGAGAGGGGTAGGGGAGGGGAATGTCAACAACGAGCTGATGGATTGGGAGGGGGTCCCGGTGGAGGACATTAAGTGGAAGTGGGAGGAGGAGCTGAGGGGGATGGGGAAGTGGAGGCTGGGACTTGGGAGGAAGCTCTGCGGAGGGCGAATGCGTCCTCGTCTTGTGCGAGGCTCAGTCTTATTTAGTTTAAAGTAGTCCACAGGGCTCATATGACGGTGGTGAGGATGAGTAGGTTCTTTGAGGGGGTTGAGGATAGGTGTGGGTGGTGCGCAGGGAGGCCTGCGAACCATGTTCACATGTTTGGGGTTCTGGCAGGGGTTTGCGGACGTAATGTCCGAGGATTTGTGGGTAAAGGTGGCCCCGAGTCCAGAAGTAGCGCTATTCGGGGTGTCGGAAGATCCAGGAGTCTAGGGGGCGAGAGAGGCCAACGTTTTGGCCTTTACCTCCCTGATAACCCACTTCGCTCGGAGGTGGAAGCCGATCATTGACTTTTTTAAGAAGGTTGAGGTGTCAGCAGAGGCAGGGGGGGGTTAAGAGGGCTAAAATGGGGAAGGCAGGATGGGAGGAGGGAGGATGGGAGTATGGCAGGTGGGGGGTGGGTGTTGATTATTTATTACATTGTATAATTTTACTTCTGTTTTCATTTGTTTTGTTTGTTGTTTGTTTATGCAAATTCCTGATTTTTTTTTTTAATGTGGGAGTTGGGCCTTCCATTCCCTTTGGCCAAGCCCACAATTCTGATATTCTGCCTCCTGGAATGATTCTCCAGATTTGATAGAATTTGCAGTGCAGAAGGATGCCACTGGCCCATCGAGTCTGCACAAGCCCTTGGAAAGAGCACTCCACCTAAGCCCATGCCTATCTCTGTAACCCAGTAACCCCACCTAACTTTTTGGACACTAAGGGGCAATTTAGCATGGCCAGTCCACGTAACCTGCACATCTTTGGACTGTGGGAGGAAAGGATACCTGAGAACCCAGAGGAAACCCACGCAAACACGGGGAGAAAGTATAAACTCCACACAGTCAGCCAGGGTGCTAGAACTATGAGGCAGCAGTGCTGAGCACTATGCCACCGTGCCACTTTGGCACTTTATTCACACCAACCATCAGGGACATTTCAGCTTCCAGAGAGACAATCTGGTCACTATGCCTCGAGAGAGCAGCCTCCACACTCTTTATCATGGTGCCATGTGCTTTCACTGTCTCGTTGGTGTTTTCCAATATCGTCCAAATAAGAGCCAGAACCTCTTCTATCGACTTGAGGAGGTCCCCGGACACTACCCACCTCTGCTTCTCGAATTCCGTCGCCAAGATTCCAGTAAGCATCTTGGCCATTAGTAGAATGGATGGAGTCGCAGAAGCAGCCTCCGCATTTTCTCCACTGAAGAGCCTCGAGAAGCCTCCGATTCCATCAACAAACTTCTTTAATCAATTTTCTTTGCCCTGACCCTTATGTAGGCACCTTATACCATTGATAAGGTGGAAGTTTAAGCAAAGGCATTCCCAGTAACTGGTCAAAAAGGTTTAAAAATACAGTGCCCTAGCAGGAGGCACCTCGTATGCGTCTTCCCTCTACCTACCGCCACCAGAAGTCCATAGATCATGACTGATTTGATCGTGGTTCCAACTCCAGTTTCCTGTCTGCACCCCATTACCCATGTTCATCTTATCTATAGGGTGGCTAACTGTGATGAAATACATTCATGGAGGTTTGATCATATGACTTGTGGCAGCCATTAGTCGGCCAACATTTCCATCATTCCTACGCCAATTGGGTAGCATAAAGCTTCATTGTCCAACTGGATGATGTTTGATTGCCAAACAGTCTTTATTCCCACTTTCAACATTCTTACATCTGGCAAAGAAAAATGTTCAAAGAAAATAACATTAAAAAAAGGTTTTAATGGCCCAATGATTTTTTCCCCAGGGTTGCACATAGCAGAGTCCTGGAGATTGACCTTGAATTCCTGGGGACTCCAGGTCAATCCTCGAAGGTTGGTAACCCTACTTGTCTATCAAAAATCTAATTCATCCGAGAATATGTTCAATGATCCAGCCTCCACTACTTTCTGGGTAAGAGAATTGCACAAACTAACGCCCCCTGAGAGAGAGAAAAAATCTCCTCATCTCTGTGTCAAAGAAATAATACAGAGATTATTACCTTTGAGGTTCTGCTTTTTAATTTTAATGGCTACTCATAATCCCGAAGCAGAACCCCTTTCCTAGTCCTGTCTATATCTTTAGTATCCACGTGGACCACAACAACTGGATTCTCCTCTTCACACTGCCTCTTCTCCAGCCCAGACCAAATGTCCAGGACCCTGGCACATAGCAGCCAACACAGCCTTCTGGACTTTCATTCTCAGCTACAGAGTACCGTGTCTATCCCTCTATACTGCCCTCTACCACCTCAAAATTCCTACTTATTCCCTCCTGCTTGAATGGTATCCTATACCATGGTGCCATGGTCAGTTCGGCCTCCCACACTCATCCATACAAGCTGCAAGAACCTCAAACCTGTTGCGCCATGTTCTGCGACAGGGAAGGTGGCCGGACATTGGCTGGTAGAGAAAACTTTTCCTCTTGCCACTGTCAATGCGGTTTCCCATTATTCGCACCCTCCACCACCAAGGAATCTGTGGTGGGTGGGGTGGGGTCACTGCTGATGGGACTGGAAGACCCCGCTGGCATGGACGGCCAGAAAATCCCTTCAAAAGGCTTCAGTCAGTTTTTCCAATATTTAGTTGGAGGAAATTTCCGTTCATTCAGGACTGGATGATGGACAAGTAGCCGGACAATAAAATATGTACATAAAATATATATATAAATGAGCACATTTTCAAATTCAGATTTAGAATTCAATTTGGGCAGTGTTCTCTCAATAAGCAGTCTGTGATCCATATAACCTGGTTAAGATATTTTAATTAAAGGCAAGCTTATGGACACATATCATTTTCTAGCCACATGATTCTTTATAAGTTACAGTCTTTAATATTAAAATATTGGTTGCTTAGGGCTATATTAAATGCATAATTTGAAAAGCCTGGGTTCATTTTTCAAATATAGCAAGTTAACCATAGGTTGTGACAATAGAAGAAACTGTATAAGAAAACACCACAATAATAGTATTTCAAAAAACCTCCACAACAGATTATTCAGGCAGTCTCTGGTGATCAAATTTTAAAATGCTAGCGATTTTAATTATCAATCCTTGAAGCCAAAACAGGTAATGCATTAGTCCAAATATTGCAGTAACTTATCATCTCAGTACAGACAGTGTCACTTTATTACATTCTTGAATGAGGTTTAATGTATTTTCCAGGTGCATAATTCAAGTTTAAATTTGCACTTCGATGACTTACAATACAGTGCTTTCTCTCTGTAATTACTTTACCATTCCTACTCTTGTTACCATCTGTTACTCTTGGTCCATTGCACAGAAAGCTTCTGTCAGTCAAATCTGAGGCTTAAAATACTGACACCTCCAGTATTAACAAAATGTCCATATTTCACAAGGGCTAAGGTGAGTCCAGGGTCTGAGGGTGTAGAAGATAGGTGTGAGAAGTGTGGGAGGGGTCCAGCGAATCATGCACATATGTTCTGGGCATGTCCTAAACTAGTGAACGTTTGAGGTTCCTTCTTCAGGAAAATGTCAGCAACCATACACAGGGAATTGGAGCCTGGTCCCTTCGAAGCCATTTTAGGAGTGTCGGACCTGCCAGAGCTGCAGACGGGTGTGGGGGCAGATTTCTTAGCCTTCGCCTCTCTGATTGCTCGAAGGCAGGTTCTGTTGGAATGGAGGTCAGCTTCTCCACCCAGTGCCTCAGCCTGGCTAGGGGTTGTCATGGAGCTTTTGTACCTTGAGAAATTTAAATACACGTTGAGAAGTTCGAGTGGGACGTTTTACACAAGATGGCAGCCATTGTATTTCAAGAAACTGGTCACCGTCAAAAGCTAAGGCAAGATGGGATGGGGGGTTGTTTTTTTGGAGGGTGTTTATCTGTTTTATATTTCTGTATTTAGATATTCAAAAAATGTTCAATAAAAATATTTTTTTTAAATATTGACAAAATGTCGTGCTGGTCTCTTGCAAAAAAGTGATGTCTTTTCATTTTCTTTTCTGAATTAACCATAAAACTAATTATTTCCTTGCTGAATTTCATTTCATTTGTTTATTCTATGTAAATCTCTAAATATTCTGGGTAGCAATATTAAAGATTATCTTGCCTTTTTATGAAATAATTTATTGCCAGTTAGGGAAAATCAATTATTTAAATTTTTTACAGTGTCTTATTTTGTTCTATATAGTGATGCTACATAGAGAGGGAAAGTTGCTATTAAACCCTTTGAGCTGAATATGCAATGGTTTCTCAAGAAGATAGAATTGAATGTAAAGTATAGAATCATAGAACAGGAGGGTGCTAGCTCTGAAGAAAGGTTGAGTAGATTAGGATTATTTTTGTTGGAAAGGCGGAGGTTGAGGGGGGACCTGATTGAGGTCTACAAAATTATGAGAGGTATGGACAGGGTGAATAGCAACAAGCTTTTTCCAAGAGTGGGGGTGTCGATTACAAGGGGTCACGATTTCAAGGTGAGAGGGGGAAAGTTTAAGGGAGATGTGCGTGGAAAGTTTTTTACGCAGAGGGTGGTGGGTGCCTGGAACGCTTTGCCAGCGGAGGTCGTAGAGGCGGGTACGATAGCATCATTTAAGATGCATCTGGACAGATATATGAACGGGCGGGGAACAGAGGGAAGTAGATCCTTGGAAAATAGGCGACAGGTTTAGATAAAGGATCTGGATCGGCGCAGGCTGGGAGGGCCAAAGGGCCTGTTCCTGTGCTGTAATTTTCTTTGTTCTTTGTTCTTATCTATTATAACTGTGCCGGATATTTATCAACAAGAAAAACTCTGCTTGTCACACTACCCTTTACTTAAAACCCATCATTTCTTTTCTCTTCATGTGCTTTTCCAATTTCCTTATGAATGCCTCATCTGAATCTGCCTCCATCACACACTCAGCAGTGCATTCCAGATCCTAACCATTTGCTCTATTTGAACATTCTTCCTTCTATTCCTTATCTTGTTTGTTTTGACAATCTTTTCAATTGCTGTCCTCTTCACCAATAGCCCTTTCATCAATGGGAACAATTTTTCCTTATCTGCTTTGTCTCAAACCTTCATGCTTTAGAAAACCTCAATCAAATCTCCTCTCAACCTCACCTTCTCTGAGGTATCCTCTTAATTGAAGACGATCAACCCTGGAACCATTCTCCTACATCTTTTCTGCACCCTCTCTAAAACATTTACATCATTCCAAAAGTGTGGTGCAGAGGCCAAACCATTGTTTTAGAGAAGTGCATTATAATTTCCTTAATTTTGTACTTTCTGCCTCTATTAATAAAATCCAGGATCCCACCCATATGGCTTTTTAACCACTCAAACTGTCCTGCCAACTTCCACAATTTCTGAAAATATACACCCAGACCCTTATGTTCCTGTATCACCTTTTAGAATTGGACCCTTTAGATTATGTTGCCTCTTCTCATTCTTCCTAGCAAAATGTACAGAATGTGACAACACAAAGGAAATAATCCAATTTTATCCTAGCCATGGGCTCGTACCTGATATTCTCACCTCTGAGTCAGAAGGTTGTAGATTAAAACCACATTCCAGGATCTGAGCACAAAAATCAAGATGGACACTCTCAATGCAGCTCAAAGCTTCAGAATGACGGAGCACTGCCAGAGGTGCCATCTCAGGGGCTGTTTAGCTCACAGGGCTAATCACTGGCTTTGAAAGCAGACCAAGGCAGGCCAGCAGCACGGTTCGATTCCCGTAACAGCCTCCCCGAACAGGCGCCGGAATGTGGCAACTAGGGGCTTTTCACAGTAACTTCATTTGAAGCCTACTCGTGACAATAAGCGATTTTCATTTCATTTCAGATGTTAAACTCAAACCCCACCTTCCCTCTCAGGCAGATGTAAAAAACCAGAGCACTATTTCGCAGAAGAGCTGAGGCGTAATCCCTGGAATATTTCCTTCTGAGATTTGTGGGTGTGTGGCTTTTGTTGCATACAGAATTTACCATGCAGAGGATAAATGGACTGTGCGCAAGTGACTCCTTTAAGATGTGTGCATTTGTGACTGTACAGAAAAGGGAATTAAGAGAAAACATCGAACCACTGTGTCCTGGTCAATATTTATCCCTCAATAAGCAGCACGGAAAATAACAGATTCTCTGGTCATTGTCACATTGCTGTTTGTGGGAGATAATTGTGCACAAATTGGCGATCAGGTTTCCTACATTACACAGTGATACACTTCAAAGTACCCCATTGGTTTAAAGTGTTTTGTGGTCATGAAAGGCACTATATATAAATACAAGTCTTTTTTTTTTCAAAGCCCTGGTGCACAGCTAAAAGTCACTCATTACCAACTAAGCAAGCAAGCATATAATATCCTAATTCAGGGGCTGGTTTAGCTCACTGGGCTAAATAGCTGGCTTTTAAAGCAGACAAAGCAGGCCAGCAGCACGGTTCGATTCCCGTACCAGCCTCCCCGGACAGGTGCCGGAATGTGGCGACTAGGGGCTTTTCACAGTAACTTCATTGAAGGCTACTCGTGACAATAAAGCGATTTTCATTTTCAATTGTATTAGTACTCCCCAGAATTAGTCTCCAGGGCCCCTTGCAAGGAATTGTGTATGTCTTACAGTCTGTAACTCTGTAAGGAAAGAGTTAAATTCTATCATATTAACTTTAAACGTTAAGTGAATTTCTGTCAGCAATGTTCAGTTCATTAAAAGACTCCAGTCAGTCAGTGCTTTAGCTGATAAGGAGAGGTCAAAACCCTGCCTTGTGTTAGTACTAGCCATGAAAAGGCACCTGCCACAGGTAGTCAGGTCTGGGAAGTTATTCTTGTAAAATCAAAGCTAACTGTACCAGATAACATGGATACATTTTAATTCTTACATGGGCTAGTGATAGAAAGGTATGAAATTACTGCAGAAGTCGACAATTTATCATCCATTAATCCTTTGCACTCAAATCTTGTGATGTCATGAATCCTATGGTAAATTGTATCATAGATATTATCCAAAAGTGTAGGTACAATTATTATTACTATGATCATTGTATATATGTAATTAACGTGGTGTTGTAAGATGTCTTATTGTGCCCACACCAGCCCACCGCCGGCATCTCCACATCATGTAATTAATAATAATCGTTGCATGCTTAATTCATATGAAAACCAACATGTGCCTTTGAACCCTACTATTTTTTAAAATAACTTGTAAATTTATAAGTAAAAATATCCTATCCGTAACAGCACTACCAAGAACACTGTAGCCATGAATATAAAATATTACACCACATCATGCCGCGACCAAAGAACAGTTGTACTATAGAAGTAATATTTTGACTTTTCTCTCCAAGTGAGGAACATGGCACATCAGGACAAAATAGTAGAAATTCCAAGTAAACGTTATGCAGTTTAAGAACCATTCATTTAAGTACAGTCGTTAGAAACTCATGCTCAGTACACCTCTACATTGCCAAACTTTGCTCTCAGTGGGCGCAGGTCCTCACTGATAGTACAAAGTTGGAAAGTGGCCCCTTCTGTTGCAGATATCATACTTGCTGCTTTTTAATGACCACCTGAAGGCTGAAATAACACAGGTCTATCAACTGGTCATTTGCTCATTAATTAGTAGGAAGGTTGTATCATGGATAACACTGTATCAGATGGGGAGAAAACTAAATTTTATCTGGGATAGGTGAAATAACACTTGATTTGATTTGATTTATTGTCACATGTACCGAAGTACAGTGAAAAGTATTTTTCTGTGGCCGTACATAGTAGACAAAAGAATAATCAACAGAGAACATTGACAATTGGTACATCAACAAACAGTGATTGGTTACAGTGCAAAACAAAGGGCCAAACAAAGCAAATATATGAGCAAGAGCAGTATAGGGCTGAATAGTGTTCTCACAGGGAACAGATCAGTCCGAGGGGGAGTCGTGAGGAGTCTTGTAGCTATGGGGAAGAAGCTGTTCCTAATACTTCTTTCTTTTGTGTAGAAAATGTGAGTGCTTATAACTATGCGAGGCATATCATTACTGTATTGACTATTTGAAGTGAACTTAGCCTCTTATTTGAAATATATCTTGCCTGTTAATTAATGTTTGGATTATGTTGATTTTAATTGGTTTGTTACAGTAAAAGTTTTTAAAAAGTAACATTTTGTCTCGTAGTTTTGTTTCCATTGGCATTGTGCGGATTCCTTACTTATAAAATTTATCGATCTCTACTGGCATCGTAACTCAGTCCCTAGATGTCCTGTTAAGCTGGTGCTGGGCCTTCTCTATGAGCCACAGCAATATGAGAGGGTCTATCAAAATAACCTTGAACATTGGCTGTAGTATATCGTGGAGAATGTACCTAGGGCACAGTTTGCTTGAGGTGGTGGAAATTGAATCCAGAGGCGCCAATCCAGAAAACTGTTCTCTCTGGATGATGTTGATATTCCTGAGTATTCCTGTAGCTACACCCATCTAATATTCCATAACACTCCTTAATGAGTTTTGTAGATGGAGGAGAGGCTTTGAGGGATCAACAGTGTAGATTAGAGATAGGTTGCCAAGATAATACTGATACAACATTCCATAGAAGAACTGAAATTGTCTGTCATTAATAATACGTTTAAGTAAGGGTGTATAATAGAATAGAATACACTATCATGTGTAATGTTTCAAAATATAAGAAGTAAATAATTAAAAGTTTGAGTTTTGTAGGGATAATTGTGAAATTACTGACGGAATGCTGCTAGACAAAAATAAATGAGTTCCTGTAAATCCAGAATTAGAAAGGTTCCAGCGGCTTTTTTGATAGTTTTCCATCACACCTATCAGAGAAGACAAATAACGATAGGTATCATGATGGATCACTGCAGGGTACAAATATTGGGAGCATCCTGATGCTAGGGGGAAACATCCAATTTAGGTTCCATCCAATAGGCTGACTGTTGCAAATTACTGTAGCACATGGTGCCTGCATGCTCACTATGATTGGTGAACCAATACAAGATATTGTAAAAAGCTGTAATATTTTTGACCGACGTAATCATACTTTTAATCAAAATTTGTGGGTGAAATTTATGGCAGCTATTCAACCCAGGGGAGTGTCAATAGTTTAAATGAAATGCAGGATTCTGTTGGCTGTATGCAGGTGTACGGAAACTGATTGAATCTAACCAGCTTGCATTGAGAAGGCCAAAAGACTTTTTGAGCCAATTGGTTTTCATTACAGATAAACAGGGTCACTGATAAAAAAGACCTTATTGCTGTGGAATGTTTAGAAAAGAGCACAAAAGGCATAAAATCAGATTGGAGCCAACAAACAAAATCATTCAAAGCAATGATTTATTTTCATGCCAAGTTAGAAGCCAGCACAAATAACACAATGCCAAAATTGTCTATTGGCTGTGTTTTGAAAACTACAAGAAAGTGAGACAAATTAACATTGATCTATGATGTCAGATTTTGTTTTCTTTTGAAATCAGACTCCACAAAAGGTTTATATACATTAGCAGATATGTCTTTAATTTGCTCAACAATAATTGATAAGAATTCAGCAATTTGAGGGACTCAGATTGTTTTATTGTCTTGTGATTTTGAAATGTGTTGGTGACCAAGAAAGGAAGTTGCTGTCGGTCAGTTTGGTCAGCTGCTAAAAGGTATGATTGACAGGAGGTTGAATGTTTGTTGGGTATGGCTCTCTGTAACGTGTTTGACTGATGGGTGAATTGTTAACGGGTGTATTGCTGACAGATGTATTGTTCAATCTGGCTGTGCTAATTCCAGGAGGCTCGGAGTAAAAGGCCAAAAAGGTTTATTTTAAAATGAAAATAAGGCCACTACCGTGGCTCACTAAACAAATGGTCTAGACCAGCTATCGGTAACTGCTGGCCCGGGTCTGGGAGCTATGTTGAAGGATCCTGCTAACAAACCCCAGCTGGGTGGGCCTCCCCCCAGCTCACAACGGGAACTTGTATTCTACAAAGCCCACGGGAGATCAATCAGCAATTCTCCATGATCCTCGTTAGGCTTATCACACTAGCAAAGACCTTAGGGCTTGATCTGAACTTTGACTGTTGCCACATTATTTCACAGAATTATTTTTTAATTTATTATTTCATGGGATGTAGGCATCACTGGCAAGGGCAGCATGTGTTGTCCATCCCTTGGGTGGGGGGGGGGGGGGGGGGGGGGGGGGGGGGGGGAATTCGTCACGAATTTTGAGGTGATACATACACTAAGGAAGACGATTGTGATTGTTGAAAGGCAACCATCTCAGTCTCATAACATTGCTTCAGGAGTTCCTCAGGGCAGTATCCTAGGCCCAACCATCTTCAGCTGTTACATCAATTACCTTCCTTTCATCAGAAGGTTAGAGGTGGGTATGTTCACCAATGAATGTACAATGTTAAGTACCATTGGTAATTCTTCAGATATGAAGCAGTCCATGCTAATATACAGCAACACCTGGACAACATTCAGGCTTGGGCTGATAAGTGACAAGCAACACTTGCTCCATACAAGTGCCAGGGATTGAACATCTCCAACAAAAGAGAATCTAACTTTCTCCCCGTAACATTCAATGGCATTACAATTGCTGAATTCCACCCCGCGCAGCCCCCCCCCCCCCCCCACCCCCCCCCCCCCCCCCCCCCCCCCCCCCCCAACACCCCCTGGCCCCATTCAACACCCTGGGAGTTTCTATTGATCAGGAACTTAACTGAACTAGCCATATAAATATTGTGGTTACAAGAGCAAGTCAGAGGCAAGTTCGAATGACGTGCTGTCAGGTGAATTGGACATTCTGAATTCTCCCTCCATGTACCCGAGCAGTTGACGGAATGTGGCGACTAGCAGCTTTTTACAGTAACTTCATTTAGGGGCAGCAGGGTAGCATGGTGGATAGCATAAATGCTTCACAGCTCCAGGGTCCCAGGTTCGATTCCCAGCTGGGTCACTTTCTGTGTGGAGTCTGCACGTCCTCCCCCTGTGTGCGTGGGTTTCCTCCGGGTGCTCCGGTTTCCTCCCACAGTCCAAAGATGTGCGGGTTAGGTGGATTGGCCATGCTAAATTGCCCGTAGTGTCCTAATAAATGTAAGGTTAAGGGGGGGGTTGTTGGGTTACGGGTATAGGGTGGATACGTGGGTTTGAGTAGGGTGATCATGGCTCGGCACAACATTGAGGGCCGAAGGGCCTGTTCTGTGCTGTACTGTTCTATGTTCTATGTTCTAATTACAGTGTTAATGTAAGCCTGTTTGTGAAAATAAAAGATTATTATTATTGTTCTGAGATGAATAACTCACTTCTTGACTCCCCAAATCCTATCCATCACCTACAAGGCACAAGGCAGGAGTGCGATGGAATACTCTCCACTTGCATAGATGAGCGCAGCTTCAAAATCATTCAAGAAGCACCACCTTCAACATTCACTCCCTCCACCACTGATGCACAGTAGCAGTGTGTGTATATAATATTTATTAGAGTCACAAGTAGGCTTACATTAACACTGCAATGAAGTTACTGTGAAAATCCCCTAGTCGCCACACTCCAGTGCCTGTTCGAGTACACTGAGGACAATTCAGAATGTCCAATTCACCTAACAGCACGTTTTTCGGGACTTGTGGGAGAAAACCGGACCACCCAGAGGAAACCCACGCAGACAGGGGAGAACATGCAGATTTTGCACAGATAGTGACCCAAGTCAGGGATTGAACCAGGCCCTGTGAAGCAACAGTGCTACCCACTGTGCTACCGTGCCATCCTTACTATATACAAGATACACTGAAGCAACTCAACAAGGCTTCTTTGACTGCACCATCCAAACTCACGACCTTTACCAACTGGAAGGACAAGAGCAGTAGACAAATGGGAACACCATGACCTACAAACTCTCCTCTAAGCCACACACCATCCTGACTTGGAACAATATGCCACTCCTTAACTGCCCCCCGTTGAAGTGTGCCTGACTGAGGGCGCCACTGACTTCTCTGGCCATTGGCGCTGCTGAATAAACATGCTCTGCAGGCACTTCCTGGTCCTCAGAGGCATCCAGTCTGTTCTTGACATTCTCTACTGCCAGCTTCACTCCTCTGTGAGCAACCAGACAGCGACCATCAATATGCATCATACCATTGATAGGCCGAATTGAAGCGTGTCCGCAGAGTAGCCAAGGCACTGAATTATATTTTCAGCAAGCTAATGGCTTGCTCTACTGTGGTCCTGGTTGATAGAAGGTACCTACTGAACTGGGATGGGGCCAATCATCGATTGAGGCTTTGTGAAGGCAAGAGCTGGAGCACCTGAGATTGCCAAAGATGAAGGAGTCGTGGCAGCTCCCTGGAAACTTCGCACACACCTGCACAATCTTCTTGCTGTGATTGAATACAAGCTGCATATTGAATTAGTGGATGCCGTTACGATTCACAAATACATCTGGCCAGTTCGTTGCTTATCATTTGGGTTCAGTCAATTATATCCTGTATCTGAAGAAATCTTGTCATCAAGGTGGAGCCTATAGCCAGCTGGCCTTAACAGGCCACATCGGTATCAAACCTGATGGACTAGGATGTGGTCAATTCAAGCTACCCATCACCTGGCTTATACATTTGTGAAATTCTACAGATGTCTGTGGAATGATCCAGATGATTCAAATTTCAAATCTACAGTCACCTTCACTACCATGGGGAATGGGTGGCCTCCTCTTCCTAACTATTTCAGGTCATCCTCCATCATGGTGTACAGGTTACCAGCCATGTGACAGGGCAGCTGCTGGCTTTGGAGGAACTAGCTGCTTCTGTTGCTGCGGGGATTGAGCAGCAGAGCATTGCACTTCCTCAGTGGACCAGGCTAGCTCAGCTCAAGTCCTTCCGACTCAATGTAAGTGTGTTACCAAACTTTTTAAGGCTGAGTAGAAACATGTTTAAAGTCCTCCAATAGAAATTGCTGCATGTGGTTTGTGTTATTTGGATTTATTTTATTGACCAATACCAGGACATCCATCCATTGATCTCCCATAATACCTGGGATTTAAAACTGAATCCTTTCTGATTTGTGTACTTAGCAGCCATATGTGATGGTAAAATCTTTCGGGAAAGCTGTTCCATCCATGGCAAGGCATAGATAATGCAATTGTAATATCAGTAATTCATTTCATTACTTTGCTGTAACATTTTAATTAAAGCAGCCTTTTCAGTCAACTTATTGAGACCATGCTTAACTGAAATGGGTACGTTCTGAATCCTATGCAAATTGTGTACTCAGGCATCAGCTGTAAATATATATTGCTTCGTGCTGCATATCCTAGTAGAACAATTTAATCCTTGTTCATCTACCAATATTCTCCTCTCCTTTCCTGAAACCATTAACTCATGTTGAGGAATAATTTTACAAATGAAACTACACACCAGCATCTTCCAAGTTGTTATATTTTCATGCATATCTCTCATGTTCTACCTTCCATAAACTTAAGGACATCCAAAGCTTTGCTGATTATGTCCTTACTGACAACCCTTATACTCATTGACCTGCATTAGCTACCAATTAAGCAACACTTTGGTTTTAAAATTCTCATACTTGTTTCCATATCCCTCCATTGCCTCACCCCTGCCTCACTCTGTAATCGCCCTCCAGCCCTACAACCCGTTGGGATATTTTTGCTCCTCTAATTCTGGCCCCTTGAACATCCTTGATTTTAATCACCCGACCGTTGGTGGCTGCGCCTTCAGTCCTAACCCTGGAAATGCCCTCCCCAGACTTGTGACGTCCCGACTTCCCTTTCCTCCTTTAAGCTGCTCCTCACTCAACTTTCTTGGCCAAGCCTTTGGTCATCGGTCCTAGTATCTATTTCTGTAGTTCAGTGTCAAATGTTGTCAGATAATGTGCCCATGGAGTGCCTTGGGATATTTTACCACGTTAAAGGCAGTGTATAAGTATACACTGTTGTTTTTGTTGTTCGAAATGAATGGTAAATTAAAAGATAGATCGGAAATATTTTGACCTAATGTGTTTTATTTCAATGACTGCACATTTTTTTGGGATGTTTTTTACATCAGCTAAACTCAAGATTTAATAACAAGTAGAGTACTTCTTCAATCAAAGGGTGGTAGAGGTTTAGAACTCTCTCCCACAAACAGCAGTTGAAGCTTCATCAGTTGTTAAATTAAAATCTGAGTTAGATAGATTTTTGTTCGGCAAAGATATTAAGAGATATGGGCCACAGATCAGCCATAATCTCATTAAAAGGCGGGATAAACTCGAGGGGCTGAATGGCCTACTCCTGTTCCCATGTTCCTAAGTGGATGATGACTTGAGATTCAATTGGCAAAATTGCCGAAAGGGGGAAAACAGGAAAGAAGAAAAAAGACTTTCACTTACATGGCAAAGTGAAGTCACAATAACGAGGCTAATGGTGCTCACTGTTATTTATACAATGGTATCAACTTAAAGAGAGGAGCAGAATGTGGTCAAGCATAAGTATCCAAATGTGGCTGAACAGGTTCTGCCTGTCAACCAATAGCTACAGGAAAAATAACATCTCGCCGTCTGCCTCATCATTGAGATGTATTGAATGTCATGAATTTGCTCTATTTGTACAGTAGAAACAGATCTTGTAAGAACTAATGAGTGGTATTTACTGCCAAATAACACCCCTGCCACTAAAAAATAACCATTGCATATGTGGAGTCCCATTCCTTCAGGTTTTAATAGTTAGTGAATGTTTTGAAAATGTCAACGTATTTTAGCTATTCCTTCCTTGCCCACGTATTTCTCTTTTTTAAGTCAATCTTGATTCAACATTGAATTCTCCCAGTTTAATTTACGCTTTCCTCTCAGTCTTAATTTCACAATCCTTCGATCTAACCAGTTTAGGGACTACAGAGCTGTTTGCCCTGTTTGTTCTCTTCGGGTGCAAATGTCCAATTTTCCTCACTGCTCTGTTGTCAGCTCCAAAGTCCAACAACTTGCCGCGCAAAATTGAATCGACATGTGCAGGGTAAATCTAACAAATGACAGGCGCCAATGGATACCCTCCTGCAGCAAGATCTGCTGGCCTCTCTCCTGAAACCTGAACTCATTTCACAAGAAATGGCACATTTCTTTCTGTCGGTATATAACCAGGGGGAACTATCCCAATAATGTTCGAAGGGACAAAACGGCTTTTGACCCGGTAAGCGGAAAATCTGGAAATAAAAAAAAATCTTGGGAACGCTCAACAGGTGAGGTATATTGGTAGTTAGAACAGACAAAGCGGCTTTGACAAAGAGTCATCCAGACTGGAAACGTTAGCTCCCTTCTCTCTCCACAGATGTTGTCAGACCCGCTGAAATTGCCCAGTATTTTTGAACAAAGCAAAGTATGGGGTGAAAACCCTGACCTCATCCATTCTGTCCACGCCCGCTGTCTGAGCTGATGGGCGGACATTTGCTAAGCAGTGGGTGCAAGTCCTGATGTGATGGTCCAACATTACCCTCCTCCCAGTATCCACCTGCGCTTGTGTCCGCTCCTATCCTCATGCTGTTGCATCTGATGTCTGTTACTGTCAACAAACTGATAAATAATGGTCGAAACTCCGTTACTTACCTGCCGCTTCACTTGGTGGCGCTGATTTCCCAGGAAGAGAGAAGGAAAAAAAACGCCGGGATTTTAATGTTAACACCTTAATTGTGTTTTCCCCAGCAAATAAACGGAGATATTTGATCGTGCCTCGTTTAAGTGGCTCAGCCTGGAGAACTAACGGGGTTCTTAAAACCATTAAATTAAGCAAATTCATTTCGAATGTAAAATTAAGATTTTATGAACATCTTTCCGTAGCCTTCCATGTGCATCAAAATGGGTTTCACTCCGCTACCTTCCACCCTCGTAACAGTCAAGTGAATGTCGATATTAATTACAAATTAAAACCAAAAAATAATCCCAGTTTTTGTCATTTTACTGTCACAATGTCATTCCCCCCTGTTTAGGATTGAAGGCATTATTACTCCTTCACTGCGTGTTAAATGCCCAGGGTACAATTTAACTATCAGTGTTCCCTGTGCCATTTATTTCAAACATGCTGCAAAAGTTGCACTGCGTTTGAAATAAAAGTGGGACATTATTCTGCGGCAAAATTAATTCGAAATATCGTATATATCTTTTTTGACATAGTTTCTTCCGCCTTTGCCATAATTTTCAACCTTCCACGAACATGCAATAATAGTCACGCAATGGTTGGATTAAATGAATTAATTATTCCGCGTAAGGAATGAAAATACTTACATGGTATCGGAGTATCCATGTGCCTTCCTGTCCCCCGCTATTGGGTTGTAATACTGTGAACTCAAATCCCCATTCTTCTCCTTCCAGTCCCGCCGGCTCTCCTCTCCATCAAAGGACACTGTTATCTGAGCCTGACACCTTCTATCTTCGTCTGACATTGAGGCTGACTAGTTATTCGCACCAATATATATAGAGAAAGTAGAATGAATCACGTTTCAATGGCTAGCCGGGGCTGATTTTTGCTGTGCTGCAATGGGATTTCGCCTTGTGCCGGATAGACTGCTGGTGGGACTGGCGCAGATTCACTGGGGGAAGAGTGACACAGGCCAACCTGCTCCAGTATCCACCCACCCCCCTCCACCGCCAGAGCCTAGTGATGCTGAGCAACAGCAAAGAAGCAGATTGACACCAACTCAGCATCAGATCAACTCAACTCAGCGAGCACACACAGTTAGACACACGGAACAACACTTCCCGCAGGTGAAATCGTAGGGGTCAGAAATAACCAGTGCCTGCTCGCAGAATCAACATTGCCACCAAAGTCCAGTAAACTCGGGGAGCGGAGGCACCGAAGACAAAAAAAATAGTTTCGATTGGTGACAAGCGGTCACCGTTCGGGAGGCTCCCGGACAGATGGGGCCACTGAGGTCAGTGAGGGGTCAGTCACTGGCTGGGGGTGGGGCAGATGTTGAGAAGTTAGGAAACAGTAGCCAAAAGTGGTCATCAGCCCTACAGAATCTGATTTGGAAGCATCCAGTGTATCACATTGGTTAGAGCATTGGGGGGAAGGTCGCAGTTTGGGTGGGTTAATATCCGCTCGGGGTGGACCGTGCGGAAAGGATTGCATTGAAGGAAACTCCTAGGCAACGCCAAACGCTGAATTACTCAAGGGTTCGCTGTGCTTGCGACAGGGTGCAGAATATTGGAGCATTTATCACGATGTACAGCGAGAGTCAGAATATTCGTTTAAATTAAATATCAAGAGACTAACCACTTGTGAGGAACGTGTGTGTTTTCCTGTTAGGAGATGTGGCGGTGCAAGCAGGTGACGCCTGCACATAAAATAACGACAAGAATAATTCCTCGGTCACAAACAGTGCATGTCAAACACCAGACACAATGCAAACTAAACTAATCATATTTCGCAATCATGGTAAATATTTACCTTTGTGGATTAGTATAAATATTGCACAATTAGGTGAGTCACCAGTGAGAAGTGCTTGCCAATTGGATTGGATTGGATTTGTTTATTGTTACGTGTACCGAGGTACAGTGCAAAGTATTTTTCCGAGCAGCTCAAACAGATCATTAAGTACAGAAAATAAAATAAAAAGAAAATACGTAATAGGGCAACACAAGATCCACAATGTAAATACACAGACAATGGGCACTGGGTGAAGCATACAGGAGTGAAGTATTAATCAGGTCAGTCCATAAGAGGGCTGTTTAGGAGTCTGGTAACAGCCGGGAGGAAACGTTTTTGAATCTGTCTGCGTGTTCTCACATAGGTGGAAGAAGTTGGGAGAGTGAGTAAGCCGGGTGGGAGGGGTCTTTGATTATGCTGCTGGCTTAAGTTTGCATAAATTTTTACTTACGCAATAGTCCCAAAACAATTGCAATGTCTGAAATTCCGTAAAGAAAACACATTTGACTTTAATACATTACCTTACGCCAATGATCCTAGTCACTGGCTTTGGGAGTTTGGCTTTCAGAGGGTTGGGATTTAAGATTGATCTATGCATTTACAAATTGCAAATCAAAAACTGATATTTTGTTATTCTGTGTTCTCTTTTAAATTTATGCTCCATCTTGAATTTATTTTTCTTACATCTTGTAACAATATCAACATCATGTTTACAGCTTACTATCTAACAATCATGACAGTGTTTGCTATGTGATAGTTTCTTTGCTGGTTGGTTACTGCAGAATTTTGCTGGGAGGAGATTAATATCTTACATTTTAGACTGTCATTTCAATCATTGCCAAATATAAAGAAATTTCTGAGTGGGGCTGAGAGTAAGATCAGTGCAGATAATTAACTTCAAACTCAAACATTAGCAAAGAAAATAAATATATTCCTGAGTCCTTTCTCCACCTTCTGAGTACCTAGAAGATTCCTGACAAAAATAAAATTTTAAATGTAATAAGAGCAGCGGAGGGAGAACATTACATATTTTGCCACTAAATGAAATTGTCTTTTGAGTGACTTCATAAATGTTTTTACATGGAGCATATGTCAAAAAGCCCAGAATTGACGACTACATCTTGACCTATGACCCGGGATTCTCCTTTCCAGGGACTAAGTCCCCACGCCGACGGGAAAACTGGCGGCAACGACTCCGGCATTAGGGAACGGCGTAATTTGCAGGCCAAGTTCGACTTGTTGACCACCAGAAAGGCGGAGACACAGTGGAGGAGGGCGCAGGGCGCGGTATATGAGTATGGGGAGAAGGCGAGCAGGATGTTGGCGCATCAGCTCCATAGGCGAGATGTGGCTAGGGAAATTGGTGGAGTGACGGATGGGGGTGGGAATGTGGTGCAGAAGGGGGCAGAGGTAAATGGGGTCTTTAGGGACTTCTACGAGGAACTGTAACAGACGGAGCCTCCGATGGGCGGGGGGGGGGGGGGGGGGATGGAGAGCTTCATGAACAGGCTATGTTTTCCAAAGGTTCAAGAGGAGCTGGTAGAGGGGCTGGGAGCGCCGATAGAGTTGGAGGAGCTAGTCAGGGGGATTGGTCAAATGCAGTCAGGTAAGGCGCCGGGGCCGGATGGGTTCCCGGTGGAATTTTATAAAAAGTATGCGGATCTGGTGGGCCCCGTGTTAGTGCAAGCCTTCAATGAGGCATGGGAGGGGGGGGCTTTGCCCCGACGATGTCGCGGGCGTTGATCTCTCTGATCCTGAAGCGGGATAAGGACCCCTTGCAGTGTGGATCATACAGGCCTATCTCGCTCCTCAATGTTGATGCTAAGTTGCTGGCAAAGATCCTGGCCACCAGGATAGAGGACTGTGTGCCAGGGGTGATACACGAGGATTAGACAGGATTTGTCAAGGGACGGCAGCTCAACACGAATGTGTGGAGATTGCTAAATGTTATAATGATGCCGGCGGTGGAGGGGGAGACGGAGATAGTGGTGGCCAGGATAGTGATAGCTGGATGCAGAGAAAGTGTTTGATAGAGTTGAGTGGGGGTACCTGTGGGGGGTGCTGGAGCGGTTCGGATTCGGGGAGGGGTTCATCAAATGTGTGAGGTTGCTCTACGCGGCTCCAATGGCGAGTGTAGTTACCAATGGAAGGAGATCGGAGTACTTTAGGCTCTACCGTGGGACCAGGCAGGGGTGCCCCCTGTCCCCCTTGCTCTTTGCACTGGCGATTGAACCTCTGGCTATGGCGTTGAGGGAGTCAGGGAGGTGGAGGGGTCTGGTGCGGGGTGGGGAGGAACATCGGGTATCGCTGTATGCGGACGACCTGCTGTTGTATGTGGCGGACCCAGAAGGGGGAATGCCGGGGGTGATGGAGCTTTTAGCGGAGTTTGGGGGCTTCTCGGGCTATAAGTTAAATTTAGGCAAGAGTGAGGTATTTGTAGTACACCCGGGTGATCAGGAGGAGGGAATTGGGAGTCTCCCGTTTAAGAGGGCAGTGAAGAGTTTCAGATACCTAGGGGTGCAGGTGGCCAGGAGTTGGGGGACTCTCCATAAGCTTAATTTTACCAGGCTGGTGGAGCAGATGGAGGAGGAATTTAAAAGGTGGGACATGGTGCCGCTATCGTTGGCGGGTAGAGTGCAGTCCGTCAAAATGACGGTTCTCCCGAGGTTCTTGTTCCTATTTCAGTGTTTGCCCATCTTTATCCCTAGGGCCTTTTTTAGAAGGGTGACTAGCAGCATCATGAGCTTTGTTTGGGCGCATGGGACCCCGAGGGTGAAGAGGGTCTTCTTGGAGCGGGGTAGAGATGGGGGGGGGGGCTGGCATTACCCAATCTCTCGGGGTATTATTGGGCGGCCAATGTGTCGATGGTGCGCAAGTGGGCGATGGAGGGGGAGGGGGCAGCATGGAAACGGATGGAGAGGGCGTCCTGTGGAGATACAAGCCTGGGGGCCCTGGTAACGACGCCGTGGCCGCTCCCTCCTACGAGGTATACCACGAGTCCGGTGGTGGCGGCTACCCTCAAGATTTGGGGGCAGTGGAGGCGACATAGGAGAGAAGTGGGGGGCTCGATGGAGGTTCCGTTAAGGGGGAACCATAGGTTCGTCCCGGGGAACATGGATGGGGGATTTCAGGATTGGCACAGAGCGTGCATCAGACAGCTGAGGGACCTGTTCATTGATGGGAGGTTTGCAAGCCTGGGGGAGTTGGAGGAGAAATTTGGGCTCCCCCTGGGGAACATGTTCAGGTATCTGCAGGTAAAGGCTTTGCTAGGCGGCAGGTGGAGGGATTCCCTTCGCTTCCCGCGAGGGGGGTGAGTGACAGGGTGCTTTCGGGGGTCTGGGTCGGAGAAGGGAAGATATCTGATATCTACAAGGTAATTCAGGAGGTGGAAGAGGCGTCAGTAGAGGATCTGAAAGCTAAATGGGAGGGGGAACTGGGGGAACAGATCGAAGACGGGACATGGGCTGATGCCCTGGAGAGGGTTAACTCTTCCTCCTCATGTGCGCGGCTTAGCCTCATCCAATTCAAGGTGCTGCACCGGGCCCACATGTCCGGGTCTAGGATGAGTAGGTTCTTTGGGGGTGAAGACAGGTGTGTCAGGTGTTCGGGGAGTCCAGCGAACCATGCCCATATGTTCTGGGCATGCCCGGCACTGGAGGAGTTGCTCCAGGACAAAGCAGCCCACTTTATCGTCACCCCAGCCAACACCTTAAACATGAATTCCTTTCACTACTGACGCACAGTGGCAGCAGTGTGAACCATCAACAAGATGCACTACACCAACTCACCAAGGCTCCTTTGACAGCACCTTCCACACCCGCGTCCTGTACCACCCGAAGTATAAGGGCAGAAGATGCAAATGCATGGGACCATCATCACCTGAAATTCCATTGCTCTCATTACCAGATTCCCACCCTCCACCGCCTGTAAATTTGAACTCATCCAAAGCTCTGCCACCCAGACTCTACCTTGCACTATTCCATCAGCCCTGTGATCGCCCTGTGATCGCCTATGTACATTTCCTTCTGATCCTGCAATGCCTCAACTTCAGAATTCTCATACTTATTTTCAAATCCTTCATGTGATTTGGTGTCAATTTCTGTTTGCTAGAATCACTCCTGAGAGGCACCTTGGGATGTTTTACTCTGTGCTATATAACTGCAAGTTATTGTTTGTCTGTCCCAACTTAATAAAATCCCTTCTCCAAATAAAGAGTTACAGCAACAGTTTAGAGGTACAGTGGTTAGAACTGCTGCCTCACAGCGCCAGGGTTAGATTCCAACCTTGCGTGACTGAGTGGAGTTTGCATGTTCTCCCCGTGTCTGTGTGGGTTTCCTCCAGGTGCTCCGGTTTCCCCCCAGTCAAAAAATGTGCAGGTTTGGTGGATTGGCCATGATCAATGCTTGGGTTTACGGGAATAGGGCAAGGGAGTGGGCCTAGGTAGAGTGTTCTTTCAAAGGGTCGGTGCAGACTTGATGAGCCTCCTTCTGCACTGTAGCTATTTTAAAAAATAGGAAATTTTAAAATGTTATTTATTTATTATAAATTTAGAGTGCCCAATTCATTTTTTCCAATTAACGGGCAATTTAGTATGGCCAATCCACCTACCCTGCATATCTTTTGGGTTATGGGGGTGAAACCCACACAAACACGGGGAGAACGTGCAAACTCCACACGGACAGTGACCCAGGGCAGGGATCGAATCTGGTACATGGGCGTCGTGAGACAACAATGCTAACCATTGTGCCACCGTGCCGCCCCCTTTTTAAATGTTATTGATAACAGAACTAGATAACTACCCATTATTGTGTCCACAATATCTCTGGTTAATGCAAGTGTGTTCGGTAATGGGCGGCGTAGCTGTTAATCCGCTTATCACCTCTTGCTTTCAGCTCTCACCACTGGCTAAGTCTGTTGTGAAAAGGGAACCAAGTGTCTGAGCCTCTCCTGCCAGTGCGTAGTCTCTTCATCAGTGAGTCTCCCCGTGGCAACATAAATAAACAGGCACCTTGTGGACCCTGGCTAAACTAAACAACTACAGACCCATGGCATACAAGCCCACTAGTCTGTGATTAGGCCCTGGGACACACAAACCAGTCCACCAGTCCAAATCGCCCCACTGCTTTGTGGGTGACTCCAGAGGGAAGATGGCTAAGCGAGTAAACCCTGACATAAAATCTAGAGTGGAGTCTGGTAGGTGGTAATCTATCATCTATCAGGCAGCCTTCTGGCAATTCCCGCAGCAGAGATGGTAACAAACAGCACTGGTTTCATCCTTTCCTTTGGACAATGCAGCAATGATGAGAAGGGTTCCTGTTACTTGGGCAACCAGGGTCTTCATACTACTTGCCCAGGCCTGAACCCGGAGAGGACACTTTAGTTTTGTGGTTTGCATTGGTACAGCATGGGAAGTACAGTTACCAGTTGTAAGTTCTCATTCAATTGGCATAGAGGATGAGCACCACGAGTTACATCTGATGATGGGGGAGATCATTACATCTCATTGGATAGCTACTATCCGCCTCAGTCCTCGCAGCCCCAGTCAGTTAGGTCCTGTCCCACCTTGGTCTGCTTAGAGAATCATCTCTCGACAGGTGGGTTGCTAATCTATGTACCAGGCAAGATAAGCTCAACAAAGAAGACGCTAGTCTTTCACATCACAAGCTGGGAAGAATGGACCGTGTTTCCTGATCTTCCAACTTTCCATGGGTTGATGATACGCACAGCTGTGATCAACAAAGAACTTAGAGGGCTCAATGTGGATGTTGCTGTGCAGCTGCAAGAAAGTAAGCTCGTTCAAACAGCATCTCTTAAAGAGAAACATTACACATTCTTCTGACGGGGGAAATCTCATGAAGCAACAAGTGTGCTTTTGCTGTGTGGATTTTGCTGTGAAAAACACTCTTCTTGCAGTGATTGACCCCCCACACACACACACACACACAGAAGGCTCAGAAAGACATCTTACACTTCACTTTTTAACAGGCACGGGCCTAGTTAACCTCATGTGCATGGAATCCATGGAATCCCTGCAGTGCGGAAGGAGATCATTTGGCCCTTTGAGTCTTCACTGACCCTCTGAAAGGGCACTCTACCTCGGCCTACTCTCCCACCCTATCCCTGAAACCCTGCACATTAACTAATCCACCTAACCTGCACATCTTTGGACATTAAGGGGCAATTTAGCATGGGCAATCCATCTAGCCTGTACATCCTTAGACTGTGGAAGGAAACTGGAGCACCCGGAGGAAACCCACACAGACACCGGGAGAACGTGCAAACTCTACACAGTCACCCAAGGCCGAAATTGGTCCCTGGCGCTGTGAGGAAGCAGTGCTAAATACTGTGCCACTGTGCCGTCCTATGCCCCAACATTCACCTCCACCCCAGATGTTAAAGATCATTTCTTTGAGGTGCTTGATACTGCCATCAGCAGAATTCTCAGCACCAAAGTACTGTGGACGTCAATGCAAGATTGGATACCGACTACACAGTTTAGCCAGGGGACCAGCAAGATGAATGAAAATCGACAGAGGTTGCTGAAGGTGTGCTGCTACCATGGACTCTGCATGACAAGCATCTACTTCCAAACTATGCCAAGCCACAAGGTGTCCAGTGGGCATCTGGCATCATACCAATGTCCTCAGTTAGATCTCATCCTCGCCAGACGTACCACGCTCAACAGCGCCCTAATCACCCGTAGCTATCACAGTGCTGACTGTGATGCTGACCACTTCCTGGGGTATAGCAAAGTTAGGCTTCAGCCAAGGAAATTGAGTCATGGTTAAACCTGTCATCTCCCTGGTCTGTCAGAAAAATGAGAGCCAGATTTTCCACCAACAACAGCTGGATCAGTTCACTTCTCTTCACTTTGCTGGGCAATTTTAACAGTACTTCTGCGGGACTTTGTACGGTGGCAGGTTCCAAGCTTTCCTTACCTCCCCCTGAGGGGACTACAGGATAAGGTGATGTCAAAAACAGGGGTTGGAGAGGGGAGGGTTTCGAAGATATACAAGGAGTTGATGGAGTGGGAAGGGGCCCCTATCAGGGAGGTGAAGAGGAGGTGGGAAGAAGAAGTGGGAGGAGAGTTAGAAATTGAACTGTGGGAAAAAGCCTTGAAGAGAGTCAATTCATCCTCGTTGTCTGTCATGCTTAGCTTGATCCAGTTCAAGGTGGTCCACAGGGCCCACATGACGGTAGCCCAGATAAGCAGGTTCTTTGAGGAGGTGGAGGTGGGCGGTGTGGGGGTAGCTCGGTGAACCATGTACATATGTTTTGGGCATGTCCGAAATTGAGGGGATTCTGGCAGGGATTTGCGGATGTTATGTCAGAAGTCCTGGAAGGGAGGGTAACTCCGAGTCCAGAACTGGCAATATATTGGAAGATCCGGGGGCCAAGGGGGAGAGGGAGGCCGATATTCTGGTCTTCTCCTCCCTGGTGGCCAGGGGACGTATTTTGCTGGGATGGAGGGACTCGGAGCCCCTGAAGTCAGGTGTGTGGGTCAGCAATATGGCAGGGTTTCTCAGTCTGGCAAACATCAAGTTCGCTTTGAGAGGATCAATTCAGGGGTTTTCCCGGAGATGGCAGTCGTTCATCGATTTCTTCAAATAAAATTGAATGCATCGGATGAAAGAAGAGAAACCAAATGCTCAGCAGTCAAGAAGTGGGCCCAAAGAAATCAGATTCAAGCGAATCCTGCACCATCTCAGCCCTGCCTTCGTCTGCAGGATATGTGGCAGAGACTGTCATGCCAGATTGGGGCTTCCGAGCCAAAGCAGTTGATGCTTGACACCAACGTGCAAACCATCATCTCACCAGATGGAGGGTTGCCACAGAATCAAAAAGGATTATGTACAATTTCAATAGAAATTGACCGGATGGAATGTTCCCTGTTATGTTACAACAGGGGAATAACACAAGTTGCTACTGACCATAGATGACGTTGAAAGACACTCCAGTCCTTGAAGTAAGTTGAAAGGATTTCAACTTACTTCAGGTGTACTGGGAAGATCTCGCTTTTGCTCATGTTGAGTTTGTAGCCCGAGAAGGCTCCAAACTCTTTCAGGAGCGCGATGATTCCATCCATGCTGCTTTGTGGGTCCGAGATGCAGAGGAGCAGATCATCTGCATAGAGTGAGACTCTGTGCTCTCTGCCTCCCCTTCGGTTCCCCCTCCAATTTTTTGCTGCCCTGAGCGCGATTGCTAGCGGTTCGATTGCTAGTGCGAACAGCAGTGGGGACAGTGGGCATCCTTGTCTTGTGCCCCTGTGCAGCTGGAAGTATTGGGAGTTGGTATTGTTGGTCCGTACACTCACCATGGGAGCGTTGTATAGGAGCTTTACCCAAGCGGTGAACCCTGTTCCAAGCCCGAACCGCACCAGTACCTCTATGAGGTATTTCCATTCGACTCTGTCGTAGGCCTTTTCTGCGTCCAGGGAGACGATCACCTCTTGTGTTCTCTCCCTGGAGGGGGTCATTATCACGTTCAGCAGGCGCCTGATGTTCGAGGTAAGCTGTCTACCTTTGACGAAGCCCGTCTGGTCCTCTGTGACCACCTCAGGTACACAGTCTTCTAGCCTTTTGGCTAGGATTTTGGCCAGTATTTTGGCGTCTGCGTTTAGCAGATATGGGTCTGTATGACCCACATTCCGTTGGGTCTTTGTCTTTCTTAGGTATCAGCGAGATTGAGGCCTGTTCTAACATGGGCGGCAGTGTGCCCCTAGCTAGCGAGTCTGTGAACATCTCCCGCAGGTGCGGGGCCAGCGCTGTCGCAAATCTTTTGTAGAAGTCCGCCGGGAATCCGTCCGGTCCCGGCTCCTTCCCCATCTGCATGGAGCTAATGCTGTCCATGATCTCTCCCAGTGCTAGTGGTGCTTCCAGGTCCCGTTTTCTGCCCTCTCCCACGACTGGTATGTCCAGTCCATCAAGGAACCGGTTCATCCCAGCCTTTCCCGTTGGGGGCTCTGAAGTGTACAGCTCTTGGCTCCGTGTTCGTACAGGGTCCCCCGCGCCTGGCGGAGTTGGTGCACTGCTTTCCTTGTGGAGAGCAGGTCAAAGTTCCTTTGTAGTTCTTTCCTCTCCGCCAGGAGCTCTACGGTCGGGGCCTCGGAGTATTTACGGTCTACCTCCAGTATGGAGTCGACCAGCTTCTGCCTAGCCACCCTTTCCTCCCTATCTCTTTGCGCTTTGAAGGCAATGATTTCCCCTCTTAGTACGGTCTTAAGCGCTTCCCAGAACGTGGAGGGTGAGACCTCCCCGTTTTGGTTGTTTCCATTGCACTACCTTGATCAGACTCATCCGTTTGAAATTGCACACTTCTGTTGCGACTCTGCTTTAAGAGCGGTCTTTGATTTCTGAATTGAGGTTCAGATCTGCACTGGGCAGCATAATGATGACGTTTCCCACAGTTGAGACAGTGTTTGCCGTTTGCAGGGCATTTTTTTCTAAAGTGGGTCGTTCCACAGTTTGTGCACGTCATCGTGTCACCGTCATGACGTTCCGTGTGTCTTCGTGGTGTGCCTGCGCAGAGCGATTCATGGGCATTTCATACTTTTTCTTCTACTGCGCATGTGCAGAGCCCGAATTCACGTGCGCAAGATGGCTGCCATCAGAAACATGAGGGCGCTGCAATCAGGAGATGGCCTGGACACACTTGACCTCGAGGGAGGTGTTTTCACCATGTTCCACACTCTTATACCGTAGGAAGCGATTTTTTGTGTTCATGCACCGTGCACGTTTCTGTGGTGATTTCTGAAGTCATGTGTTTGAGCTTTCGTAGTTACTCTCTGAGAGGATCAGAGTGGACTCCAAAAACTATCCGGTCTCTCATCATCGAGTCAGTTAGTGTACCAAAGTTACAAGATTGGGCTAGCAGTCTGAGGTGAGTGAAATAACTGTTGAAGGATTCATCTCTTCCTTGCATCCTTTTCTTAAAAATGTAGCGCTCAAATATTTCATTTTCCTGGACCTCGCAATGGCTATCAAAGTTTTTAAGAATGGTTTCATACTTAGTTTTGTCCTGCCCATCTGTGTAGTTAAACGAGTTGCAGATCTTGAACGTGTGATCACCAGCAGTAGTCAAGAAGAGAGCTATTTTCCGAGCATCGGTCGTGTTTGTAAAATCAGACTCCTCTGCATGCAGTTAGAATTTTTGTTTAAACAAGCGCCAGTTAACACTAAGGTTACCGTTGGTCCGGAGGTGATGAGGAGCTTGTGGTTTGTCCATCGTGCCTGGATTTGAATGGGTCGTTCTGGATGCTTCTGTTGTTGAATAGCTGTCTTGATTGTTTCCCTAAACTTACTGAATTTACCTTGGTAGATGCAGCAGCCACAGCCGGTACCATGTTATGTTATGCTGTTTGAATAACATAAGTTGCGACTGACCATAGACAGCGTTGAAAGACACTCCAGTCCTTGAAGTAAGTTGAAAGGATTTATTCAGTAACAACACTAGGTAAATGAGTTTGACACTCTGCTGATCTGACTCTAGTTTAATGACTAACTGTACAACTGGGATCTAGGCCACACGTGGTGACCCAGCCTGAGATCTAAACTATTCTGGTGCTAATCCTACAGACCCTGTCAGGAGTGAGAGAGAGGGTCTAGTGTGTGTCTGGTTTTATAATGAGTTGTGTTGTGTCCTCTAGTGGTCGTGCCACAGCCGGGTATTCTGATTAACCGCTTAGTTTCATGTCAGTCTACCTATCATTACATTCCCAATTCCTTTAAAACGCCCAACAACCTGCAGAAACCATCCCCAAAGGAGGGAATTGCCAGTGAAAAATGGATGGGATCAGATTTAAAAACAGTGAATGGAAATACTTGAGGCTTCTCAAAAAAGCCTTATGCAAGAAAGATTGTAAGAAACAGTGATAATGGACTTGGTGGGCTTAACAGCATTATGTCTAAACCCATAGTTAGATAGTAACATTTAGCGCATTCTATGAAATAGGCAGGTGCCTGATGATGGTTAAATACGATTTTGTGTAAAGTATGATTAGAAAATACAGAACTCACTGGTGCCTGTGGTATTTGTCAGTTTTTTTCATGTGATGTTAACTCTGCTGAGTGGATTGCCATTATATTTGCTTGTTGTGTCCCCAGGCCTGGACTATATCAATTGAGACAGCAAGGGCATAAATGGTCTGTCCTCAGATAAAATTTCCTTTAGTTTGGTCCACGATAAATGCTGACAGGGATTTTATATTTTCTCTGCATTGATATCCGGAGGCTTTGATCTCAGTCATTATATTTTAGTGAGCAATTGTTGGCAAGTACAACTAATAATTTGATATTTTAAAGACTTGTCACGAAGGTATAATGGACCATAATTTGCTGTCAAAATAATGGCAAGGTTAATGTTAGTCTGTTATTTTTGTCCACCAGCTTCATTCGAGGGCAGATGCATGATTAAATATGGAAATCCCAAAGTGGGTGCTGGAGATGTGCTTCACCGCTGTTAGCATTTCACAGCTTGCCTCAGTTTGAAATGCATTGAATGGCTTGAAATTGCTGTAGTTGCACGGGAGATTCAAAGTAAAATCGCCACAGAAAGTTAGAGGTGGTCTTAATTAATGCGAAGAAGTACGCAAACTTCTGGGCACGCTTAATTAAGTCTGGATTAGATGTCATAGGGCTAAATTCTCCATTTGGGAGACCATCGGCAAGATTCTCCTTATGCTGATGCCGAAATCGCAAAATGGGATTGGGCGGAGAATAGGTTCCACCGCCAAAATCGCGGTGGGCGCCGACTTGACACCGAATCGCGGATCTCCGTCACCTTGACAGCGGCGTCAATGCATACTAGAACGACACAATAAACACCATTTGCATATCATTAGCGGGCCTGACCCGGTATTCTCTGGGGCCTCCACGATTCTCCGCCTCCGATGGGCCAAGTTCCCGATGACTTGTTCTTTTCATGAAAGCTGCATCATGGCTGCTGAGAGAGAGAGAGGGGGTAGGACATGGAGAGGCGCGACAGTGGGCTGCCGGGCTTCACTGGCTGGGCTGCAGGTGGAGTCCTGCCAGGGCTATGTGGCCAGGGTAACCCCCATGGGACTGGGGTAGTGTCCAGTCACGGACCGCCATTGCCACGGCTTTGCTGCATATCCCACTGACCACCCACCTTGGCCCCTGGTTCTGCAGAGTGACACCGGCCAGATGTGTGTCCCCCGGCAGCTCCCGCACCCCACCCTCTGCCTTAACTCCCCCACCCCCACCCGGCCACCACCCACCTGCGGGGCATCAGGCAGACCACCCAATGGCAACGTCCACTGTAGCCCCTACAGGGACGACAGGCGGGGACCGCAGATCATACCGCTGCCAACGGCAGTGCCAGCCGATGGCATCCCCGGCATTAGGGATGGGCACCAGGGCCAAAGGCCCGAACGAGGCCAGGGGTGTGAGGATGTGGAGGGGGGGGGGGACATGCAAAGGCGGAGCCTACAGTGCCAATTGGGGCGACCCTGTAGCCTGGTGGACCTCGTTGGCCACGGGGGTATGCCCCATATTCACACGTTGGCCTTCCACCCCCTGTAGACAGTGGATATTGGAATTCAACTGGCCAAGGGTACGGACACCGCATCCCACCCCGACATCCAGTCATTCCATACCGCCCCCCTCCCACCCCGACATCCAGTCATTCCATACCGCCCCCCTCCCACCCCGACATCCAGTCATTCCATACCCCCCTCCTCCCACCAGAACATCCAGTCATTCCATACCCCCCCCACCCCATCATCCAGTCATTCCACACACCCCCCTCCCACTCCGGCATCCAGTCATTCCATACCCCCCCCCACTCCGACATCCAGTCATTCCATACCCCCCTCCCACTCCGACATCCAGTCATTCCATACCCCCCTCCCACTCCGACATCCAGTCATTCCATACCCCCCTCCCACTCCGACATCCAGTCATTCCATACCCCCCTCCCACTCCGACATCCAGTCATTCCATACCCCCCTCCCACTCCGACATCCAGTCATTCCACACACCCACCCCCTCCCATCCCGGCATCCAGTCATTCCACACACACCCCCCCCCCAACATCCAGTCATTCCATACCCCCCACCCCGTCATCCAGTCATTCCACACACACACACCCCCACCCCGACATCCAGTCATTCCACACATCCCCCCCACCCCGTCTAACAGTCATTCCACACACCACCCTCCCACCCCAACATCCAGTCATTCCACACACCCCCTCCCACCCCGACATCCAGTCATTCCACCTCCCCCCACCCCGCCATCCAGTCATTCCACACACCCACCCCCTCCCATCCCGGCATCCAGTCATTCCACACACCCCCCCCCCCCCAACATCCAGTCATTCCATACCCCCCACCCCGTCATCCAGTCATTCCACACACACACACCCCCACCCCGACATCCAGTCATTCCACACATCCCCCCCACCCCGTCTAACAGTCATTCCACACACCACCCTCCCACCCCAACATCCAGTCATTCCACACACCCCCTCCCACTCCGACATCCAGTCATTCCACCCCCCCCCCCCCCCCTCCCAACCCACCGCCTGCAGTCCCCTCCATGATGCATTGCGGGGGTTTCGGCCCTGGATTGACAGTAACAGTGGGTATGGTCCATGGGGTGAGGATGATGACAACTCGCTCTGCGATGAACTCTGGTTCTTCGCATTGTCTGAAGAGGTATGACTCCTGCCCATGGTAGCACTTTCCACCGTCCTCCTGGGTGATCCTTGCATGCGAACATCAGTCCCATTACAGTCCCATCGGATCCCTGTGGTAACGGTGGGGGATGGTCAGGAGGGTGTGGGAGGCGGGGAGGGTGGGGAGCCCGGGCCACCTACAACGTCCGCCCATTCCGCCCCCAACCCCTCCCCACCCCCCTCTCTGGCCAGCCCAGACCAGTCCACCCATCACACCCACCTGATAGAGCACTGAGGCAGGTTGTAACAGTGGTAACAGGTGTTTAATGTGACAGCGTATATACAGATTTGTGCCCTAGCCCCATAACTAAACTGCGCCCTGCACCCGTGCCAACTTAGCTGGTGTCTAACTTTCTGGTCTTACGGGCTCCAATGCTATCTCTCAGTGAGTACCCAGATGGTACAGCAGGAGTGGAGGTGGCCTGCTGTGATTCCCACTCTGCGGCCTGGGTCCCTGGTGGCGGCGTCTTCTGGGGCGACAGGGCCTAGATGAGCCTGGCTGCTGCTCGGGCATCCGGGTGGTGTGTTGATGCCCTGTTCCACCCTCTGCCCACCAGATGCACTAAAGACAGGAGGGGGCGGGTGAGGGGGAGTCCGTGGTGCTGGGGTGTTATGGCACCGCCCCTGCGGGAGTCACCAGCACGGGCCCTATCACCTCCTCTTCCCTCGGGGTACCCGATTGCCCCTGGGCTACTCCATGGAATGGGGGTGCGAGCAGAGCTATCCCCTCAGGCTCCCCCACCACTTAGCATTGCCAGCCCTGGAGGCCCGCTCTGGTCTCGACCAGGGTCCGCACGCCCGTGCCCATGGAGCACAGGGGGTGCAATTCTCCCAAAGGGAGACAAACAGCCGACGGCGGAGTGAAACCTGGAGTGTTTCCGTGAATTCCGCGCACCGGGCCTTGACGCTTGCGTCAAAACGGCACGCCGCGCATGCTCGGTTGCCGTCTTCCCCTCCGCTGCCCCGCAAGATATGGCGGCTTGATCTTGCGGGGCGGCGGAGGGAAAAGAGTGCGTCTTTTAGAGACGCCCGCCTGACGATCGGTGGGCACCGATCGCGGGCCAGACATCTCCTGAGCACGCCCTTGGTGCTTGATCCTCCCTCCGCCCCCCCACAGGCCCCACACTCACCGGTCGCTCGCTGTTCACGCCGGCAGCAACCAGGTGTGGTTGGCACCGGCGTGAACCGGTCGGGTCCGGCAGGCCGCTCGGCCCATTCAGGCCAGAGAATCGCCGGTCGCCGTGAGAAATGGCGAGCGGAGATTCTCCGAGCGGCCTGTCGCAAAACGCGACACGCCATTTGGGGGGGGGGGGGGGGGGATCATGTGGGGTGCCAGGGCGGTGTGGCGTCATTCGCCCGGCCCTCCCGCGATTCTCCCACCCGGCGTGGGGTGCGGAGAATCGCGCCCAGGGAGTGGACTCACTTCATCTAGGACTGCGCCACATCCTCCATTGCCTGTGCCACCACCTTCTGGGACTGTGCCCAAGCTGCTTTCAGCGTTGGTGTTTGGCTCACAGGGGGGCACCAGCTGGGAGTGGGGGACACCAGATGGACCCGCCCCATCTCCAGCAGCGCCTGCAAGACACAAGACAAGATGCAGGATTAGACCACAGGCCGAGAGATGGTGGGATGAGCGGTGAGTGGGAGTAAGGGGTGGTGAGGGTGGGGGTGGTATAGGGTGAGGGTGATGGGGTGGTGCGGCGGTTAGAGTGGGGACGAGGGCGAGGGTGGTGTGGGGGTAGTAAGGGTGGGGATGGTATAGGGTGAGGGTGAGGATGGTATAGGGCGAGAGTGGTGTGGGAGTAGTGTGGGGGTGAGGGCTGTGTGGGGGTGAGGGCGAGGGTGAGGGTGATGTGGGGGTGGTGTTGGGGGGGGTGTTGACACAGCTAAGCGGGGTCTCACTTCCTCGCAAGTGGCTGAACTCCACCCCAGCGACCTCCCTTTTTCCAGGCTGCCGACTACATCTAGGGCCCTCTGCTCAGCCATTGTGAGGAGCTGCAGGACCAGTGGTCCGCCTCTTGTCTTCTCCCTCTCCTGGTGGTTGTGGACGGCCTTCTCCTTTGGACACACACACAGAATGGCAGAGGTGGACAGTTTGACATATGCAGCACCGGGGGTGGGTAGCTGGTGGCCTCAGTGGCCAGGGCGCAAGGCGCCATGGTGGCTGGTATGGGTGCAGGGTGGGGAGGTTCGGCCTCCCTCTGGGTTGGGGGGAGTTACAGGTGTGTGTGTGGGGGGGGGGGGGGGGGGGGGGGTGGTTAGTACCAGGGGCACAGCGTTGCCTACTCATAAAAAGAAAAAAAACCGTACCCCCCCCCACCCCCCGCACATACACAAAGGAAGAGGTAAATTAACACCCGCCATTCACACAAAACACGCGCCCACCAGGTCAGGTAGTGCAACTGCACTTATAATATAGACACATGTATATACAGGTTATAATCCGGTGTGAATCACATTCACCATATTCACCCCTTGTGAAAAAAATCGAGTCCAGCCCCCCGCTGTGGTTCACAGAGTTAGTCTGTCCGGTGGACGAATTATTCTTTTCGATCTGCGGAGCACCGGGGTTGCAGCCTCTTGCGGTGGCTGGGTGGGTGTTGAGAGCTGGGGTACGATGGCAGACACCGGGGCGGGTCTCGTCCAAACTTTATACACCTCTGGCTCGACCGGAGACTGGGGGCGCTGGGGGCGGGCTGGTTCTGGCGCGTGGAACCGGTGGGGTGAGCTTGCGGAATCGGGGGCGCGAGGGGGCGGCAGCATAGGGAACGGGGTAAGGGGTTCCTCAGTGGGGGCGGGGGGGGGGGCTGGATCCAGCGGGTGCCAGGTCCCAAAGGGATAGTGTCCTGGCGACCGTCCGGGAACTCCATGAATGCATACTGGGGGTTGGAATGGAGGAGGCGCACCTTTTCAACAAGGGGGTCAGTTTTGTGCCCCCTGACGTGCTTCCTAAGGAGAACCGGGCCTGGTGTCCTCAGCCACGCCGGAAGTGAGACTCCCGTGGTAGTGCCCCTAGAAAAAATGAAGAGTCGCTCGTGAGGGGTTTGATCTGTAGCTGTACAGAGGAGGGATCTAATTGCGTGGAGCGCGTCTGGGAGGACTTCTTGCCATTGGGAGACTTGGAGATTCCTAGACTGTAGGGTCAGTAGGACGGTCTTCCAGACCGTCACGTTCTCCCTCTCCACCTGTCCGTTCCCCCTGGGGTTGTAGCTGGTAATCCTGCTCGAGGCGATGCCCTTGTCGAGCCGGGACTGACGCAGCTCGTCACTCATAAAGGACGAACCCCGGTCGCTGTGCACGTAGCTGGGGAAACCGAACAGGGTGAAGACACTATGCAGGGCCCTAATGACTGTGTGGGAGGTCATATCAGGGCATGGAATGGCAAAAGGGAATCGGGAGAACTCGTCTATGATGTTGGGGAAATAGATGTTCTTGTTAGTGGAGGGGAGTGGCCCTTTGAAATCGATCGCAAGGCGTTCAAAGGGCCTAGAAGCCTTGACCAGGTGGGCCCTGTCTGGTCTATAGAAGTGCGGTTTGCACTCCGCACAGATCGGGCAGTCCCTGGTGACCGCTTTTACCTCCTCGTTGGAGAAAGGCAGGTTTCGGGCTCTGATGTAGTGGGCGAGCGGGTGATCCCTGGATGGCAGAGGTCCACGTGGATGGCTTTCAGATGGCTGATCTGCGCGCTGGCGCATGTCCCGCGGGATAGGGCATCCGAGGGCTCGTTCAGCTTCCCCGGTCGATATTTAATATTGTAACTATAGGTGGAGAGTTCGATCCTCCACCGAAGGATTTTATCATTTTTTTATTTTGCCCCTTTGCGAGTTGTCAAACATAAAGGCAACCGATCGTTGGTCGGTGATGAGGGTGAACCTCCTACCTGCGAGGTAGTGCCACCAGTGACGAACAGTCTCCATTCTCGACTGAGGATTGTCGATGTCCTCCTTGATGCAGCTGAAGGCCTGGTGCGCCTCAGCAGACAGGGGAAATCGTGTGGCCTTAAAGAGTGGGTGGGCTTTGTCTGCATATTGAGGGACCCACTGGGCGTAGTATGAAAAGAACCCCGTTTGAGGACCTTGGGGCAATGAGGGAGGGGGAGTTCTAAGAGCATGCGGTCCGGGTCTGGGCCCAGGACTCCGTTTTCCACGACGTAGCCGAGGATGGCCAGTCTATTTGTGCGGAAAATGCATTTCTCCTTGTTATAAGTGAGATTTAATTTCTGTGCCGTTTGGAGAAAACGGTGGAGGTTGGCGTCGTGGTCCTGCTGGTCATAGCCGCAGATGGTAACATTGTCCAGATACGGAAACGTGGCCCGCAGCCCGTACTGGTCTACCATTCGGTCCATTGCTCATTGTAACATAGACACATGTATATACAGGTTATAATCCGGTGTGAATCACATTCACTACAATCCTCGAACCCGTCCCCCCACCTCCTCATCCGCCAGCAGCCCCACCTCCAAGCGCCAAAGCGGCTGCTGGTCTCTCTCCTCCCCCAGCTTGAGGTCCACCCAGTGCGGGGCATGGTCGGAAATGGCTATCGCCGAATACTCAGCATCCTCCACCCTCGCAATCAGCGCCCCACTCATAACGAAGAAGTCGATCCGGGAATAGGCTTTATGCACGTGGGAGAAGTATGAAAATTCCCTGGCCCTCGGCCTCGCAAACCTCCATGGATCCACCCCTCCCATCTGGTCCATAAACCCCCTCAACACCTTAGGCCTCCTACCCGTCCTGGAACTGGATCGATCCAGTGGCGGATCCAGCACCATGTTGAAATCCCCCCCATTATCAGACCCCCTGCCTCCAAATCTGGAATCCGGCCCAACATGCGCCGCATGAAACCTGCATCGTCCCAATTCCGGGCGTACACATTAACCAGCACCACCTGCTCCCCTTGCAGCTTGCCACTCACCATTACATACCGCCCACCACTGTCTGCCACCACATTCGACGCCTCAAATGACACCCTCTTCCCCACCAGGATCGCCACCCCCCGATTTTTTGCATCCAGCCCCGAATGAAACACTTGGCCTACCCATCCCTTCCTCAATCTAACCTGATCCACCACCTTCAGGTGCGTCTCCTGAAGCATGGCCACATCCGCCTTCAGCCCCTTCAGGTGCGCAAACACGCGGGCCCGATTGACCGGCCCATTCAGTCCCCTCACATTCCAGGTGATCAGCCGGATCAGGGGACCGCCTACCCCCCTCCCCCGTCGACTAGCCATCACCCTTCCACAATCCGCCATGTGCTCGCGCCCCCCCGCTCAGCCCGTTCCCCACAGCGACAGACCCCCATCCCGACCCCATCTACATGCTCCAGCTCTGCCTTGGCCATTTCAGCAGCAACCCGGTACTCCCCACCTCTCCCCCCCCAACCGCCGCCCCCCCCCCCCCCCCCCCCCCCAAAGCCTAGGGCACCCCCTAGCTGCGTAACCCCTTCCATTGTACTTCCATAAGTCAGCCGACTCCTGCTGACCCTGGCTGCTCCCGCCACCCCAATGACCCCCCCCCAGTGCAACACAACCACCTCCCCAGTGCCGGCCCCGCCCACCGCTCCTCTAGCACGGGAGGAAAGCCCACGCTTCCATCCCAAGCCCCGCCCCCCGACCCAAAACGTGGGAAAAGACGGGCACATGATCCAACTGGACCGCGAACTCCACCCAAACTCTCAACCAGTGAACAAAATACAGACCCCAAACATGACAAAACACCGAGCTGTATACAGCATTCCCCAGCCCTCAGTCCTCAGTTCAAGTCCAGGCCTCCTCCGGGGAGTCAAAATATAGCTGCCGATCTTTATACATGACCCACAGACGTGCCGGCTGTAACAAGCCAAACTTGACCCCCTTCTTGTGAAGCACTGCCTTCACCTGGTTAAAGCCAGCCCTTCTCTTCGCCACCTCCGCACTCCAGTCCTGGTATATCCTGACCTCCGCATTCTCCCACTTGCTACTCCTCTCCTTCTTTGCCCAACGCAGCACACACTCACGGATTGGATTGGATTGGATTTGTTTATTGTCACGTGTACCGAGGTACAGTGAAAAGTATTTTTCTGCAAGCAGCTCAACAGATCATTCAGTACATGGGAAGAAAAGAGAATTGAACAGAATTCAAGAAAATACATGAGAATACATAATAGGGCAACACAATATATACAATGTACTACATAAGCATTGGCATCGGATGAAGCAGACATGGGTGTAGTGTTAATGAGGACAGTCCATAAAAGGGTCATTTAGGAGTCTGGTGACAGTGGGGAAGAAGCTGTTTTTGAGTCTGTTCGTCCGTGTTCTCAGACTTCTGAATCTCCTGCCCGATGGAACAAGTTGGAAAAGTGAGTAAGCCGGGTGGGAGGGATCCTTGATTATGCTGCCTGCTTTCCCCCGGCAGCGGGAGGTGTAGATGGAATCAATGGATGGGAGGCAGGTTCGTGTGATGGACTGGGCGGTATTCACGACTCTCTGAAGTTCCTTGCGGTCCTGGGCCGAGCAGTTGCCATACCAGGCTGTGATGCAGCCCGATAGGATGCTCTCTATAGTACATCTGTAAAAGTTGGTCGACAAAGCGGTGAAAACGGACCAGCACCGCCCGAGGAGGCTCGTTTGGCCTGGGTTTCCTCAGCAGCACCCGATGGGCACCTTCCAGCTCCAAAGGCCCCTGGAACGACCTTGCACCCATTAGCGTGTTCAGCATCATAGCCACATAGGCCCCCAAATCCAAACCTTCCAGCCCCTCTGAGAGGCCCAGGATCCGCAGGTTCTTCCGACGGGCCCGGTTCTCCATCTCCTCCATCCTCGCTGACCACTTCTTATGGAGCGCCTCGTGCGACTCCACCTTCACTGCCAGGCCCAGGAGTTCGTCTTCGCCCTCCGAGGCCTTTTGCCGAAGCTCCCGGATCTTCGCACCCTGAGCCGTCTGGGTCGCCATGAGCTTGTCCAAGGAGGCCTTAAATGGCTCCAGAATCTCTGCCTTCAGCTTCTTAAAGGAGCGCTGAAGCAGCACCTGCTGCTCTGGCGCCTACTGCTGCCACGCTACTGCTGCTTCCCCGCCTGCCGCCATCTTGCTTCTTCTGCCTTGCACCTTTCTTAGCTCCAAAGCCGATTTTTTGACCGCTCCGCTCCTAGTCCAGGCCATTCACCGGCGGAGAATCTCAGAGAGAGTGTTCCCACACGGGGAAAAGTCCAACCAGCACCGCTACGGGCCCTTAAAAGAGCCCAAAAGACCGAAAAAAGCGGGAGCTACCGAACGTGCAGCTTAGCTCCGCATCACCGCAACCGGAAGTCCGCTGCCATCTTGTTGGCTGGGATGGTGTGTGTGTGGGGAGTGAAATATATATACGCGGCTGCAGTTTGTTAGCCACCTGAGTGTCAATTGCGAAACGGGCGAATCCTGCACCGTTTCTCATTGGAATCGATTATGTTCCACGTGGTGATGGTGCTAGCCCTTTAATAGTAGCTGAATCAGTCCAGGTGCGGCGCCAGTTTTGCTGTCGTGGAACTCCACGAATTCTGTGTCGCATCAACGTCGTTTCAGAAATGGACAATCTCCTGTTCGGTCTCCTGATTGTTTCACTATAAAAACATTAAAAATGTCGTTGCTTGTTTTACAACAACAATTATAACAGAGTCAAATTTCTTTGGAATATACATCTACAGCAAGAACTGGGTTTTACCGAACCAAAGCAGACACCACCAGAGAGATTTTGGAAAAAGACTGCAATAGAGAAACAGACTGAACAGATCTCTCTCTCTCTCCCTGGGAATAATTGCAGCATTTGGACCATGTTGGAACCAACAATTCTACGGACACGTGCTTGTAGGATTAGAATAGCGGTTTTAATATACTCACAACAGAGCCAGCCTATTAGCCATTGAACTTTCGGTGAACTGGCCGGCTGACCATGTGGCACTGACCTTTTATACAGCAGCTTCCGGGGGAGGAGTCCTGGGCAGAGCCAAGGGAGAAACCCCATACAACTCGAGCATTCCCAGAGCTACTCCCCCTGGAGGACAGGTAGTGCAACTGCACTTACAATACAGACACATGTATATACAGATTACAATCCGGTGTGAATCACATTCACCACAGACCATGAAATCAGCATACCCAAGATCCACCAACAAACCAAGACCTTATAAGAATTACAACATCTTGTACATCTACCTACTCCAAGGAACCAGATAGCTTAAATCTGCCACCATGTTCAACAATCTGCACCTGAAAGGCAAGCAAAGGACTTCTACCTGTACTTTCTTTTAATTTTTATTTGGGTTCTAACTTTCCTTACTTCTGATATCTACGCGTGTGTTTCAAATCTTTCCTTTTCCTAAGGTTTAATGCCTAATAAATGTGCTCTTTGTTTGACTCAAGAAAACCCAATTTAATTGGCTCTTATTGTTCACTACATAGAGAGCAAAAATGCATTTGGATTCGGAAAATAAAATAAAACATTTTTGTTGCAACCAACCAAGGAGGCGGTATAGAGGAGAGTGAGTTTACTCCACCTCAACTCGCTATGACAACATCTATATGTGTAGATATTAGTGCGAACAATATGGGTCTTTTATTTAAGGTAATGAGGATGTTGTGATAGTATACACATTAGTATGTTAAGGTAATACTTTTAGATAAGATAGGTATAATTATATTTATGCAAATATATACATAATCACATAATGTCACATGTTCTAGTCAGTTGTAGACAGTCAGTAGCAGGTATACGCAGAAGGAAGAGCAAGTTTTTTAATAAAGCTCTGTGTTGAACGTCAATGCCAGCCTTTTGGCTGTGATTGTATTCGTCTAAAACCCCAAATAACACAATTTCCTTTCAAAATCATTGATCGTCTCTGCTTCCACCATGCTCATAGGCACGAGTACCAGGTCATTAGCACGCGCTGCATAAAAACGTCCTTCCTGCCCTGTTCGATTTCCTATCTGATACCATCTTATTGAACTCACTGATCCTCTCTCCCTGCTCTACTGCATTTCCTTTAACACCTTCTTCCTGAACTCACTGAACATCACCCCATATGACAAGATCTCTGACTTTAATTGGTTTCTAAGTACTCCAGGAACATCAATACATTTTGATCAGTCCTACACACTACCCCTTTTCACTAATCACTAGACGGCATATTTTCCTTCAGTTCCGCTCTGTTGCTAATTTAGATACTATTTATACTTGCAGGGTCAATGATCCATGGAAGTAGAAATTTAGACATTGCTTGACAAAGTATTAAAAGATAACGTTTGGGCAGTGACTGATTTCGTTCTGGGGACAAACTTGAATATAATAAATTAGTCCTAGCTGCCAACACTGAAGCAATATGTGCAAATGAGAGATCCCAAGAGAACAAAAAAGATTAATCGGTGGTCTAGACACATCCCATGAGCAGAATAAACATCTGATGGATACTAGTGAATCGTCATGTCCAATTGCTAGTAATTACTGAATCTGATCATGTGAGTAATAAGTATTTGTTATACAGGAAAGGTCAATGAATGATACAAAATCATAAACCATTGGGCGGTAAAATCCAAGCCCCAGGGCAGTACAACTGGGGGTAGCCCAAAGATGCGTAGGGAAGAAGTGTTGGCAATTCTGGACAAGGTGAAAATAGATAAGTCCCCGGGGCCGGATGGGATTTATCCTAGGATTCTCTGGGAAGCCAGGGAAGAGATTGCTGAGCCTTTGGCTTTGATTTTTAGGTCATCATTGGCTACAGGAATAGTGCCAGAGGACTGGAGGATAGCAAATGTGGTCCCTTTGTTCAAGAAGGGGAGTAGAGATAACCCCGGTAACTATAGGCCGGTGAGCCTAACGTCTGTGGTGGGTAAGGTCTTGGAGAGGATTATAAAAGATACGATTTATAATCATCTAGATAGGAATAATATGATTAGGGATAGTCAGCATGGTTTTGTGAAGGGTAGGTCATGCCTCACAAACCTTATCGAGTTCTTTGAGAAGGTGACTGAACAGGTAGACGAGGGTAGAGCAGTTGATGTGGCGTATATGGATTTCAGTAAAGCGTTTGATAAGGTTCCCCACGGTCGGCTATTGCAGAAAATACGGAGGCTGGGGATTGAGGGTGATTTAGAGATGTGGATCAGAAATTGGCTAGTTGAAAGAAGACAGAGAGTGGTAGTTGATGGGAAATGTTCAGAATGGAGTTCAGTTACGAGTGGCGTACCACAAGGATCTGTTCTGGGGCCGTTGCTGTTTGTCATTTTTATAAATGACCTAGAGGAGGGCGCAGAAGGATGGGTGAGTAAATTTGCAGACGACACTAAAGTCGGTGGAGTTGTAGACAGTGCGGAAGGATGTTGCAGGTTACAGAGGGACATAGATAAGCTGCAGAGCTGGGCTGAGAGGTGGCAAATGGAGTTTAATGTGGAGAAGTGTGAGGTGATTCACTTTGGAAAGAATAACAGGAATGCGGAATATTTGGCTAATGGTAAAATTCTTGGTAGTGTGGATGAGCAGAGGGATCTCGGTGTCCATGTACATAGATCCCTGAAAGTTGCCACCCAGGTTGATAGGGTTGTGAAGAAGGCCTATGGTGTGTTGGCCTTTATTGGTAGAGGGATTGAGTTCCGGAGCCATGAGGTCATGTTGCAGTTGTACAAAACTCTAGTACGGCCGCATTTGGAGTATTGCGTACAGTTCTGGTCGCCTCATTATAGGAAGGATGTGGAAGCTTTGGAAAGGGTGCAGAGGAGATTTACCAGGATGTTGCCTGGTATGGAGGGAAAATCTTATGAGGAAAGGCTGATGGACTTGAGGTTGTTTTCGTTAGAGAGAAGAAGGTTAAGAGGTGACTTAATAGAGGCATACAAAATGATCAGAGGGTTAGATAGGGTGGACAGCGAGAGCCTTCTCCCGCGGATGGCGGTGGCTAGCACGAGGGGACATAGCCTTAAATTGAGTGGTAATAGATATAGGACAGAGGTCAGAGGTGGGTTTTTTACGCAAAGAGTGGTGAGGCCGTGGAATGCCCTACCTGCAACAGTAGTGAACTCGCCAACATTGAGGGCATTTAAAAGTTTATTGGATAAGCATATGGATGATAAGGGCATAGTGTAGGTTAGATGGCCTTTAGTTTTTTTTTCCATGTCGGTGCAACATCGAGGGCCGAAGGGCCTGTACTGCGCTGTATCGTTCTATGTTCTATGCAACCCCCCCACTCCCCCATTTCCCTGGAAGTTCCCAGTTAAGGTTTGTAAGGGAATGCCCTGGGGAGTGCAAACTTCCAAAGGGAAATTATCCTGCATTGGGAACCATCTGAAAATGTGACTTAAATCGTAAATTTTGGTTTGTTCCCACTGTGTTACATCAATATTTACCCAGTAAAAGTTCTATCATAAGGTCAGAAGTGGGGATGCTCACTGATAACTGTACAATGTTCAGCATCATTCGTGACTCCCCAGATACTGAAACAGTCCGTGTCCAAATGCAGCAAGACCTGGACAATATCCAGCTTGGGCTGACATTCTCTCCACTCAAGCGCCAGGCGGTGATCATCTCCAACAAGACAGGATCTAACCATCGCCCCTCGACATGCAATGGCATTACCATTACTGAATCCCCTAATATCAACATCCTTGGAGGTGGGGGGGGGGGGGGGGGGGGGTCATCAATGTCCAGAAACTGAACTGGACTAGCTATATAAATATCATGGCTATGAGGGCAGATCAGAGGCTAGGAATCCTGCGGTGCATAACTCACCTCCTGACTCCCCAAAGCCTGTCCACCATCTGCAAGGCGCAGGTTAGGAATGTGATGGAATATTCTCCATTTGTTTGGATGAATGCAGCTCCAACGACACTCAAGACGTTTGACACCACCAAGGACAAAGCAGCCCACTTGATTGGCACCCCATCCGCAAATACTGACTCCCTCCACCGCTGAAGCACAGTGGCAGCAGTGCACCATCCAAGCTGCATAGCAGGAATCATCAAGACTCCTTAGACAGCACCTTCCAAATCCATGACCAGGACCATCTAGAACAGGCTTGTCCAACCTTTCTGTGTGGTGGCACGGGGAAGGGGAGGCACATTTCATTTTTTTTTCTCATTCAAGGGACCAATGATTACGTTTTATAGAATTTACAGTGCAGAAGGAGGCCATTCAGCCCATCGAGTCTGCACCGGCCCTTTTGGACAGTAAGGGGCAATTTAGCATGGCCAATCCATCTAACCTGGACATCTTTGGACTGTGGGAGGAAACCGGAGCTCCCGGAGGAAACCCACGCAAACATGGGGAGAAAGTGCAAATTCCACACAGTCACCCAAGGCCGTGACTGTGGGTGAACCCAAGTCCTTGGAGCTGTGACATAAGGTTTCATACAACATTCAACTTAAATTTCAAATATATTAATGTCAAAGCAATAAATATTCAAAAAGAGTAGGTAATAAAAATGCTCATTAAAACTTGCTAAGCAGCAGAGTTCACCAATAAAACCTTTTTTTACCTTCTTGCTTCATAAGCAGAGCTACAGAGATATAGACTAGGCCACAGGGTCACCAGGGAAGGAGTGGGGTCCAGACCTTAGCTAAGAAGTTGGATTTAACAATGCTGACCTTGCATTTGGCTCTGGTGGCACACATTCCTTGCTGGCCTCAGTGGAATTCATATAATAAATGGGGGTCAGAAGCAGGTTGCATTTAAGCCAGTGTTTTCCTCTCCTCCTGACTTGCTTCGTGGATAGGTTTTTGTAGACGTCAGGCGTGCTTCCCAACATCATTGTGCACATGTGCAATTTCAAGGTCAGCGCGTACACAAGTCAGAGCTGCGCCCGCCAACAATTAAAGGGCCTATTAAGGCCATTAAAAATCTATTGACTGAAATTTTACGTTGCCTGTGTAATTTTTCACTCGTTGCACAGGCAAAAAGGGCAGGCAGGTGTTACATTTCTAACAATTTGTCATCCAAGGATGGGATAAAAGGTCCCCGGAGCACAAGCGCTTCCATTTTATTTGTGATTTTGCTGCTATCATATTTCTGAGTTTTGCCATATTTCCTTTTGATTGTGCTAGCCATCTAAGCTGGGTCATCTAAAATTCAGTGCCAACATTCAAACAAAGTAAATCAGTGTATACAAGCCATGGGGAACATGGACCTTTACAAAAGATATTGGCCTTGAAAATCCTTGAAAATATTGCCACTTGTTACGATACCCTGGCCTAGTGTGTGGTCAATTCCAGCCCCAGTTGACCCAGAGTCGAAACACAATTGAAATGAACGATTAATTCTTAGTAAATATTCGAAGTCTCTCATCTTTGGCTGCCGAATAACTACGGTCAACAGGTTTGTAAGTTTAAACACAATTCATTTGTATCTTGATAACAATAACTACATATAAATATGAAGCAAAAACAACTGGTGAACTATTATCTAATTCTAACTCCTCCCCCTTTAACTCGCCCCACCCTCCACACACACGCACACGCACAAGACAGACAAACACAGAGGGGAAGAGGGGAGTAAAATAATGATGAAAGTAAAAGGATAAGAGTATTTGTTTCAGGTTGTCTTCCAGTACACCTTTCTTTAGTTTAGGCTTTCAGTTTGAGGTTTTTGCTTCCAGTCTGTAATGGTTTTCACTATAGATTTATCCAGGTCTCAAGAACATCTCTGAAGTTTCAGAAATCAGCAGTAGGCGCATTTCTGGAGAAATAGAGAGAGAGAGACTCATATCTCATTCTCTGAGCATCCAGGATCCAACTGTCCTTTCCAGGTTCTCTAAAAACCACCCTACCCGTGTAGGACCCAATCACCGCCTGTTGCCGGGCAGAATACGGCCTGTTACAAATTCATTGGCCAGCAGCCAACCAATCAAAATGAATCCCTCCGCTCTCTCTCAGGTGCCAAAAAGTCTGAGTTCTCCTGTTCATAAGCTATGTCTCTAATTCACAGAGTACTATTTTGAACTTTTTGAGTTCCTCACTTCCTCTGGTCAACTTCAATGTATATGCCCGTTAAATCTCCATTGATCAAAAATGATAACTACTAAGTACAAGAAATAGGAAATAAGGGAATCAACAGGAAGGGCCCTTACACACTGTAAGTTTCTGTGATGTGGAGATGCTGGCGTTGGACTGGGGTGAGCACAGTAAGAAGTCTTACAACACCAGGTTAAAGTCCATCATGTTTGTTTCAAACACTAGCTTTCGGAGCACTGCTCACCTGAGGAAGGAGCAGTGCTCCGAAAGCTAGTGTTTGAAACAAATATGTTGGACTTCAACCTGATGTTGTAAGATTTCATACTGTCATTTTCTGGGGAGGGGTCGGCAGTTGAGCTGAGGGTAGCCCCTCTCTGAACATCAGACTCCCCATGACCCAGCATATAGGCTTGTCATTGAAGATGTCCCAAGTGAGCAAGCAATAGATCTAGAATTTAACAAGATCCCTGCATAATTTTATTTTTTTTAAAAAGAATTCCACTATAAAAGTGAACAAGCACAGTTAGTTTGGAGCCCCAGAACCCTGTTCCTCATTTCACCCACCTTGCCGACCACAGTTACGAACCCCAGTTGCGCCACTTCAGCTGGGCAGACCAGAGCTGCTGCAATAGCAGGTAGGCCAGTCATACCTTTGATGGTACGGGTGTCTACCATGTTGGAGCATTCAGCTCCCTAGAGTGCAGGAGGTTATGGTTTCAAGACCCCCTCCAGAGAGTTGAGCTCATGGGATTACAGTCCCAGCTCAGTCCTGAGAGAGTTCTGCACTGTCTGTGGTGCCAGTGTCCTTGTGAGATGCTAATCTGACATCAGTCTACCCTCTCATGGATGGAAAAAATCCAGCATTGCTCTCTATGGGAGTTTGCTGTGTGTAAATTGACTGGCCGGCACATCTTCCACATTACAACAGTGACCACACTTCAAAAAACGGACATGCTGGAGAAATGCTTATTCATTATTCTTTCTTTCTTCACTGATGTAAATAGATGAAGGAAACCCTCTCCTCAACTCTTCCCCCCTACTTTCACCCAAATCTTCCTCACCACTCCCTACTGCCACAAAGTTTAGTTGGATCAGTGGTAGATATTGGGCAGGACCTCAGAATCCATAGAATCCCTACAGGGCAGAAGGAAACCATTCAACTCATCAAGTCTGCACTGACCATCCGAAAGAGCACTCTACCTATGTACGTTCCCCCACCTTATCCTTGAAACCCCGTGTATTGATCATGGCCAATCCACCTAACCTGCATATCTTTGTACCTGTAGATTTTTAAGGCATATTTCAGAGCTACTATATATAAGTACATTGAGTCAGTGAAGGTTTTAGTCAGAATCAGCTCATAGCTGAAGAGTCATAATATTAACAACAAATTTGTTTCCATGTTGTTGGACCTATCTGATTTTCCACAAGATGTTTAATTGAAGTGACCAAAGTCCTGGGGGACACAATTGGTCTAGGCTCTTGACTCGTTCCCACTCCCACTCGCACTGTCAGGCCAAGGGGACAACACATTTCACACTGGGTGGGCCTTAATTGCCCACTCAACGTGAAATTGTGTTGAGACATTCTCTCATATATACATGCAAAGAGGGTCACACATGCACATAGACTCTCTCTCACATGTATACAGATACAGACTCACACACAAGGGATGCAATTTTCTGGCCGCATTGTGACCAAAAGGCAGTGAGGCATGGCTAGTAGATGCTGGGGCACCCCTCTTCTGGGTACTACCCGGCTCACCACCCCTTGCGGGATCTAACACGATCTCGTGAGGCATCTTGATCTGAATGGGCGGGATTACTATTTTGCAAATCTGCATATTAGAATGAGATAGCTAGTCTCACTGTAATATACACTCTCGTGATTTACCTGAGGCATTGGGATCTAATCCCTTCACCTCGGAGATCTATCTATCAGTGCTGCTCACAAATAGGGACCAGACAGAACAGCACTTGTGGGGGTCTCCCAGGGGATCATTGACCCCCAGATGCTTGCCCTCTGGGCAGGCTGGAACCCTGGCACTGATGGTGATACACTTGCCAGCTGGCACTGCCAAGGTGTCCAGGTGGCACTGGCAGGGGCACTGCCAGGGTGCCAGACTGGCATTTCTCCCACATCGGGAATTGAGCCTGTGGGTACCCTGTGCATGTGAGGTTGGATGCGGAGTGGCCCCAAACACCCCTTTATAGGTGAGTTGGAGCTTTGGGAGCGTGTCAGGAGGGGGGTCGAGAGATCGGGATGCCATTTACAATTGGTTCCCGATCTCCTCTTGCATTGAGGTGTTCTAGCGAGTGGAGCACCTCAGTGTAGGAAACGGGACTAAGTGCGGCCTCGGCAGGGCGTTCCCCGCTTAGGCCCTGAATTGAACCGGAGTCCCGTTAGATAGAATGGTGTTGTCTCAAGCCAGGATAGTTGGCAGGATTTCGCAAGCCCAGGCCAGATGGTGGGGGCTGAATGTAATGCGACATGAATCCCAGGTCCCGGTTGAGGCTGCACTCATGTGTGCGGAACGTGGCTATAAGTTTCTGCTCAGAAATTCTGCTGGACCTGGGATTCATGTCGCATTACATTCATCCCCCACCATCTGGCCTGGGCTTGCAAAATCCTACCAACTATCCTGGCTTGAGACAATTCATACCTCTTTAACCTGGGGTTACCCCTATCTCTGGATCTGTAAAGATTCAATTACCTGCAAATGCTCGCATTCTAAGCATTGTCTGGCATCTTTGAATTTGTCTATATATATGTTTCTGGAACATACCTCTTCATTCACCTGAGGAAGGAGCAGTGCTCTGAAAGACCGCGTTTGAAACAAACATGTTGGACTTTAACCTGGTGTTGTAAGACTTCTTACTGTGCTCACCCCTAGTCCAACGCCGGCATCTCCACATCATCACTCACTCACACACACTGTAAGGAACACTCATGTAAATCCTTGTGGGACTCTTGGTTCCCTTTTAATTCCTGTTCTTTTGCTGTTATAATTCCTGCACCTGGGCGTTGCCGAGGTCTATCCCTCTAATTAAAAAAAACAATAGCAGGATGAGCTCTGACATCAGTGATGACCCATTTTGACAGGCTTGGCCAGCAGCTAATTGACTCTCCGAGAATTCTGGGACAAGCCCCTGTTGTTGATTGCGATTGGTGGAACCCTTCAGAAGTTTCTGGGAAGACAGGCAGACTGACTGTCAGGTTTCATTTTGTTTTTTTGGACAGAGCTGAAGAAGGCTTTAAGTTCTCTCTCCCTGAAGGTGGTGGATCGTTCTCGAAGACCCCAGTTGAAGGCTATGTTTTCAGTGGGAGAACCTTGCAGACCCCTGTTGCAGTGGGAGAACATGTGGCGAACAGTGACCATAATTCCGTAAGCTTTCGGATACTCATGGAAAAGGACGTGTGTTGTCCTAGAGTTAAGGTGCTAAATTGGGGGAAGTCTATGATGCGACCATCAATTCACTCGAGACATGAGTAGAAGTAAACCGTGGCTTTAATCAACTTAGAACAGTGCCTGCCTGCAACTGAACCAATGCTGAGAACTGCTTACAGGTCGACTGCTCTTTACACCTCCCTTCAAGGGGAGGAGCCACAGGCAGAGCCCATACATGCCCCAACATGTTCCCCGATGGATAAGGCCATACAATGGCCCATAGGAGAAGCCCACAAGGGCAACAGAATAGCACAGATACAATACAAATACACTGGTGGATTATTAGTATAATACATTCACCACATTAACCCCCTGTTAAAAAAAATGAAGTCCGGCAGGGGTGACGGGTTCATAACTTCAGCCGGTCCGATGCACGGATTGTGTGCTGTGATCGCCGAAGCTCTGGCGTTGTTGCTGGCCCGGGTATCGAACTCGTCCGTGCTGGCATCGGTAGTGAGGGCGCCGGTGCGGGTACAGACGTGGACTCTGGGAGCGTCTCTTCTAGAGCTCAATTCCTGTGGATTGGTGAAGGGAGGTTGGCAGGCGGGAGGGAGCGCGGGAGCCATATTGGGGCGGGGGCGCTGGTCGTGGTAGGTTGGGCGCGACATGGTGGAGGTGCGGTGGTGGTGGTGGTGGAACCGGCGGGCGCCATGTCCCAGAGGGAGACTGTATCCTGTCAGCCATCTTTTATATAAGTGTACTGGGGGTTGGAGTGTAGGACCTGGACCCTCTGTACCAGAGGATCGGACTTATGGCTCCTGACATGCTTTCTGAGTAGGACTGGCCCCGGTGTCTTCAGCCAGAACGGACGCGAGGCCCCTGAGATGGACCTCCTAGGGAAAACAAATAGGCGGTCATGAGGGGTCTCGTTTGTGGCCGTGCAAAGTAGGGACCTAATAGAGTGGGACGCATTGGGGCGGACCTCCTGCCAGTGAGAAACTGGGAGATTCCTGGACCACAGGGCCAGTAGGACGGTCTTCCAGATCATCGCGTTCTCTCTCTCCACCTGCCTGTTTCCCCTGGGGCCTATTCCTGTGCTGTATTGTTCTTTGTTGTCCTCAGCTGAGCTGGTAATCATTGTCTGAGGGACTGTTTCTCCAAGTCAATTTGTGGTTGAATCAAGAAGCTGGGAATACAAACCCTGATCTCTCTGATCTGATGGGTCTTTGTCTGAAGAGGCAGGTTTAAACACTCCCTCTATGCAGTCAGGTCTGTGAAAGTTTCACTTATTAAAAGGCTGGGAAGCTGGATCTGATTTATCTCAACTGATGCCCTGTGTTTAAAGACCATTTTCTCTGCAGTCAATCTGTGGAAGGTTGCTGGCAGAGGAGTTGTTTAAAAATCCACTTAAATTCTCATATTGAGAATGTAGATTGAACTCAGTAAGGCTGATAGTGCATCTGGTGGACGTCAGTGAGAATTGCACAGACCTGAGGGGAATTATCTGCGAAAGTTCAGGTCAGTGGAAAAGAAGGCAATTCCAGAGAGAATTCGACAGCCTGCACGTTCTAATTGAAACAACCATTTAAAGATCCAAACCCATAATGATTTCATCATTTTGCGACCTTGTAAGATCGCCGGCTACAAATACTGCAACCTCAGCAGCAAAGAACCATCTCACGCCATTTGATTTTGTTATTTTCAATCCCTTTCCAACCCCCATCGTGTGTCTGTCTGGGTGGAGGGTGAGGTGAGGTTTGGAGAATGATTAGCTAAGCAGACCATTGCTCCATTCTTACCATTATATGTTCATTTTTTACTCTTGTTATAAAAAATTTTAAAGTATTTTTATTCAAATTTGTAACATTTAAAACACGTAGCATTACAAAACCAACACAAAACCGCTCCTCCAGCACCCTAACCAACATCCCCACCTTGCCCCCTCCCCTCTAGCAATTGACGGTAACCAGCTCCTTGAAATGGAGTCTCAACAAACCCCATATCTTGTGGAACCCTTCACTTCCACCCCCCCCCCCTCCCCCCTCCCCCTCAGAGCAAATTTCACCTTTTCCAGCACAAGAGCTCCATTAGGTCCTTCAGCCAAACTGAGGCACAGGGTGGAGTAACTGACCTCCACCCTAACAGGACCTGCCTGCGAGCGATCAATGAAGCAAAGGTTAAAACATCTGCCCCCGTTTCCATCTGCAACTACGGCAAGTGGGACTGGGCTCTAAATCCACGTGCAAAATCGCTGACATGGTGCTGAAGAACGACCTCCACAATTTCTCCAACTTTGTGCAGGATCAGAACATATATACGTAATTGGCTGGGTCCCTCCCACACCACTCACAAATATCCTCCGTCCCTCAAAAAACTGGCTCATCCTCAACTTTGTCAGGTGAGCTCTGTGTACTATCTTCAGCTGTATCAAACCCAACCTCGCGCACGGGGTTGAGGCATTCACCCTCTGTAGCACCTTACACCACAGCCCCTCCTCTAGCACCATCCCCAGCTCCTCCTCCTCCTACTTAGCCTTAGCCCCCTCCAGAGACGCCATATACTCTTGTTATAAATAAACAGTTTTGTTAATATTTTACTTACAAATCTCTCTCTCTCTCTCACACATGGACTCTCTCTCACTCATCATACGCATTCACATATACACACACACACACATCACTCCCCGTGAGGTTTAGAGACAACTTCAGCAGAAATTGATCAGGAGGTGACAGTCAGGCCCTCTTCTCATTTGGCGAGCCTGTAAACTCCAGCCACTCCCAGAGCTTACCAACCACCTGCCATTCCTAAGCCTACCTGACTTCCAGCCACTCCTGGGCTGAAGCAGAATCACTAAATTGTAGCAGGATCCTTGCTCATTTCACAATACTTGCTTCATCTTCATTGCCTCCCTATCATGCTTGCATATTGCTTCTTCTCCCTCTCAGTACATGGATTACCAGAACAAACTCCACATAATGCACTTTTCCTTTCAGTCACCACTCACTTCTGCACTCTGCCCTTAGATAAAAGTGATGTGCTCCAGCCCCACCAGAGTCATGGCAGCACAGCAGGTGGGTCACGTTTCTCCTTCCCACACGATGTCTGCCTGTTTTCCTCCTCGCTATCCACTTAAAGAATATCCAATAACTTTCCCAGAAAGCCAGCTAGGCCTGTCTGTCATGACAGAAGTTATCATGTCTTGCACTTCTGCTCCCTGGCCCGCTCAGGCGCAAACACCCACATGTCTCTGGCATCGTAAAGATGGGCCAACAGTAGTTGTTCACTAGCTCTTCCGAAGGCACTGGGGCAGCATCTCATTTTGACAGTCAAGTCAGGAAATGTCTAGCAACAGTTAACACTCTGCAAAAAGCTTGGTGTTTCAGTACTAAGACAAATATCATTCTTCGGATGATATCACACTTCTTTGATGATATCTATACAGTGTTGCAAGTTTATAAGAAAATAATTTCCTTTGGATCGTACAATATGATTTAAAAATAAACTGCACAATAAGAGTCTTTTCAAGGAAGCCTGGAATCTGGAAAGAAAAACTTATTGTACAACTCTGAATTCAATGGATAAGTGAATTTAACTGGATAAGAATCAATGATATTTTTGTGACAGCCTTTTCTTTAACACAGAAGGTTTGACAGGGAGTAAATCGAGGCAAGTTTTATACACTATGCAAACACCTTCAAAACTGAATCTTGCACAAAGAGTATTTTTGACAAGGTATAGTACCCTAAAATGACATTTAACCATGTTGGGTAGACTTTTTAATCATATTGTTGACATTTGATTTCTATGAAGTCGGAGTATACCTTCACAGTGGGAGCGGAGACACTCTTTTTAGGAGAACAATTAATTTCAACAACTAAATACCCTGAGAACTGAAATGCCAAGTTAACACCATTGTGCGAGCACCATCAGCACAAGAGCTACCGTGCTTCAAGGAGAAGGCCATTCACTATCTTCTCAAGACCAATAAATATAATCTTGCCAGCTTTAACTATGTTGTTACGGCCGCATATAGAGGAGTAAAATCATTTTACTACCCTACCACTCCAAGTCTGAACTCCCAAGTTTTGTTGAAGGATTTAGAAGGATGAATGAATTTTACTTAATGTCTGTGTTTTATCATTTATCTACTGATTATAAATGAATTAGTCTGACAGGCTTTCTTCAGCTTAAAAACAAAACAGGGGGTAGTTTTTGGGAAACACCATGGGCTGAATTCTCTGCTTTGTGACGCTGGCAGCGAGTATTGTAATTGGACGAAGAATGACCTGCATAAGAAAAATCCTGATTTAAACTCGGCACCGATTCAATCGCCATGCTCCAGTCCCTCGCTGGTGGCATTATCGAAGCTTCGCCCCGCACCGGCAGGTCCATGCCAAACTATAATTTGCATAGATTTAAATATCATTCTTAGGTTGGACACTTAATGCTCCACCCCTCCCCGATGCTCTGCCTCTCTTAGGCAGAAGTCTCACTGGCACGAATTGGTGCAAATATTTACAAGCGGAATGAATAGCCCCCCCCCCCCCCCCCCCAATGGAAACACGAATCACATGCTATTCATTCCCGGCGGGAACGCTCAGTGCAGTTCAGCAGACTTAACATAAAATCCGCTGTTGGGCACGTTTAGCGGGGTGTTTCTCGGCGGCTGCAGTACTGAGAAACGGCCCGCTATTCAATGGCACTTTGCCATTTGTTTGGCCTCGGGGAAGGGGGGTGGGGGTTCTCCCTGCAGTGTGCACTTAAAGAGATTTCCTGCTGGCGAGATCATCTGGCTGCTTTCAGATTGGGGCGCCATTTTGTCCAGCATCCCAAATCCCCCGCCCCTTTCAGACCCTCCCCTCAACTTTCTGGCTTTCTCTCACCACACCCCCAACCTTCCCAAAGCCCCTGGGAATCTCCCCTCAAGCCCCTGCCATGGGCAAAGCCCCCAAGCCCAACCCTGACAGTGCCAACCTTGCACCTGGTCACCCTGGCACTGTCAGGTCCAGATTGGTACCCTGGCAATGTCCTTGGCCAGGATGGCACTGCCATGGCTTCTAGGTGGCACTGCCAGGGCGCAGGTGCCCAGGAGTTATGGGGACTCCAGGGTACCAGCCTGCCCTGTCCCCAAGCACCCGAAGGTCTCCAGTGGCTTGCAAGACCCTCGAGGTGTTGTTACCTGGTCTATGTTTGTGTGGACCAATACTAAATGGCGCCCTGGCAAGGCCTTGCAAGCGCGTTTGTTGTGTCCCAGTCATCGGGCGAATCCGATTTGGGGCTCTCGCGCGATTCACCCAGCCAGTCACTGAATCACACTCCTATCCCCCAAATAGAATATCCCGGCCCTTGTCAACTACCAGGAGGGAAATGGAAAGCAATCATAGTGAACATGTTGAAAGAGAAAATGGAATACCCTTGGAGAGAAGGTAGGCAATCATGGAAGAGAAGTGGCAACGACTTCAACGCTGAAATGAAAATAAAATACTGCAAATGTTGGAAATCCTAAATAAAAACAGAAAATGTTGAAAAAACTCAGCAGGTCTGCCAGCATCTGTGAAGAGAGAAACAGAAGAAGAGTCCGAAGAAGAGTCACACAAACTTGAAACGTTAACTCTGATTTGCAGCATCTGCACTATTTTGCATTTATTATAGTTAGTTTTTATTGAGTTAAAAACCCACCCAGGTATAGATCGCAAAACATTTCAAAGGGTTAATCCCTATGTGACCCGCATTCTCAGACAGTAACAAAATTTACAAGTTATTCTGTAGGTAATTACTTCCTTAACCAAATTAAAGTTCAATGCTGAAAGATAACAACTTGAGAGTTCACTGTTTAATGTGTCCTTGACTTGTCACTGTCTCTTCAGAAAATGTTTTTCTTAGTTCCTTTAAATTCCAGGATTGAAGTCCATGTAATTGCCAGGGACAATATGGGAAGGGGATTCTCCGGGGCCACCAACCAGCAGAGGGAATTCTGATGGCCCGGTGAATGGGGCATCCTGAAATCCATTGCAAGTCTCCCGACCTGCCCCATTGCCCCCGACAAGGTTCCCGCCCGGACCTGGCGGGAACAGGTAAATGGGTCATTATCCCTAATTTGAACCCCATTTATGGGCAGGATGCCCGATTCACCTGCCTCCTGGGATGCTCCAGCCCTCCCAGCTGTGTGTGCCACTGATATGAATTGCAGCAAGTCCTGAGAAATGGGGGACCTGGCAGCTTGCAGTCAAAGTGGTAATAAGTGGGTGATTGCTGTCGGTGCAGTTGCCTCCAAGATGCCGAAGGGGGTCCTTCATGGGAGGTGGGGGTCATGAAAGCTTGTGCTGGGCTGGATGGGCTCATGTTGGGGGTCTTTCCTGGGATGGAAATGGTTTGGCTGGTCTTCCCACAGTCTGTCAGTATCTCTAAATTAAAGTTCTCTAACAATAAAATGAAAATCTTCCCATTTTCAATCTAAAACCCGTTAAACTGTTGCCAGCATGCCAAGTTCAAAGACCTTTTCTACAAATATTTTATTCAGGAATTTACATATAAACAATTCAAAGCAGAAGCAAAATTATACAACATTATAAATAACAAACACCCACTCCCCTCCCCTTCCCCCGCTCTTCACCATTGCCCCCTTCTCCCGTCCTGCCTTCCCCATTTTAACCGCCTTACCTCCCTCCCCCTCTTTTTGCTGACTCTTTGCTGTCCCCCTTAAAGAAGTAAATGAACGGCTTCTACCTCCGAGCAAACCGACCACCGGCATTCCCTCCAGCTTCCCACACCATCACAAACCTCCCCCCGGATCTGCCACAATGCTCCCCACCTCGAATGCCACCCGCTTATTTACCAGAACCGCCACCCCCCTCGTTTTCATAACCAGTCTTGAGTGGAACATCTGCCCCACATTCCTCAACGTTGTTCTGGTCCACTATCTTCAAATGTGTCTCCTGCAAAAAGGCCCTGTCCGCCTCCCGACTCCTCGGGTGTGCGAACACATGTGGCCGTTTAACCTGTCCATTCAGCCTCCTCTTGTACCATGTGACCAGGCTGCCTCCCCCCCCACCCCCCCCAAACCTATCAACCATATCCATTTTTGGGCCAGCCCCCGGCCTGAGTCACACGACCCTCCCAGCCCACCCTGGATGTCCACCATCATCACTCCTTTTCCAGCTGCATCAAATCGACCACAGCCTTGTCAGCAAACCTTCTCCCAAATAAAACAACAACCCCATCCCCCTTCCCTATTTCTATCTCCTGCCAACCCCCCATTGCACTCCCGTTAACTAGCCCACCCTGCAAGCATGGTGGCCCCGCCCAAGGCTTCCAAACTCCCTACCCTGCAATTCCCCCCCCTGTCCACGTTCCCCCAAAAAACAGAAAAGATGCACTTAACCTTGATGTTTCCCTCAACAGAGGGCCTGCCCTCCAAACACCCCGTCATCAAAACCAAAGGAACATTTCAAGGGGAACAAGTTCAAAGATCTGTGGAATGAAAGTAAAAGTATTTCCTTTAATGTGGTGGAAACGTTTGACGTGTATTTTCAGTCAATTCCTTTGCCCATTAACTTTTTCAAACCTTTTTGGGTGCTTAGCAGTCTGGAATCTTTGAACTGCATTGTTTACATTCAATTTCATGGACCACTGCCTTTTACAAGCTTTTGGATTGTCTGGTCCAGGGTTTAAGGCTGCAAGGTGGGAAGACCAGCCAAATGACCCCATCCCAGGAAAGACCCCCAACCTGAGCCTTATCCGCCCAGCACAAGTCTCTCTGACCCCCACCTCCCATGAAGAGTCCCCCTTGGCACCCTGAGACAACTGGAGGGAGGATACCCACCCCTTTGACAGGTTGGCACTGCCAAGGGGCGGGGCCTGAAGGGGGAATGGTGGGTTGTGAAGGGGGGGGGGGTGAGGGGGGAATCGTGGAGACTGAAGGGAGGACTGAAGGACTTGGGAGGGAGGATGAGGATAGAAGAATGGGTATGCTGAAGGGGAGGACTGAGGGTGTAGCCCTTGACAGTGATTAGGATGGGGAAGGCCTAGCCAGCGATCCAGGGGAATGTGTCAGCACTCTGAGATCAGGGAACCCTTTAAAAACAGCTCCCCGATCTCTGAGGAGTGGGACCTGTCAGAGAGATTAGATCCTGCCTCTCTCAAGTCCAGCAAGAACTACAATGTGCCTTTGAATGGCAAGGAAAATCCGGTCCAAGTTAAAATTAATTCTAAGTGCTATTGAATGGCACATACTTGGCGTTGGAGGGAAATACTTTTGTTTTCCCCCTGGCGGGAACACTTAATCTCCAATCACAAGAATTGCAGCCAATTTATTTTAAGGTTGTAATCTATCTCTCCAGAAGTTGAGTTTTGTACCTGAATTTCCTTTCAATGGAAAATCCACAACCGCTGTGTTAAATTTTTAACCTGTAAGAGATAGGTTCTGCCCTTGGAAGAGGAGAGGATGAAGCCCCTTTCTGCTTCATTGGCAGCTTTTACAGACTACTGACTGTTTTCATTGGGCAGCGCGGTCGCACAGTGGTTAGCATTGTTGCTTCACAGCGCCAAGCTCCCAGGTTCAATTCTCGGCTTGGGTCACTGCCTGTGCGGAGTCTGCATGTTTTCCCCATGTCTGTGTGGGTTTCCTCCTGGGTGTTCTGGTTTCCTCCCACAAGTCCTGAAAGATGTGCTGTTAGGTAATTTGGAAATTCTGAATTCTCCCTCTGTGTACCCGAACAGGGCCCGGAATGTGGCAACTAGTGGCTTTTCACAGTAACTTCATTGGAGTGTTAATGTAAGCCTACTTGTGACAATAAAGATTCTAATAAAAAGAGATTTCAAAATGGTTATGGAGTCACATGACCTCTCTCTCCCCATAATAATATTAGAATGTGTTTGCTTCTTTCATGTCTGAACCAATGGCATTTTTGTGTCATGGCCAGGGCTGAGTAGATTCTGTAATGTCCTAGCCATTAACCCTCTGAATGTCTGAATGAATAATTGTCCATCTTTATGAGATTGGAAAACAACACCCATCTATTGTTCTAGCAGACTTTCTGTCCCTGCTGGAAAGGTAGTCTGATGGAAATAGCAAATACTGATGTAGTATATTTTTCATTAAATCCTTTGAAGTAGTTCTTCACATCCTCAGGCGTGTTGTTGCAGAGAAGGATGTTGTGGCATGTGTGAATTGTATTCCACATTGGAACTTTCAATACATTGGTGAACTTGCAATGCTATATGTCAGGTGACTTGCAGCAGCCATCTTTAGTCAGTATCTTTCCTTATTTTTAAAAAGTCCTGTAAAGAGTTCAGTTAATGTTTGGTTAGCCGGTGAAAATATCGATTCATATCACTCATGCACAAGTCACATCATTGTGACAAGTCCTGAGAGCAAAATGCTTTGCAATTAATGGTTGATACTTGGGAGGCTTTGCTCCAGATAACCCTTCCTCCTTGCATCCCATTTTCAAGGGTCAACCAATTACAATGTTGCTTTTAATGGATGAAAGTCATATTCTCCAGATAACTCAATCAACTTTGTAATCACAATATTTTTTTCTGGATGATCACCTGAAAATGGTTAGGTTCAAACATTGGCAGAAAGTGACATTGGGTTGAAATTTAACGTTCTGGAGTTTGTGGGTTTGGCAGTGTTTGGGGCATTAGAAGTGGATAAAGCATCAGGCCTCGGGAGGCCTCATGAGTTCCATCTCACCAATTTCCATATTTAACTGCTGTGTGCCAGGCTGTGTGCGAGCAGAACCTTCAGGACAGGCAAGGTGTCAACTTCAAGACGTTAATCACTCAATTACAGTGATGTTAACAAGCTTTTCGTAATTTAACTGTGAGTCCAGGAGTCTCCCAGGCTGCCTGTATCTCAGCAGTGAAAGCAAGGTGAGAACACAGCAGCAACTGAGGAGGCTGAAGACATGACCGGGAAATATGCCAGCGTGTACTGATAACCTCACAGCTACTTTCTTGCCTGCTGCAGTTAATTTCACAATTTTAGAGGTTATTTTGAAACTTTGGAACCCATGTAAATGTGATTTCCATTTGGAGATCTAATCTATCAGATCAGGGATGGATGCTGTTTTAATTTGGGCCTTGGATGAGGACCAGCAACATCAACAGCACCAATAACAGTGGGGCATGCACCAGCTGGAGCACCAGTGTCAGGTTGGACATCAACAGCACCATCAGAAGTACCAGTGAGTGTCAAAGTTACCACTTTCCTCAACATCTTTGTCCCTGTATCCTTCCAGGGCTGTGCCAGAGACATATCCAGGAGCTATGATTTGGCAGTCTGCTGTTTCTTTGTTTGCCAGAGCTCACAATTAGATCAATTTTGCCACTGATGACGCCATGCAGATTGAGTGGGTGTTTGTGGCTCTTGCTGGCTTCCCACAGATGCAGGGTATTACTGACTGCGCACATATGGGAATTTAGACACTTCTGAATACCCAGCAATCTTTGCCAACTTCAAGGTCTCCCAAACCGTCAACATGCAGCTGGTGTGCAACAACAAAAAGATCTTTATGCAGGTGTGCACTAGATTTCAGTGCAGCTGCCAAGGTGCTTCTGTTATTCAGCAGTCCCCCCCTCCCTGATCTCTTCCTGAGAAACAGACTTACCACCTGGCGGCTCAGAGACAATGGACCCTTGCTTAAAGTGTGGCTAATGAGACTTCTGACTCAAACAGGCCCAGAGGTGATGTAATGAAGACATATGACAGTCAGATGTGTCATTAAGCAGGCCATTGGCATGCTGAAGATGTGCTTCAGGTGCCTAGACAGACCTCTGGACACCCTTCAATATGCACTAGCCAGGCTCTCCAGAATGGTTGTGATATGTTGCACTCTGCACAGTGTTTCACGGCAGTGCAGTTTGGGCATGCAGGAGGAACAAGGCACAGAACCTCTTCAGATGATTCATAGGAGAAGGTGGAATATGATGTAGCCAGGGAACCAGCAGAGCTGCGCATTGGGACCTGAGGTACCTAGGATGCCCTCATTGTTGCATCGGCCTTAGTGCCGGAAAAGACAAGGCAAACCCAGATGTTTTGACCACGCAAGATCCTCCGAAGTTCTGTGCCGAGAAGGGGAGAACTTCTGCACCATAATGGGGAGAGCTATCTCACAGACTAGTCAAACTGAATCATACTCATGGAATAATACTCCACAGACAATGTCCTAGGCACTACCATCACCATTACTGGGTATGTTTACATTGGCAGGACAGACCCAGCAGAGGTGGCGGCACAGTGGTATACAGTCGGGAAGGGGTTGTCCTGGGAGTTCGCAACATCGACTCTGGACCCCATGAAGACTCATAGCATCAGGTCAAACATGGGCAAGGAAACCTCCTGCTGATTACCATGTACCATCCACCCTTAGCTGATGATTCAGTACTCCTCCATGTTGAACGCCAGCTATAACTATAAGACTACTTGCCTGCCAACAACAGCATAGGCAGCAAGTAATAGACAGAGCTAAGCAATTCCATAACCGATGGATCAGATCTAAGCTCTGCAGTCCTGCCACATCTAGTTGTGAATGGTGGTGGACAATTAAACAACTCACTGGAGGAGGAGGCTCCACAAATATCCCCATCCTCAATGATAAGGCTGAAGAATTCTTCAGCTATAAATGCCAAGTGGATGATCTATCTCGGTCTCCTCCTGAGGTGCCCAGCATCACAGATGTCAGTCTTCAGCCAATTTGATTCATTCCACGTGATATCATGAAATGACTGAAGGCACTGTTTACTGCAAACGCTATGAGCCCTAGCAATATCCGGCAGTAGTACTGAAGACATGTACCCCTAGCGAAGCTGTTCCATTACCGCTACAATGCTGGCATCCAACAATGTGCAAAATTTCCCAGGTATGTTCTGCACACAAAAAGCAGGACAAATCCAACCAGCCAATTACTGCCCCATCAGTCTACTCTTGATCATTAGTAAAGTGATGGAAGGGGTCATCAACAGCGTCATCAAGCACCACTAGCTTAGCAATAACCTGCTCACTGATGCTAAGTTTGGGTTCCGCCAAGGCCACTCAACTCCTGATCTCATTACAGCCTTGCTACCAACAAGACAAAAGAGCTAAATTTAGAGGCGAGGCGAGAGTGACTACCCTTAACATTGACGCAATATTTCTTTTGGTTTCGTTTTTTAAATAAAATTTTGAATATCCAATTAATTATTTCCAATTAAGGGGCAATTTAGCATAACCAACCCACCTACCCTGCACATCCTTGGGTTGTGGGGGCTGATGAACCATCAATCGAACGCGAGACGAGTTGCTGTACAAAAGTTAGGCTTTAATAAGCTAGAAGTTAGCCCTGCGGTCGTCTACAGTAAATGGATGACCGCCGGGCGTTCTGGGTATTTATACCTCACTCTGGAGGCGGGGTTAACTCAGCCTCTCGACCAATCGGGGAGCCGTCACATGACTGGTCTCACCAATCGGTCGAGAGGCACATGACCGATCAGGTCAATGGTAAGCCAGTGTTCTGCACCAATGGCAGACAGCTATGCAAATCATACCACGACATTCACCCCTTGCGGAGAAAGAAGCCGGGGGGAGGGGGGGTTATCAACGAGAGCCGGGGGGGGACGGGGGGGACGGGGGGAGAACTGGTGGCATGAGTAGCAGCCAGAGAAGGGAGAAAATTTTTTTGGCTTCCCAGACAATTAACAATAGTACATATTGTCCATACAAGGTCCATGGAGTTGTTGAAAATTAAATAGACTCGATCAGCCTTTTCGTTGCCTGTGACATCCTGGCAGACCGCCGCAGTGAAGTTGGTGACGTTGGTTCAGCCGATGGTGGTGGTTCCGCTGATGTCCTGGAGTCCGGGAGCGATGGTCCTTGAACAGTCTCCGACACCCGGGCTGGTGGTGGAGACACCATGGATGGGGAAGGGGTGGCCTGGGTGGGGCGCTGGGGGAAAAAATACAGGGGGGGGGGTCTGTGGTGAAGGGGGGGAAGGCCGCACGCCGGCGGGTGCCAGGTCCCGGAGGGAGACTGTCCTGCCGACCGTCGGGGTACTCCACATACGCATACTGCGGGTTAGCGTGGAGTAACTTGACTTGTTCCACCAACGGGTCGGACTTGTGCACCCGCACATGCTTCCGGAGAAAGATGGGTCCGGGGGCGGCCAGCCACGTCGGGAGAGGGGACCCGGAGGACGACTTCCTGGGGAAAACAAGAAGACGTTCATGAGGTGTCTGATTTGTTGTGGTACAGAGGAGTGAGCGGATAGAATGTAGGGCATCGGGGATAACCTCTTGCCATCAGGAAATAGGGAGATCTCTGGACCGGAGGGCCAGTAGTATGGTCTTCCAGATGGTACCATTCTCCCGCTCGACCTGTCCGTTACCCCGAGGGTTATAGCTGGTCGTCCTGCTAGAGGCAATGCCACTGTTGAGCAGGAATTGACGCAGCTCGTCGCTCATAAATGAGGAGCCCCGATCGCTATGTATGTGGGGTAGCCGAACAGGGAGAAGATGGAGAGAAGGGCCTTAATGACGGTCGATGTGGCCATGTCGGGGCAGGGAATGGCGAAGGGGAAGCGGGAGTATTCGTCGATTACCGCCAGGAAGTAAATGTTGCGGTTGCTAGAGAGAAGGGGCCCCTTGGAGTCAATGCTGAGACGTTCGAAGGGGCGGGATGCTTTGATCAGATGTGCGCGCTCGGGACGGTAGAAGTGCGGTTTGTACTATGCGCAGATGTGGCAGTCACGGGTTACTGTCCTGACTTCCTCGATGGAGAAAGGCAGGTTGTGGGCCTTTATGAAATGGTAGAAACGGGTCACCCCTGGATGGCAGAGGTCCGCGTGGAGGGAGCGGAGACGGTCTATCTGCGCGCTGGCGCAGGTAGCGCGGGACAGGGCACCAGGAGGCTCATTGAGCTTCCCAGGACGATACAAGATCTCATAGTTGTACGTGGACAACTCGATCCGCCACCGTAAGATCTTGTCATTCTTAATCTTGCCCCTTTGTGCATTACCAAACATGAAGGCCACTGACCGTTGGTCTGTGAGGAGGGTAAACTTCCTGCCGGCCAAATAGTGCCTCCAATGTCGCACAGCTTCGACTATGGCCTGGGCTTCCTTTTCCACGAAGGAGTGGTGGAGTTCGGAAGCCTAGAGGGTTCTGGAGAAGAAGGCCACGGGTCTGCCCGCTTGGTTCAGGGTGGCCGCCAGAGCTACTTCTGATGCGTCGCTCTCGACCTGGAAGGGGAGGGACTCGTCGATGGCACGCATCGTGGCCTTTGCGATGTCCGCTTTGATGCGGCTAAAGGCCTGGCAGGCCTCTGTCGACGGCGGGAAGGTCGTGGTTTGAATGAGGGGACGGGCCTTGTCTGCGTAATTGGGAACCCATTGGGCATAGTAAGCGAAGAAACCCAGGCAGCGTTTGAGGGATTTGAGGGTATTGGGGAGAGGGAGTTCCATCAGGGGGCGCATGCGTTCGGGGTCGGGGCCTATCACTCCGTTACGCACTACGTAGCCGAGGATGGCTAGACGGTCGGTGCTAAACACGCACTTATCCTTATTGTATGTGAGGTTAAAGAGTTTTGCGGTTTGGAGAAATTTCCGGAGGTTGGCGTCATGGTCCTGCTGGTCGTGGCCGCAGATGGTGACATTATCGAGATACGGGAAGGTAGCCCGTAATCCGTACTTGTCGACCATTCGGTCAATCTCCCGTTGGCAGACCGAGACCCCATTTGTGACACCGAATGGAACCCTAAGGAAGTGGTAGAGGTGCCCATCAGCCTCGAACGCGGTGTACTTGCAGTCACTCGCGCGGATGGGGAGCTGGTGATAAGCGGACTTAATGTCCACAGTGGAGAAGACTTTGTATTTCGCGATATCGTTTACCATGGCGGAAATACGGGGGCGAGGATACGCATCCAGTTGCGTAAACCGGTTGATGGTCTGGCTATAGTCGATGACCATCCGATTTTTCTCCCCAGTCCGGACCAGCAGCACTTGGGCTCGTCAGGGACTGTTGCTGGCAGGGCCGGCTCAAGGCACCGGCAACTCGGGCAGTCGCCTGGGGCGCCATGTGCTAGGGGGCGCCAGAGACTCGGTCCCTCGCATGCGCAGTTGGGCCGGTGCCAACCAGCGCATGCGCGGTGGCCGCCCTCCCCCGCGGTCCGCCCCCTCGGTCCGCCCCCCCCTTCGGTCCGCCCCTTCCTCGGTCCGCTCCCCCCCTCGGTCCGCTCCCCCCGCCCCCCTCCCCTCGGTCCCCCCGCGCGGGTCCGCCCCCCCGCGGGTCCCCCGCCCCCCCCCCCGCGGGTCCGCCCCCCCCCGCGGGTCCGCCCCCCCTCGGGTCCCCCGCCCCCCCCTCTCGGGTCCGCCCCCCCGCACCCCCCTCGGGTCCGCCCGCCCCACCCCGCCTCAGCCCCGCCAGCCCCGCCTCTGCCCCGCCCCGCCCCCGCCCCCCCTCATCCCCGCCCCCCCCCCCTCGGCCCCCCCCCCCCCCAAGGGCGCCGAAGTTCAGCTTGCCCGGGGCGCCAGCAACCCTAGGGCCGGCGCTGGTTGCTGGCCTTGATGACCCCTTCCTTCAGCAACCTCTGGACCTCGGACCTGATGAAGGTCCGGTCCCGGGCGCTGTACCGTCTGCTCCGTGTCGCGACGGGTTTACAATTGGGGGTGACATTAGCAAACAAGGAAGGGGGGTCCACTTTGAGGGACATGAGGCTGCAGACAGTGAGGGGGGGTATAGGGCCGCCGAATTGGAAGGTCAAGCTCTGCAGGTTGCACTGGAAGTCCAGTCCTAGGAGTGCCGGTGCGCAAAGGTCAGGGAGGACAAGGAGTTTGTAATTTTTAAAAACCTTCCCTTGGACCGTGAGGTCCGCGATGCAGCAGCCGGTGATGCAGACGGAGTGTGAACCTGAGGCTAACCCGATTTTATGTTTTACCGGATGGACAGGGAGCGCACAGCGTCTTACCGTGGCAGGGTGAACGAAGCTTTCCGTGTTCCCGGAGTCCAGCAGGCAGCCCGTCTCGTGGCCGTTGAGGTGGATCAGCGTCGTTGTTTTGGCGAGCGTGCGTGGCCGTGACTGGTCGAGTTGAATGGCCGCGGGCCGTGGAGAAGATCCATCGTCGTAGTCGTCGTCGGCCGAGTAGTTGCTGGCAGAACCTTGCGTGCCAGTCCAGGATGGTGGTGCCCAGGATCCGCATGTGGAGTCGGGGTCCCAAGGTGGCGGCGCCCAGGACCCGCACGTGGAGTCGGGGCCCCAAGATGGCGGCGCCCAGGACCCGCACGTGGCGTCCGGGGCCCAATATGGCGGTGCCCGTGGGGCCCTCGTGGTTGCTGGGGGCGGGGTTAGCGGTGCTGGCGGGCCGACCGTAGCAGCTGAGAGCGGGGGCAGAGAGGCGCGCAGGCCAGGCGCAGGGGCCCGGTGGCGTCGGGGAGAGAGTTGCGCGGTGCGCTGGAAGGGCCCAGAAGGGCCCGGAGGATGGGGGGGAGGCGCGCAGGCCAGGCGCAGGGGCCCGGGGGCAGGGGGGAGAGATTGGCACGGTGTACTGGAAGGGCCCGCAAGGGCCCGGAGGGGGGGATCCCCGGCCGCTGCGCGGTACAGCAGTGACCGATTTGTCCTGGCAGACGGAAGAAAAGTGGCCCTTCTTCCCGCAGCTCTTACAGAGGGCGGAGCGGGCCGGGCAGCGTGGGCGAGGGTGTTTAGCGAACCCACAGAAATAGCAGCGGGGCCCCGCGGACTTGTCGGGGCGTCCCGCGGCGCAGGCCTGAGGGGGGTCGGGAGCGGCGGATGACGGGGGGGGGAAGCGTGCCAGGAGGCCCAGGGTGCTGCAGCGCGGCTGGGGACATAGGTGCGGGCGTTTAAATCGGCGACCTCCAGGGAGGTGGAGAGAGTCCGTGCCTCAGTTAGGCTGAGGTCGTCTCTCTCCAGCATCCGCTGGCGGTTAGCGGCAGACTGCATCCCAGCCACGTAAGCATCTCTAATCAGAAGTTCCATGTGCTCCGTGGCTGAAACCTGGAGGCAGGAGCAATTCCTCCCCAGGACAGTGAGGGCCTGGTAAAAATCGTCTAATGACTCACCGGGGAGCTGTTGTCTGGTAGCCAGCAGATGTCGGGCGAATACTCTGTTTACCGGTTTAAGAAACTGTCCATTCAGCTTAAGCATGGCCGCAGCGTAATCTTTTCCCTCCGCAATCATCGCGTAGGCCGCCGTGCCCACGCTGGAGTGGAGGATGTGAAGCTTCTGTGCCATGGTGGGGGGGCTGTTTGCGGATGCCAGGTATCCATCGAGACATGCCAGCCAATGTTTAAAGATTTCCGATGCGTTCTGAGTTTGTGGGCTGATGCGGAGGCATTCGGGCTTGATCCGGAGCTCCATCTTCAAAATTCTAGCTTATTAAATTGATGAACCATCAATCGAACGCGAGACGAGTTGCTGTACAAAAGTTAGACTTTAATAAGCTAGAAGTTAGCCCTGCAGTCGACTACAGTAAATGGACGACTGCCGGGCGTTCTGGGTATTTATACCTCGCTCTGGAGGCGGGATTAACTCAACCTCTCGACCAATCGGGGAACCGTCACATGACTGGTCTCAACCAATCGGTCGAGAGGCACATGACCGACCAGGGCCAATGGTAAGCCAGTGTTCTGCACCAATGGCAGACAGCTATGCAAATCATACCATCACAGGGGCGAAACCCATGCAAACAAAGGGAGAATGTGCAAACTCCACACGGATACTGACCCAGAGCTGGGATCGAACCTGGGACCTCGATGCCGTGAGGCAGCAATGCTAACCACTGTGCCATTGTGCTGCCCCAACATTTGACCAAGTATGGCATCAAAAAGCCCTGGAAAAACTGGAGTCAATAACAATAGGGGGCAAACTGGTTGGAGTCATACCTGGCACAAAGGCAGATGGTCCTGGTGGTTGGAGGTCAATCGTCTCAGTTCCACGACATCACTGAAAGAGTTCCTCAGGCAGGTGTCTTACCATCCTGACTTGGAGCTATATCGCATTCCTTCACTGTCGCTGGGTCAAAATCTTGGAACTCCCTACATAACAGCACTGCAGCTGTACTTACACCACAGGAATGCAGTTCAAGAAGGCAGCTCATCACCACCTTCTCAGGACTATTAGGGATGGGTAATAAATGCTTGCCTAGCCAGTGACACCCACACCCTATAAATTAATTTCAAAAACATGCAAAAGCCACTTACCCACCCTATTTCCCCAACACAAAGTAGTCATATTAAGAGCTAAACATCCTTTTCATTGACCCCCCCTTGCTCAGCCAAACCTTTGTCTTAACATTCAGCCATTAATTCATTGGTAGTATTCTTGCCCCTGCATCACAAGGTTTAAATCCCACTCCAGGACTCAACAGAAAAAATCTATGCTGAGGCTCAGTGCAGTACTGGGGAATGCGGCACTGTCTGAGAAGCTGTATATTGGTTGAGATATGAAACAGAGGCCCCATCTGCCTGCATGGGTAGATATAAAAGATCTCATGGTGCTATTTTGAAGAACAGCAGAGGAGTTATCCCTGATGTCCTGGCCAATATTTATCCTTCAATCAACATCTCAAAAAACATATTATATAGTTCTTATAATATCACAATAGCACAGTGGTTAGCACTGCAGTTTCACAGCACCAGGTCCCAGGTTCAATTCCCAGCTTGGGTCACTGTCTGTGCGGAGTTTGCATGTTCTCCCTGTGTCTGAGTGGGTTGCCTCCAGGTGCTCCAGTTCCCTCCCACAAATCCCAAAAGACGTGCGTGTTAGGTAATTTGGACATTCTGAATTCTCCCTCTGTGTACCTGAACAGGCGCTGGAATGTGGTGACAAGGGGCTTTTTGCAGTAACTTCATTGCAGTGTTAATGTAAGCCTACTTGTGACAATAAAGATTATTATATATTGCTGTTTGTAGAAGTTAGCTGTGCACAAATTGGCTGCCGCATTTCCTACTTTACAACAGTGATTACACTCAAAAGTATTTTATTGGCTGAAAAGTGTTTTTGGTTTTGATGAAAAGTGCTCTATAAATGCACGTTTGTCTTTCATTCATGGGAACCTGAGGGGAAATTCAAAATGGAGAGGAGAAAGATTGACAGTGGGAAGGAGGAGGGTATATCAGAGAGTAGTACCAGTGTAAATAGAATACTTGGAGAGTTTGATAGAATTAGATTAGGAGATAGTAAGTAATTAGATGGGATCCGAGTGAGAGTGAAAGCAAAATAACCTCAATCCGGGTTAACGTCACATGTGAATGCACAGAGTGTGGTTAATAAGATTGGTGAACCAGAGGCACAGGCTGATAAATGGAATTATGATGCTATCGCTATAACAGATACTTGGCTCAAAGCAGGGTAGGTCTGTGTGTTACATTTTCCTGGGTACCAAGTGTTTAGGAAAGAGAAGAAAGGAAGAAAAAGGGGGGAGCGGTAATATTGATTTAAAAGTGGCATTACAGTACTGGAGAGAGAGGATATTCCAGAGAGGTTAAGGACGGAATCTCTCTGACTAGAGGTAAGGAATGAAAAGGCTGCAATAGCGTTGATCGGTGTACAATATAGACCACCAGTTAGTGGAAGGGATGTAGAGAGACAAATTGCAAAGACATTACAGAGAGGTGCAAGAATTATTGAATAATTATAATAGGGGATTTAAATTATACAAATATAGACTAGGATAGAGATAATGCAAAGGGACATGAGGGGCAAGAGCTTTTGGAAAGGTTCAAAATGATTTCCAGTAGCAGTATGTTTCTGGTCCCATGAGAGGACAGATACTGTTGGACTTGGTTCTGGGGAATGATTAGGCCCAAGAAGATCAAATATCAGGGAGAGCACTTGGGGAGCAGTGACCATTGTGTCCTAAGTTTTAGGTTGAACATGGAAAAGGACAAGGAACACACCAGAGCAGGGATAATTAATTGGGGGAAAGCAAACTTCGATGGGATAAAAATGCATCTGAATCGAGTGAGTTGGATTCTAATATTGGCAGGAAAGATGGTGGCTGAATGATGGGCTATCCTCAAAGAAAAAGTATTTTTTACATTTTACTTTTGCAGGCAATGTCAAGGCATATTCCCTAAAAGGGTTGGAAATGAAAGAGTAGGGCTGATTAAGGATAAGAAAGAGGTCTTGCACATGGAGATAGGAGAATAGTAGAGATATTAAGTGAGTACTTGGCATCTGTCTTTACAAAAGAAGAAGACGCCACCCAGGCTGAGGCGAGAAATGAGGTAACTGACACGCGAAGAATAACAATTGAGAAGGAAGAGATATTAAAAAGGTTATCTTGGGCGGCACGGTGGCCTAGTGGTTAGCACAACCGCCTCACGGCGCTGAGGTCCCAGGTTCGATCCCCGGCTCTGGGTCACTGTCCGTGTGGAGTTTGCACATTCTCCCCGTGTCTGCGTGGGTTTCGCCCCCACAACCAAAAAATGTGCAGAGTAGGTGGATTGGCCACGCTAAAGTGCCCCTTAATAGAAAAAATAATTGGGTAATCTAAATTTATTAAAAAAAGTTATCTTTACATAAAATTGATAAGGTACAAAGACCGGATGAGATGCATCTGAAGGAAGTGACAGTGGAAACTGCAGAGGTGCTAATGATAATTTTCCAGTCTTCCTTAGACACAGATGGAGGTGCCAGAGGACTGGAGAATTGGGAATGTTACACCCTTATTCAAAAAGGAATGCGTGGATAAATTTGGCAACTACAGACCAGTCAGTTTGACTTCAATGAAACTATAGTTCAGGACAAAACTAATAATCATAATCTATATTATTGTCACATTTAGGATTACATTACCACTATAATGAAGTTACTGTGAAAAACCCCTAGTCACCACACTCCGATGCCTGTTCGGGTACACAGAGGGAGAATTCAGAATGTCCAATTTACCTAGCATCACGTCTTTCGAGACTTGCGGGAGGAAACCGGAGCACCCATGCAGACACAGGGAGAACATGCAGACTCCGCAAAGATAGTGACCCAAGGCAGGAATCGAACCTGGGACCCTGGCGCTGTGAAGCAATAATGCTACCACTGTGATACCGTTACTTAGACAAGTGCAAGATAATTAAGGAAAGCCAGATTGATGAGGGCAACACTGTTGATCTGGTGTGCATGAATATTCAAAAGGCATTTAATACAGTGCCACCCAACAGACTTGTGAGCAAAATTGTAGATCATGGAATAAAAGGGAAAGGACAGATTTGAATAAGAAATTGGCTGAGTGACAGGAAACAGAGAGTAGTGATAAATGGTTGTTTTTACGATTGGAGGTAGGTTTGTAGTGGAGTTCCCCAGGGGTCAGTGTTGGGACCCTTGCTCTTCCTGATATATATTAACGACCTTGACTGTGGTGTTCAGGGCATGATTTAAAAATTTGCAGATTATATAAAGATTGTCAATTGTGATGAGGGTCGTCATGAACTTCAAAAGGACACAGATAAGTGTCAGGTGAAGTTCAATGCACAGAAGTGTGAGGTGATTCATTTTGGCAGGAAGAATATGGAGATACAGTATAAAATAAAGGTAGAAACTCTAATGGATGTGCAGAAACAGAGGGAATCCGGTATATGTACATGAGCCATTGAAGATGGCAGAGTATGTTGAGAGAATAGTTAATGAAGCATACAGTTTGGGCAGCACGGTAGCATTGTGGATAGCACAATTGCTTCACAGCTCCAGGGTCCCAGGTTTGATTCCGGCTTGGGTCACTGTCTGTGCGGAGTCTGTACACCCTCCCCGTGTGTGCGTGGGTTTCCTCCGGGTGCTCCGGTTTCTTCCACCAGTCCAAAGATGTGCAGGTTAGGTGGATTGGCCATGATAAATTGCCCTCAGTGTCCAAAATTGCCCTCAGTGTTGGGTGGGGTTACTGGGTTATGAGGATAGGGTGGAGGTGTTGACCTTGGGTAGGGTGCTCTTTTCAAGAGCCAGTGCAGACTCAATGGGCCGAATAGCCTCCTTCTGCACTGTAAATTCTATGATAATCTATGATCTCTGGCTTTATAGCGGCAGAGTAGTTGAATAAGGAGGTCATGTTGAACTTGTATAAGACACTAGTTCGGCCTTATCTGGAGTACTGCATCCAGTTCTGGATACCATGCCTCAGGAAAGATGTGAAGGCATTGCAGAAAGAACAAAGGAGATTCACAAGAACGATTCCAGGGATAAAGAACTATTGTTATGAGGATAGATTGGACAGTTTTCCTTTGAAAAATGTAGGTTGAGGAGAGACTTGATGCAGGTATTCAATATCCTGAGGGCCAAATAGTGAGAAATTATTCCCACTCAAGAGAGCATCAAGAAGGCAGCATGATGGCTTATTGGTTAGCATTGCTACCTCACGGCACCGAGGGCCCAGGTTCGATTCTGGCTCTGAGTCACTGCCCGTGTGGAATTTGCACATTCTCCCCATGTCTGCATGGGTTTCACCCCCACAACCCAAAGATGTGCAGACTAGGTGGATTGGCCACGCTAAATTGCCCCTTCATTGGAAAAAAAATGATTGGGTACTCTAAATTTGTTTTTAAAAGAGCATCAAGAACTAGAGGACACAGATTAAAAATAATCGATAAAAGGAGTAAATGTGATGTAAGGAAAAGAAAATTCACCCAGAGGGTGACTCCAGTTTAGTGAGGGCTCCTTGATGCCATACTCGGTCAAATGCTGCCTTGATGTCAAGACATAGATAGAATTTACAGTGCCGAAGGAGGCCATTCGGCCCATCGAGTCTGCACCGGCTCCTGGAAAGAGCGCCCTACCCAAGGTTAACACCTCCACCCTATCCCCATAACCCAGTAACCCCACCCAACACTAAGGGCAATTTTGGACACTAAGGGCAATTTATCATGGCTAATCCACCTAACATGCACATCTTTGGACTGTGGGAGGAAACCGGAGCACCCAGAGGAAACCCACGCAGACACGGGGAGGATGTGCAGACTCCGCACAGACAGTGACCCAAGCCGGAATCGAACCTGGGACCCTGGAGCTGTGAAGCGATTGTGCTATCCACAATGCTACCGTGTCAAGTTAAGAATGTTTTATGTGAGAATTATGCATTATTCATCTTTCGTTGGCTGCTGAAATCAAGTCAGAATGAGTGAATGTTGTTTGTCATGTGACTGTCTGATATTTATTTCTGTCACCCAGGTAGCTGAGAGGCCCCAATGGCCAAACCTACCGAGACTCTGCTGTAGTTTATAGGTCCGGTATACACAGGGTTAATGTGTGGATGAGTACAGTGCTGCCCACACAGTGATGCTAAAAGGTACACTTCCTATGTAAAGACTGGAGTTGAAATCACGTTGCATGATTTTCACAGTACCATCATTGCGGTGTAAGCCTATTTGTGACAATAATAAATATTATTTATTTATTTATTTACATGAGTTATCATCATGCACACTCAAATTAATTGATCCGGAAACCCAGAAATTATAAGAAAATGCAATTCCAATTCCAGTTCTCCTCCCACACCAAGAAAAAACAATGGTTGGGTTAAAATATTCACTGATTCCCCATGTCTGCGCGCGTTTCACCCCCACAACCCAAAAATGTTCAGATTAGGTGGATTGGCCATGCTAAATTGTCCCTTAATTGGAAACAATAATTGGATACTCTAAAAAAAAATTAAATTAAATCCACTAACAAAGATGCTGCACCAAATCCCCAGCTGCCAACATAGCGAGAACATAAAATCCAGGCCATAGTGTTTGAATCTCGAGCTAGATCATAGTCTGAGCAAGTAAAACAGAAAGCAATTGAGATCATTAATAACAACTTCAGTTTGACAGGGAAACATACTGCAGTATTTCATACTCAATGATTATTTAAATATCTCTTCAGTTCAGTAGTTACTTTGGTGAACTTTAACGAACGTTCTTCTCGTCTTTCAGAATCAATCATAACTAAATCAAAGCTTCTTTTGACATGTTCGTTAAAAGGATTTAGAGAAAATGTAATAAACCGAGAACTATAAAAATTAGTTGCCGCAAGCATTTCAAAATCAGTCAAAAATCCAAACTGTGAAATTGATTCAGGAGTACGGCTGGTGCCAGCTCTACAGAAGTCTTCGAGTCAGAAAATGGCATGCACGGCACTTCCTGTGCAGCCTGCGCAGCACACCAGCCGTCCATGCTATTTGACTTGTGTTTTTGAAACAGGACTGTGCAGGTCCACTAAATACCAGTAAAAATCACTCATAGCAAAGACAAGTTCAGCTGCCCTGGGCCACCCCAGCAGCACTATTTAGAGAGCTGGTTATCCAACTTGCAGGTGAGGTGCTGTTGACTTCTGCTGCTGCAAAATTTGTGGAAGTACTGTGGGTTTTTTTGGAGGTGAATTACATAATTTTGTTAAGGATGTTGTTGCATCATCATAAGGGGGAAGAGGATTTTATGACCCATTCACACGTACAGAGGTTGTAGTTGAAGTGCCTCTGGGTCTACAACGCGACAGGTAAATGGAGCAGAGGCTGCAGAAAGAAACTCTGCACAAAGGGAGGAGGAGGGCATTCCATCACTGTTTTTTAGGGAACATTTCTCCATTCAGTTGCACACACCCCAGTGTACCATCCATTGCTACATCCAAGAGGTAGCATCAACAGTGAAGTGAGAGACTACATGTTTGTGGCTCTGTGGGCTACACATATCGATATGGAAAGGTACATGAACCAAAAAGGATTCAAGTCCATTCATGTGTAGTTGATATGTGACCATGCAGCCTAACCATCATGACTGTGAATGCCTGCTATTCTGACAGCAGGCATGATACCTTCATCCTGACGTAGTCTACCCACATTATCATCTTTGGCCCATCACAAAGAACCAGAAGCTGGCTGGCAAATCACTGAGTGTCTTTAAGACAGAGATAGATAGGTTCTTGATTAATAAGGGGGGGGGGGGGGGCAGGGGTTATGGGGAGAAGGCAGGAGGATGGGGATGAGAAAAATATCAGCCATGATTGAATGACGGAGCAGACTCGCTGGGCCTGTCTAATCCAATGTCCTTGGTCTTATGGCTGCTCAGAGACAAGGGATGTCTCCCTATAATTGGCTGATGGTACTCATCCACCACTTAATGATGTGAAAACAACACGCGCACAATGATAACCTTGCTGCCACCAGAGAAACGGTATAAAGCCCATTCTGGGTGTGTCCTACATTTCTGGCTGGGCCAGGTGGTCTGCTGCGCACTCAACAAATTGTTTTTATGAGGGTGGAACTATTGCCACCTAACATCCGAAAGTCACCTTGGAAGGAGGAGGAGGAGGGAGATGAGGAAGAAGAGGAAGGGGGAAGGCACTCTTGAGTAACTACTGAGGTTCTGTTTCTCTGAGGCCGGTATCCCTTCACCATCATTGCTCCACTATTTTCCACCTTCCTCTCCATCTGCGAAAACCCATCAAAGCCTTCATTTGACCAAAATCCTACAATAAAAGGAACCTTTCCAAAACATCTTTATTCAGCAACGCATACAAGCAGAATCAACAATTCACCCATGTACATCCCGTTAGTGCAATCTTGTGGATACCTTTACCTGAATCCTTCATCGCTCTACTCAATGTTTCTGCAGCCTGGCTGCTAGGTAGAAGACTGCTGGCATTTACTGGAGAGGGCTTTGCAGGATGTCCTCGTGCAGTATTTTGGGTTAATAGTTATGGTAATGAGTTAGTGATGTTTCTCATGATGTAAAATGACATCAGCATTCATGTACTAGAGACTCTGTGGAGCAGACGGGATAGCTTGTACTCAAGAGAGACGTGCATACCTATTAGCTCATCATGTATATAATGCAGGCTTGTCGAAACCTTTTGGTGGGGGCGCCACATTTAAATTTTTTATCACTCAAGGGGAACAGTGAGAAAATTTCAGAAAGGTATGGTTTGGTACAGTATTATACATAATTTTTTTTTTAAAAGTTGATTATGAAAAGAAACAACTTGCTGGGCAAAAGAAATGTCAAAACAAGACATCAATCATTTAAAAAGTGGGTAATAAATAAAGATGACTGTTAGAGTGTGAAAGTCAGATAGCGCATGTGTGTGGTTTACTCCAAGTCTCAGGGTGCTCACTTACCCTCACCCACTGTGAGAGTGGGTGAGGGTGAGTGAGCATACTGATGAGACCATCAATTCACGCGACACGTGGTTAGAAGTGAACAGTGGTTTTAATCGTCTTACAACAGAGCCTGCCTGTGACACGATGAACTCCAGATGAACTGCAGGCAGGCTCTCAGCATCAACCTTTATACTTCTGGTTAGGGGGGAGGAGCCGTGGGTGGAGCCAAGGGTGGAGCCCAGTACAAACTCCTGTACACTCCCAGTGCATCTCCCCCTAGTGGCAGAGCAGCGCAGCTGCTCGTGTGCCGAGCTTACAGAGACATAGTAATACAGTGTGAATTACGCTACTGTGATTCACCACACATGCTGAGACTGGGAGTAAACCACACACATGACAGTGCGTGTTGGTGTGTGGCGGTGAGGATGAATGAGAACTCTGAGACTGGAAGTGAGCCACACAATATACCCTCCCTCTCACCCCTTCTCACATACATATTTACACCTCTCTTACACATACACACACATTCATCCCTCACACGCACACAGTTATCCTTCTCACACATACACACCCACCCCTCTCTCTTACACACTCACCCCTCTTACATACACATTCACCGCTCACACATACACTCACTGCACTCTCTCACACATACCACAAACGCACACCTCTCTTGCACATACACATTTATCCCTCTCATGCACACACACACTCACTCCCTCACACACATTATTCTTCACACACACAATTAACCCCTCACACACTCGCCCTTCTCACACACACTTATGATTAACATTATAAGAATAGTGAGTCCTGTATTTGGATGGGTAATAACAGTAAACATTCGGTCAGTCAGATATCTGGATTGGATATTTATGGTAAAAGTGATGTCAGAATATGGATGGGTATTCAATGCTTGGGTGTTGGTAAGACAGATTGGATTGTGCTCTAACAGACAATTTTAGTTGAAAATCCATGTACTGCATGGTTCAGGGACATTGTGTGTACCCTCACACATCCTCAGTCACTCACTCACCCTTACCCACCCTCACACACTCACCCTCACTCAGATCCTTACTCACTCACTTACCTGCCCTCATTCACTCACTTATTAAATCGGCTGGTGGGTATGTGGTGAGAGGGTAAGAAAGAGCTGGAGAAAGGCCTGAGGACTAGCAGTGCCCAAATACGGGTGCGTATCAAGAGCATGCAGGAAAATCGTGAGGAAGCCGGGCGGTGACAGAGAAAGCTTGGGGATGGTGGTGGGAGAAGGGGAACGGTGGCAGGAGCTAGAAAAAGCAGCGAAAACTGGGGAAAGGTGCCTGGAGCCAGGGAAAGGCAGCGGGAGCCGTTGGAAAGCATGGGGAGCAGAGGCCTCATGCACCCCACAGTCTCTCTCTCTCTCTTTAAGTCAAACTCCCAGCTGCATTGTTCACTGCTCCTCCAATCACAGCTTGCTTCTTTCCGATATTTACTGTTGATAGGCTTACTAATAGAGCAAATTCTGGAACACAGATTGTTGTTCTGCTATGTGAGCCTGCATACCCTTTTGAGCTCATGAGTTCTGCAGCCATGATGTCAGAGATCTGAACCTCCATGACACCAAGCATTGATCTCCTGACCCCCATCTGAACTTCGCTGCAGCACTGATACATTGGGGGCTTCGAGCACATTTTCTACATTACAACAATGACTTCACTTCAAAATTAGCTGTAAAGCAATTTTGGACTTCCTGTGACTGTGAACAGCGCTCTACAAATGCAAGATTTTTTTTCGCTCTTGGAATCTTGGAATACAGAACCTCAGTGACAGGTCAGGACAATATTATTCAGTATGTAGCACGCCACTCCCTGTAGACTTTCGCAACTTTAAACGACTCTGGAAATCACCACACCTTTCCTCAATCGCAGCAAGAGCCAGTAGAAATCAATCAACAACGAACATGAAAGAACCCAGAAGGAAAAACAGTTCGGACCAGTATTCTTATTTCACCATTTTATTGGTGTTCAATTTTGAAGTATACAAGACCAGTTGAGACTAGTATGCTTATTTTCCCATTTTATTGTTTTTCCCTTCTGGGAAGTTGATGTTCCCTTTAAATAGCATTAATGAGGGAGTCTTTCCTGTTGCTGAACCCTTGCCCAGTTCTGCAACATCTCCCAGTTTACCATTCACTGTTGCATAAAGGAAAAATGAAAGAGTGCTTATAATGACGGACTTTAATTATCCAAATATAGACTGGGATAGTATTACTGTAAAGGGCAAAGAGGGTCAAGAGTTCCTCGGGTGTGTTCAGGAAAATTTTCTTCAGCTGTATGTTTCCAGTGCAATGAGGAAGGAGAAAATGCTAAACCTGGCCCTTGGAAATTAGGTGGGCCAAATAAATCAAGTGTCGGTTTGAGAACATTTCGGGGTGTAGCCATCTAAGATGGCCACCTGCAAAGGACCATGGGAATTATGGCCAACCCAGGACTCAGACAGATACACAGCCTATGTGTATCTAAAACACAGGTAACCACACCTGAGTCGTTTTCATTTCAATGGCCCATTTTCCCAGGACTATAGAACTCTAATGCTAATTAGTAGTTTTGCTAAATTATCTGCTGTTAATCTCATCATTTCTTGTTGAAATATATCCTTTCCACTAGGTCTGGAAGGTATCAAATTTACAAATATCTATATTCTGGGCTGCAATTTAGGCCAGTGGCTGCAATTCTCCAAAATTAAATTCCATATTTTGTTTCTCTCATATCTGATTACAATATGCGCTGGCCTGCAAGTTCTTTACCATAAGATTCACCAGCAACTTTAAGGCAATAATAAAATGATTAATTTGAGAGCTTGAGTGAGATATAATGCTTCAACAGTTAATAGATAACAGTTCAGTCCCTGAGGATATTCAGTCCACTGAGTCACTCCAGTGCGTTCTGGTTAGACAACATTTGCTTCTGCTCTGCTTCACGTGACTTATTCTTATGTTTAATAAAGTAATTGTTCTTAAACGTTCCATATGTTAGCTTTCCAGATGAGTGATATTTGATGCATGCCCACAACAAAACAAAAACACAATCAAGAAACGTTCATAAAACATTAGCAAGCACAGTTATCTATTTAATAAGTTAAGGCTGCTCTTAGTGCAAAGATAAGAGCCAGAATCCCAACGAGGAAGGTATTGAATGGACGCTCAATGGGCACTGGTACAAGGAAGAGGGAAACAAAAGCAAAGGCTGCTGAAAACTCTTCCGTAATGCCAGAGACAAATTTTACAAGCAAGGAGACAAGCCTAGAATCTGTTTGCATACATCTTATTGTAGCAACCATAAAGCAGAATGTTTACACAAATTAAGTCAGCTGAATGAATTTGCTGTTATGTATATAATATATACATGGGACTAAAATAGGAATTAGTCTGAAAAATATCTGTCAGAAATACAGAATATGGCGTAAATACTTTGCTGTTATAAAGTAGAATATTCTTTCATACATTGTAAATGATGCCACAATAATGCCACCGATCCTGCGCCCAGTGAAGGGGTAGCAGCCGAGCAGCGTAAATCTCCCGGCCTCCACGGTATAAATGGCTGGAGAGTGGATGGGTCCGTAGCTGCGCATGTGCACAGCGACAGCCTGTAGCGGTTACGTTGTAAAACATGGCACCGGCCGTGCGCTCTGCCAGATTGAGCCACCCCTGGCCACACCTCCCCACCCCCAGTCCCCCCAGACCTCGTGGAAGCCCCCGTTGGGCAGCAGAACGGCTCCCCTCTGACTTTGGCAGTGCTAGACACAGTCCGCAGCTGCCACGCCGGGTTCCCAACCGCTGAAACCACAAGTCAACCGAATGGTTGGGAATTCGGCACATCGGTGGCAGAGCTTTCAAGTGACGCGGTAAGGCTTCCCAACGGCATGCGGCGCTCGACACGATGACGCCATTTCAGAGGAGGCAGAGCATACAAAACCTGTGTCAAACAGGCTGCACCTCCTGATTTCGGCATCAAAAGGGATTCTCCAACCGTTCGCCGATTATGAAATCGGAGTTGGGGAACGGTGCCCCCCCTCACTCTGTTTTTTTCCAACCCCCTATGGGGAATGTCCCACCGAGGCCAAGCATCCTGCACTGAGGAGCTCTGGTGAATGTGCTCCCAGTGCAGGAAGACATCAGGATGCCATTTCCCCAGCTCCCCCCCCCGATATGACCCTCCAAAGCACAACTCTGGGATTCCCAACCCCCCCAGACACATCACCCCCCAGGCCCAATACCCAGCGATGACAAAATGCCAGCTTGGTACCTTGGCACTGCCTTGCTGACCCTGCAGTGTCATGGTGTCACACAGGCGGCACTGCCTGGGTGGCACTGCCAGGCTGACAGTGCCTGGGTGTCACTAGCAGTGCTGGGGTGCCAGCCTGTCCAGAAGCTGACCACTCTGGGGCCTCTGATCACCTGGGAGATGGCCTCAAATGCTTTGGTCCCTGTTTCTTGGGTATACCCACAGTGCTGTTGGGGAGGGAAGTCCAGAATTTTGACCCAGCTAAGTGAAGGAATGGCGATGGTGAGTGGCTTGGAGGGGAACCTGCAGGTGATGGGGTTCCCAGTTATGTGCTGCTCTTATCCTTCTAGATGGTCGTAGTCCTGGATTTTGGAGGTGCTGCCAAAGGAACTTTGGCAAGTTCCTGCAATGCAAATTGTACATGGTACACACGACTGCCACTGTTCGACGGTAGTGGAGGGATTAAATGTTTGTGGAAGGGGTAGCAGTTAAGCGGGCTGCTTTGTCCTGGATGGTGTTGAGCTTCTTGAATGTTGTTGGAGCTCATCCAGATAAGTGGCGAGTATACCATTACACTCCTGACTTGTGCCTGTTGGACAGGTTTTGGGGGTGTGGGGTGATCAGGAGGTGAGTTTCATGTTGAAGGATTCCTAGCCTTTGACCTGCACTGGTAGCCACAGTGTTGGTGCTCTTATTTTACCTTCTAATAAGAATCGGTAATCTGTTTGGTGGGAGGTGTCAACAACTTTATTGTTAATTACTCACTGGTGTACACTTGAATAAGAACTGAATCAAAACTTAGAAACAAAATATAAAACAATACATAAAAAAAGTATAGAACGTGGCAAAAAGGATAAGCACAAATAAATCACTTTAAACACAAATAACCAGATAAATGATCCAAGAATTCAGCAACAAAGTACTTGACCACAAGGTCCTAATTTTAAGGGAATTCACCTCTGATTCTGCCCCTCATTTACTTTATTGGCTTCTAATTCTCAGCTAAGACCTCCTGGTTCATTCAAATGAATGTCTGTTACTTAAATGATAACTTGTTAATCAAACATTGGACATTACTTAAAATTGACCGGTGCCTATTAAAACTAGCTTAGTGTCTGCTGGCGCAGTCTTAGAAAAAGTACTAGATATGTTATCTCACATTTTGCTATGTCTCATAGCTTGGCGGAGACTTTAAGAATTGATTAGTTGATTAGACAGAACAATACATTCTCAGTGCGGAATACTCTGGAATAGAATGGTTAATTCATTATATGAGACAATGACTGGGTTCCCATAGTCAAGACACTTTTAATATTTAGCTAGATGCAGTCAACTAACACCTATATGACTAAAACTATAGTCTATCACACAATATTAATATGGCTAGTCCAGTTCAGTTTCTGATCAATGGTAACCCCCAGTATGTGGATTGTGGGGGATTCATCGAACCTAATGCATTGAATGTCAAGGGGTGATGGCTAGATACTCTCTTGTAGGATATGGCCATTGCCTGGCACTTGTGTGGCACAAATGTAACTTGCCACTTTTCCGCACAAGTCTGGATATTGTTCAGGTCTTGCTACATTTGCACATGGACTGCTTCATTGTCTGAGGTACTGAACATTGTGCAGTCATCTGTGAACATCCCCACTTCTGACCTTATGATGAAAGGAGGTCACTGATGAATCAGCTGAAGATAGTTGGCCTAAGACACGGCCCTGAGGAACTCCTGCAGTGAAGCCCTGGAGATAATTGACCTCCAACCACCAGGACCAACTTCCTTTGTGCCAGGTATGACTCCAACCATCAGAGATTTCCCCCCAATTCCCATTGACTCCAGTTTATCTAGAGTTCCTTGATGTCATACTTGGCCAAATGCTGCCTTGATGTCAAGTGCAGTCACTCTCACCTCACCTCTGGCATTCAGCTTTTTGTCCACGTTTGGCCATGTCTTCCATATACTTTTCAGCATAGTTTGCTAAATCCTGCTCAGCCCCTAGTCTTTGCAGGCCAAACAACTTTTCTCTAGCTCTAACGTTTAATCTGGAGCGCTGTAAATTTCTAAAAAATCTTCTTTAGCTGCCTGAACCTTCCTGTCTTATATTCCACGGAGTAAGATTAATCTGTTCAAGTTCAACTGCAGGCACCCATTATTGAATTAAATATATACCTCCCCAACAGAACAGAGAGGGCAGCTCTTACCATATACCACACTCATTCCCCACTTAAAAGAAGCTGAAATATTAAAATGTAAAATGGCACATGTCCATAATTACCCAGAATATAATATGACAATACCACCATTGATGATATCTGAATATTTAACAGCTTGGGTCGTTTATTTGTGTTCACAACCAAAAGAGATCTGACTGATACTGCCAGAGTAATTTACATGTACAATTAGAAAAAATAATTAGAAAAATTAGAAAACATACCATAATTTGTCACAAAATAATGAAAAGAACTGATTAATTCTTCCTTTGTTACCAAGCCATTGTTTCCAATCACTGAGCTCATCTCCTCTGGAGATCTTTCCTCCATTGTCTTTAACGTCATAACCCCAATCCACTTATACCATTTTCCCAATATTAGCAGAACAGTCCTCGTAAACATTTCAGCCAATTCCTGCCCCAATGAATAGATTTCTTTCTCCCCTTGTCCAGTCTCTTCCCGCTTACATACTTGACTCTTTTGATTCTCTACACCATTTCAACAATTTACAGTTTCCTGATCCATACGCCTCCTCTACACCATGGACAGCCAATCTCTCTATTTTTTCTCCCTCTTCAATCCATGACTCCTCAGACACCCTCTACCACGTTGGTAGTTTCCAAGACATATAACCATCCCCGGTTAATTGTGGATGTAAAATCACTCTACACCTCCATCCTCTGCCAGGACAGTCTGAGAATTCTTCACTTCCTCTTTAATAGGATGTCCAATCAGTTTCCATCCACTCTCACTCTGTTCCGCCTGGCGGAACCTCTCTTATTGAACAACCTTTCCTTTAATTCCACTCACTTCCTCCAAATAAAATGTGGTACCTGCATGGGTCCCAGCTCTGCTTACCTTCTCATAAAATTTATTCCAGTCTTACTCAGGCCCCCTCCTTCTCCTCTTTTCTGGTACATCACTGACTGAATCTGTGCCATTTTCTGCTCTTGCCCTGAACTTCATTAACTTTGCTTCCAATTTTTTCTCTTTCTTCGTCTTCACATGATCGACCTTTGACTCTTCTCTCCCCTTCCTCAATTTCTCTGTATTTTCCAAAATGGCTTCTCGCAATATCTTCACCAAAAGCCCACTGACTCCTATTGTAAGCTTGAGTAGAGTTCTGTATATTTTACTTCGTGAAAGGACTATCGTCTATTCTTCCTGTTTCTCCTTCCCTGTTCTGACGATGCCACTTTCCAAACTAACACTTCCTTTATATGACTGCCTTTTGCTTCAATTGAAGATTCTCTCCAGCCGCGGTTGTCAGGGCCATTGAAGCTGTACATTCAATCTTCTATCTTAAGATCCCAGTTAATGTTATAACTGGATGGGAAGGTCCCAGAATGGAACCCTGGTTCTAAAGACCATCAGTGGAATTCTCCGTTGGCAGGAACCTCCAGTCCGCCAGCAGCGCTCCCATGCCTGTGGGTTTTCTGACGGCATGGGGTGGCCACAACGGGAAATCCAATTGGCTGGCTGCGGGAACAGAAAACGAGGCTGGTGGACCGGAGAATTCCACCCCATAACTTTTACTTTTTTAAATAAACCATGGAGTCACAGGGCTGCTATTTAGTTTCAACAACATTTATTTTTATTAAACATGGAAAAATTGGATTGTAATACAATATTCCTTTATTTCCGCTTCGCTTAACAAATACACTCCGATTCAAAGATTAACGTGGATTACAAAGTACATCTTAAACTACAATTGTCTCATTAACACAAAAATACCCTTTTCTGCACACAAGATGGTTTTGGTTGAATACCCACACTCCGCTCTGAACCCAAGTTACTGTCTATGGATTTCTCCTCAGAATCCCCTCAAGCTGATGATCACATGAGAGGTTCCAAACATCACTCCCAAAAACACGCTTTAAAATCTTCTCTCATAACTATGCTTTCCCTTAGCGATTTGCATTTTGAAATTCAGTCCAGGTTTTCCAAATGACACCAGTCCGGGAGCCTGGAAATCTTCAAATGCACAGACGATAGGTGTGGAAACAGAAGCTGATGCTAGCGAACAGGAAGACCGAGCATAGTTCTCAGAGAGCAAGAAAAACATGAAAGATGAGAGTAATATGGCTGAAGATATAATTCCAGCATCCACAGTAAAAACGAAAGTCGCAGATTCAAAACTTACTTTTGTCATTGATAGAGTTGCAACAGGGGTGGCATGGTGTGGTGGTTAGCACTGCTGCCTCACGGCGCCGAGGACCCAGGTTTGATCCTGGCCCCGGGTCGCTGTCCATGTGGAGTTTTCACATTCTCCCTATGTCTGCGTGGGTCTCACCCCACAACCCAAAGATGTGCAGGGTAGGTGGATTGGCTATGCTAAATTCCCACTTAATTAGAAAAAAGAATAAAAATTTTTAAAAAGTTAAAGCTGCAACAGTGCCAGTTATCTTGGAAGCAAACTACAAGAAGTCCATGGTCTGAAACTTCCTCAGAGTGGCAATCTCCGGCGGATTACCACTCTGGATGGACTTACCCTGGCTGAAATTCCAAAGGCCCTGTCTCGCCCAACCTTCCTCATTCATGCTGGGTAAGACAGGAGCAGCAAAGTGCACCTGTGTGGGGCCATGGGTCGGGGTCAGGTTGGACCGTTGCGTGGGCAGGGTCGGGTTGGGCTGTGGGGTGGTCGGGCAGGGGGTGTTGTGTGGGATCGGCTGGGAGGTCATATGTGTGTGGGCATCCTATGCGAAGCTCGGTTTGGCTGTTTAAAGGTTACTCTGGACTTCTGGTGGCGATAGGGAGGAGAACATAGCACATAAGGTATCTCCCACCATGACCTTTGTTTTTGAACTTTTTAACCCGGTTTCCAGGGATTTTGGTTATCAAAACTGGCCCATCACATGGGATAAGGAATTTGTCGGTGAAAAGTCCACAATGCTCAGCAGGAGGGAAGGCGATGGACCTGAGCTTGTGTGTGGCTGCTCATATCATGGTGGAAATATTGACTGGGGTGGTGGCACAGGAGATTGAAAACAATTTGTGAACCATTTTGGTGAGCAGGGCAGGGTGATGATGGAAACCCTGAACCAGTCAATTGAGGAGACATTTAGCTCAATTTGGGAGAAGCTGGAAAAGACCTCAGAGGCTGTGAAAGAGCAGGGAGAAGTGCTGAAGGGCGTTGAGGCGGCCTTGGCATGGCATGGTGATCAAAAAATCACGGGCTGGATTCTCCGTCCCGCCGTGCCACGTTTCAGGTTAACTCCGCCGGCGGGATGCTCCGTTATGCCGGCTAGTCAATGGGGTTTCCCATTGTGGTGCAGCCCCACATGGTCGGGAAACCCCTGGGCTGCCAGCAAACTGGAGCATCCAACCAGTGGAGAATCCAGCCCCACGTCTTTGGAAGCTGAGAGGTGTTTGGTAGAGAAGAGAATCAAGGGAAAAGGAAAAAGATAGATAACTTGGAGAATAGGGCGAGGAGAAAGAACCTCAGAATTATGGGGTTGCCAGAAGGAGTGGAGGGCCTGAAGCCAACTGAGTACATTTCTCAGACATTGGCCAAGTCTTTGTGGGCGTGACGGGTGAATGTCTCCTCCAGAGTTGGACTGGGCCCACCGAGTACTCCAGCAGAAGCCTCAGACGAATGAGACGCCGCTGGCGGTGATTATTGGATTGCACAGCATCCAGGAGAAGAATTATAATAACAATCTTTATTAGTGTCACAAATAGGCTTACATTAGCACTGCAATAAAGTTACTGTGGAAATCCCCTAGTCACCACACTCCGGTGCCTGTTCAGATACACTGAGGGAGAATTCAGAATGTCCAATTCACCTAACAAACACAGTAAGAAGCCTTACAACACCAGGTTAAAGTCCAACAGGTTTGAAACAAACCTGTTGGACTTTAACCTGGTGTTGTAAGACTTCTTATTGTGCTCACCCCAGTCCAACGCCGGCATCTCCACATGATGCCTAACAAGCACGATATGTAGGTGGAAACCGGAGCGCCGGAGGAAACCGACGCAGACTGGGGCTGGTTTAGCACAGGGCTAAATAGCTGGCTTTTAAAGCAGACCAAGGCAGGCGAGCAGCGTGGGTTCAATTCCCATACCAGCCTCTCCAAACAGGCGCTGGAATGTGGCGACTAGGGGCTTTTCACAGTAACTTCATTTGAAGCCTACTTGTGACAATAAGCGATTTTCATTTCATTTTCACGGGGAGAACATGCAGACTCCACACAGATAGTGACCCAAGCCGGGAATCAAACCTGGGCACCTGACACTGTGAAGTGATGCACCATCAATTTGACTCAAGTCTTAGTGAAGTTCCAAACAACAGGCTTTAATACGCCAGATGTGAGCCCGGCAGTGGTCGTACAGAGAAAGGCCGACTTCCAGCTGGTACGAGCTCTTATACCCCGCCTTGTAGGCGGAGCTACCAACCTCTCAGCCAATCAGCGGGGAGTCACATGACCAGCCACAACCAATTGGCAGAGAGGCACATGACTTGCCTGGGCCAATCGACAGCAGGCTGCTGTACCAATGGCAGCTTGGTTCTAAGGTAATATGATCTCTCTAGCCATACTACCACATTCACCCCTTGTTGAGAAAGAAGCGGGTGGGGGTGGTGGGAAGGAGTGACGGGAGAGACGGGGGAGGGGAGGGTGGTGTATGTCCCATAAAACTGGTAGTATGACTAGAGACCTTCTCAGGTAGTACCGAGGTAACTATGGCTGCCTACTGGCCCGCGACGAACGTGTAAGAAAACCATACTATATACAGTGCACAGGAGAAAAAAACAACAATAACCATAGTAATAATAATAAAAAAACACAGGCAAGGAACATATGCAGAACATGAAAGTCCATAAGGTCCATCAAATGGACTCGATCAGTCGGATGGGTGCTTTCTGTGTCCTGCCGGACCTGCGCAGTGGCGCCGGTGACGGTGGTCGTCCGTGACTCCAAGAGCTGCGGTCATGGTCCTGTGTCCGTACCCCTGGTCGGAGTTAGTGGTAGTCGGGCCGGGGGAAGGGGTTCCTGTGCACTGGGTTGTGGGGGCGCTGGGGACTGGGGGGGGGGGGGTGTTGGTGCTGGGGAGTGTGGCCGCACTCCGGCGGATGCCAGGTCCCGAAGGGAGACCGTGTCCTGTCGTCCGTCGGGATACTCCACGTACGCGTACTGTGGGTTCGCGTGGAGTACCTGGACTCTTTCAACCAACGGGTCGGACTTGTGCACCCGCACATGCTTCCGGAGCAGGATGGGCCCGGGGTGGCCAGCCAGGTCGGGAGTGGGGTCCCAGAGGAAGACTTCCTGGGGAAAACAAGAAGACGTTCGTGAGGTGTTTGATTCGTGGCAGTACAGAGGAGAGACCGGATTGAGTGGAGGGCGTCTGGGAGGACATCTTGCCAGTGGCAGATTGGGAGACACGTGGACCGCAGGGCCAGTAGGACGGTCTTCCAGACCGTACCGTTCTCCCGCTCGACCTGACCGTTACCCCGGGGGTTATAACTGGTCGTCCTGCTAGAGGCGATGCCCCTGCTGAGCAGGAATTGATGCAGCTCGTCACTCATAAAGGAGGACCCCTGGTCGCTGTGGATGTACGCGGGGTAACCGAACAGGGAGAAAATGGAGTGGAAGGCTTTGATGATCGTTGATGTGGTCATGTCGGGGCAGGGGATGGTGAACGGGAAGCGGGAGTACTCGTCAATCACGTTTAAGAAATATGTGTTGCGGTTGTTGGAGGGGAGGGGGCCCTTGAAGTCCTTGCCAAGACGTTCGAAGGACAGGGCATCTGGAGGCTCGTTGAGCTTCCCAGGACGATACAAAATATCGTAGTTGTACGTGGACAACTCGATCCGCCACCGCAAGATCTTGTTGTTCTTGATCTTGCCCCTCTGTGCATTATCGAACATGAAGGCTACTGACCGTTGGTCTGTGAGGAGGGTAAACCTTCTGCTGGCTAGATAGTACATCCAATGTCGCACAGCTTCTACTATGGCCTGTGCCTCCTTTTCCGCCGAGGAATGGCGGAGTTCGGAAGCATGGAGGGTCTGGGAGAAAAAGGCCACGGGTCTGCCCGCTTGGTTGAGGGTGGCCGCCAGAGCTACATCGGACGAGTCACTCTCGACCTCGAATGGGAGGGACTTGTCGATAGCACGCATCGTGGCCTTCGCAATGTCTGTTTTAGAACATAGAACAGTACAGCACAGAACAGGCCCTTCGGCCCTCAATGTTGTGCCGAGCCATGATCACCCTACTCAAACCCACGTATCCACCCTATACCCGTAACCCAACAACCCCCCCCTTAACCTTACTTTTATTAGGACACTACGGGCAATTTAGCATGGCCAATCCACCTAACCCGCACATCTTTGGACTGTGGGAGGAAACCGGAGCACCCCGAGGAAATCCACGCACACAGGGGGAGGACGTGCAGACTCCACACAGACAGTGACCCAGCCGGGAATCAAACCTGGGACCCTGGAGCTGTGAAGCATTTATGCTAACCACCATGCTTGATGCGGCTAAAGGCCTGGCGGGCCTCCATCGACAGGGGAAATGTGTTGGACTGGATGAGGGGGCGGGCTTTGTTGGCGTAGTTAGGGACCCACTGGGCATAATAAGAAAAGCCCAGACAGCATTTGAGGGCTTTGAGGGAGTTGGGAAGGGGGAGTTCCATTAGGGGGCGCATGCGTTCGGGGTCGGGGCCCATCACTCCGTTACGCACTACGTAGCCGAGGATGGCTAGACGGTTAGTGCTAAACACGCACTTATCCTTATTATACGTGAGGTTAAGGAGTTTCGCGGTACGGAGGAATTTTCAGACATTGGTGTCGTGGTCCTGCTGGTCATGGCCGCAGATGGTGACATTGTCGAGATACGGGAAGGTGGCCCGTAAACCGTGTTGGTCAACCATTCAGTCCATCTCCCTCTGGAAGACCAAGACCCCATTCGTGACACCAAATGGAACCCTTAAAAAGTGGTAGAGTCGCCCATCCGCTTCGAACGCAGTGTACTTTCGGTCACTCGAGCGGATGGGGAACTGGTGGTAGGCTGACTTAAGGTCCACCGTGGAAAAGACTTTGTACTGTGCGATCCTGTTAACCAGGTTGGAAATACGGGGGAGAGGATACGCGTCCAGCTGCGTAAACCTGTTGATGGTCTGACTGTAATCGATGACCATTCGGTTTTTCTCCCCAGTCTTAACCACCAGCACTTGTGCTCGCCAGGGACTGTTGCTAGCCTCTATGACCTCTTCCTTCAGAAGCCTTTCGACCTCGGACCTTATGAAGGTCCGGTCCTGGGCGCTGTACCGTCTGCTCCTGGTGGCGACGGGTTTGCAATCCGGGGTGAGGTTTGCAAACAGGGAAGGGGGGGTCGACCTTGAGGGACGCGAGGCTGCAGACAGTCAGGGGGGGAATAGGGCCGCTGAGTTTAAAAGTTAAGCTCTGCAGGTTGCACTGAAAGTCCAGTCCAAGAAGTGCCGGTGCGCAGAGGCGGGAAAGGATGGGAATTTATCGTTTTTAAAAGCCCTCCCCGGACCGTGAGGTCCGTCACGCAGCACCCGGTGATTTGGACTGAGTGCGAACCAGATGCCAGAGCGATTTTGTGCTTGACTGGGTGAACGGGGAGCGCGCTGCGTCTTACCTGTCGGGGTGGACGAAGCTCTCTGTGCTCCCAGAGTCCAGTAGGCAGCTCGTCTCGCGACCGTTGAGGTGGATCTGTGTGGTCACCGTGGAAAGCGTGCGGGGCCGTGTCTGATCCAGTGTCACCGAGGCGAGTCGTGGCAGGAACTCGGAGTCGTCATCCAATACGGAGTAATCGCTTGCGGGGTCCTCTGTGCCGATCCAAGATGGCGGTGCCCGTCGGCCGCACGTGGTGGGGGAAGAACACGATGGCGGCGTCCGGGGGTCGCACGTGGCGTCGGGGGCCCAAAATGGCAGCGCCCACGGGCCGCACGTGGCATCAGGGCTCCAAGATGGCGGCGATTGGGAATCACTCGTGGCGGTGGGGGGTGGAGGCAGCGAGGTCCGCGGGCGGCACGGGGCCCTAGAGGAGTGCAGGGGGGGGCCCGCGGTCGCTGTCCGGGATGGCAGCGACCGACTTGGAGAGGCAGACGGCCGCAAAATGGCCCTTTTTGCCGCAGCTCTTGCAGACTGTGGTGCGGGCCGGGCAGCGCGGGCGGCGGTGCTTGGCCTGCCCGCAGAAATAGCAGTGGGGGCCCGTGGCCTTATCGGGGCGTCCTGCAGCGCAGGTCTGGGGGTCCGAGTCGGCGGGGGTGTGCCACGCTGCCCAAGGGGCTGCCGCGCGGCCGGGGGCATACACGCGCGCGTTGCGGTCAGCGACCTCCAAAGAGGATGCACGGGTCTGTGCCTCAGTGAGGCTGAGAATGTCCTTTTCTAAAAGTCTCTGGCGTATTTGGGGTGACTGCATGCCAGCCACGAAGGTGTCCCTGATCAAGAGTTTGGTGTGTTCCGCAGCAGTGACCTGCGGGCAGGCGCAATTTCTACCCAGGACAATGAGGGCCCGATAGAATTCGTCGAGAGACTCACCGGGGAATTGTTGCCTTGTTGCCAGGAGATGCCGCACATAGACCTGGTTTACTGGCCTGATGAAGTGTCCTTTTAGTAGATCCATAGCGACATCATAGTCCAGTTTGTCCTCTATCATAGAGTAAACGGCGGTGCCCACACATGAGTGGACGATGTGGAGTTTCTGCTCCTTCGTTGGGCGATTTTCTGCAGTAGTGAGGTAACTGTTGAAACACGCCAGCCAATGTTTAAATGTTGCTGACGTGTTTGCAGCATGCGGGCTGATTCGGAGGCATTCTGGCTTGATCCGTAGTTCCATTTTCAAAGTCTAGCGTATTAAATTGATGCACCATCAATTGGACTCAAGTCGTAGTGAAGTTCCAAACAACAGGCTTTAATACGCTACATGTGAGCCCGGCAGTGGTCGGACAGAGAAAGGCTGACTGCCAGCCGGTACGAGCTGTTATACCCCGCCTTGTAGGCGGAGTTACCAACCTCTCAGCCAATCGGCGGGGAGTCACATGACCAGACACAACCAATTGGCAGAGAGGCACATGACTTGCCTGGGCCAATGGGCAGCGATGCTGCTGTACCAATGGCAGCTTGGTTCTAAGGTAATATGATCTCTGTAGCCATATTACCACATGAAGCAACAGTTCTAAGCACTGAGCTACCATGCCGCCCAATAGGTTCTGCAATGAGCCAAAGTGAATCAGGACTCGAGGTGGGAAGGAAGCATCATCCGGATATACCAGGATTTCGGAGCAGAGTTAAGAAAGGGCGTGCGGCTTTTAGTAAGGCACATCAGCGCTGTTCAGGGGTGTAGTCAGGTTTGAAGTGGTGTACCTGTCGAGGCTGAGAGCACCTTTTCAGTCGAAAGATTATTTTTTCAATAATTCTGAGGAAGTGGAGGTTTTTGTCAAGGAGCATGGGCTTGATTAAATGGCTTCGATTCGGACTTTAATGGAGACAGTTGAAAGGGGTTGGTTTGAGATGTGTAGTTGGTATCTGTTGCATTTTTGGGACTGAGGGGATACAGTTGTCGGAGGTAGTGGTCATGGTAACAGTATGGGGAATATATGGCTCCTGGGGGGAGTAAGTATTATAAGGGTGTTGGTTACTTTCTGTAGTTGGGACTGGCTGGGGTGTGCCATTTTTCTATGTTCTTTGGGCATACATCCTGGGTGGGGGTGGGGGGAGGGGTTACCTTTACCATCTGTAAAGTTTTAGCTAATGAATGAGAGCGAGGTGGGGGGAGGGGCTGTAGCTTGTTGGACCTGTTTGGACAAGGTTCAGTGAACCCAGTTTGTTTGTTTGGTTGGGGGGGGGGAGGGTAGAGGCGAGGGAGTTGTATTTTCTGGTAAGCTCTTCAGGTTTATGGGGTGAGGGGGGAATTAGGGGAGGGGTTTGGGTGGAGGGAGGGGACTAAGGCCTTTACATTGTCTAGCATTAGGGCGGGGTTGGTGGCTGTCGTGGGTGGACCTGGGGCCAGGTCAATCTCAGGTGGTGACCTTTGACTTCTATCTTTAGGAATTGGTCACAGTTAATGGTTTGGCGGGGAGGGGGGTTTGTGGTTTGGGTTTTTTTTTCTTTCATGGGCTGGGATTTGTAAATGATATTTCGTTTGTATGGATTTGTGTTCTATAAAATGAAAGTTTTAATAACAATATTTTTAAAATAAATAAATAGTGATGTTTTTCCCTTCTAATTCTTTCAGAGTAACTATCAGAGTAAAACTGGCAGAACCTCCAAAGTTAGTGATTTAAATCGCCTCGAACAATTATCCAGGGGAAGTTAGTACTTCTGGACAATTGCCGGGAAAACCTTTCGGTGGGAGCTTCCTAGAGGGACTCCCCAGTGCATCATTTGGGTACCCCCTAAATATGGTGCTATGGAATCGGTAAGTTATAGGCCCATAAATCACACCCTCACATAAACGGGTGTGAAACTGACTAGATTCCTGAGTTAAAGAGACAATTGAAGTAACCAGATTTAAAGTGCGACAGCAGTCTTCAAAGGTAAATCAAACATCTGATGCCATTTTAATATAGTCTGGGAATCGAGGATTAAAGCAACTGTGAGCAGTTTGCACAGCACTCAAGCAATGGCGTAAATTAATCTCAGTGTCGGTAATGCCAGGTATGGGCAGCACGGTGGCACAGTGGGTTAGCCCTGCTGCCTCACAACACCGAGGTCCCAGGTTTGATCCCGGCTCTGGGTCACTGTCTGTGTGGAGTTTGCACATTCTCCCCGTGGGTTTGTGTGGTTTTCGGCCCCACGCCCCAAAGATGTGCAGGCTAGGTGGATTGGCTATGCTAAATTGCCCCTTAATTGGAAAAAATGAATTGGGTATTCTAAATTTATTTAAAAAAGAGAAAAAAGGTAATGCCAGGTATGTAACCATATGTCCCAGTGATTAGCTGATTAAATCAAATAGCATTTTCTTTTAGATGTTCATAATAGGCAGAGTTCAGACTCCATTCAACCAGTTTGAGCTTCAAAGCCCAAAACGAATGTCTGCTGTTTAATGGTATTCCGCGATTGGAATGCACTTGCTGAACAATTCTGAGTTCTCAAATGGGTACACTAACTACCAATTTAAGATAACCTGTTGAGCTTGTAACATGACTCATTTATGCTTGCAGCATACATTGATTTATTTGAAATGGAAGGGGAAGAATATTTTGTTTTGGTTGATAGCTAAAGCAAGTGAATAAATGTTGAGTTTATTTATGCCTCAAATGCCAAAACTATTGCGGTTTTGAGAAGTTGGTTTGCAATTTATATATTGTCAGAGCTGTTGGTGTCAAACAATCTGCAGTTTACATCGGAAGAGTTTTAAATGTTTCTGAGTAAGAATGAAATCAAACACACTGCAGTACCACCACATCACACAACTTTAACTCATGCTGAAGAAAGACGTGTTATGAAGCATTGTGAAGAGTTATTTGGAAAAGTATCTGCTATGTGACAAGCTAGGCTGCCATTCCCATTTTTCTCTGACACAGGCTAGTCAACTTTCAGTTGTCTCACAGAATAATTCCACAGTCTACGACAGGTTATTCATCTTACGAGTTAGTCTTTAAACAAGTTCCGAGGACAAGATTCAGCTTGCTTAAACCTGACATCAATAGCAATCGAAGGGAAAAGAAGACAAAGTGAAAATGAGTTATGATACTCCATGCGTGAAACCTTGAGAATTTATTGCTGGTCAGAAGGTCATGCTGAAAAGGAAACACCAATGTGATAAGGCGAAGTATGTGATTGGAGTTGTTGTAAATATGCATCCAGACTAGAGCGAGACCGTGGGCACGATCCAATGTAAAAAAGGCAGAGTCCATTCAGGGTGGGATTAGAGGGATCACTTCCATCGCTTGTAGCATTGGGAACAGCCCCGCTATCTAACGGAACTATTTTTTTTTCGGGTCTCAGTGGGGAACACCTCACCAAGGCCGCACTAAGTCGCATTTTCTGCACTGAGGAGCTTGTGGAGTTTGCACATTCTCCCCATGTCTCCGTAGGTTTCCTCCGCGTGCTCCGGTTTCCTCCTATAGTCCAAAGATCTACCGATTATGTGGATTGGCCATGTTAAATTGCCCCTTGGTGTCTAAAGGTTAGATGGGGTTACGGGGTTATGGGAATAGGGCAGGGGAGTGGGCCGAGGTAGGGTGATCTTTCAGCGGGTCGGTGCAGATTTGATGGACCAAATGGCCACCTTCTGCACTGTAGGGATTCTATGGATATTACAGGATCATACTGCCCTCTCTGCTGCCCGCCCTGCTGGAGAGGTATCAATATTAAACGTGTCTTGAAGATAGCTGCTTGCAGTTGAGTAGGACACAAATCTTTGGCAGCAACATTTTTTGATGATTCTACTTTTTCACATTTACACCTCTCTGATCAATTCATTTGTTTTTCTTTATTTCCCCCATTATTACCACCTCTTTGTGTCTCACACCAGTGGTTTTCAGCCGGCACACTGGTGTATTATGAGAACTGTCCCAAGTGAGCCGTGGCCTGCTGTCGGAATGTGCGGTACTGGAGGCGGAGGCCAGGCAGGTGGGGACTGGAAGGACAGCAGTCACCAGGCCTGGCCTGGGAGGCCAACCTTGGACACCCAGCAGGACTGACTGGCAGGTACATTGAATAAAAGAACAGAATTACCCAGATTCACCCCCACATTCCGAGTGTCGAAACCGATTGATGCAAGTGCATGGAAGCGACGCACCTCAGAGAGTCAAACACACACAGAAAACGGTTGTCTTCCCCGGGGAGCCTCTTCACTGCTGAGTGCTGACCGCCATCTCCCGCCCTGGTGTTGCCAAAAAATCAGCACTTGTCTCGGGCTGGCTTGGTTGTACTCATTCTGATGATCATTGCTCAGCCAGGTGATGGCCTTTAGCAAAATGAATCTGGTTATTTTCCCAGTTGGCTACTTTTTCAGAGTAGAGTGGGGAGGAGGGGTTTATCTCCCGCAGTTTCAGTGTGAAAACGACTGCTCTAATGAGACCGTAACAATAGTAAATGTAACTAAAGTGTGCCGTTTTATTGAAAAGGTTAGGTCCTACTGCCTTACACTATTATCCCATTTGCCATTTAATCTCTCCTGCCTTCTATTCGGTGATGGTGTGCCCCCCCCCCCCCCCCCCCCCCCCGATGGGTGATCCTTCGCAGGCCACATGATAGTTGGAGGCCGGTACACGGATTGAACCCGCGCTGCTGGCCTTGCTCTGCATTACAAGCCAGCTGTGCTAAACCAGCCCCTATATTTGAGTTGTTAAAACAATTAGTGCAGCTAGTAGTTCTTGTTCAATAAATCCTTTAACTCATTACTTGTCACATCGAGTCGCCTCAATCACAAATCTGCCCTTGTGTTCTTCACTCACCCTTTCTCTGCTTTGCTTAAAAATTGTTACATCTCTAAGTACACCCCGTTCTAACAAAGGGTCATCAGCCTTAAACATTAACTTTGTTTCTCTCTCCAGATATGCTGCCACACCTGTCCCATTTTTTGTTTTTATTTAAGACAAAGCAGCAGGTTGGATGGATATCTGTCGCTATATTCTATTCAGCTCATCTGATTTTGAGAAGTTGAATGCAATAAAAAAAGCAAAATAAATCTTATGTATGTCATAAGTGAAGTGCAACATATGGGAATAAATAATTACAAATAGAGATAACACTAAAACTATCTCACTTTTTAAAAAAAAATAACATAACGTGTCGCACTATTTGCTACATTCTCCAATTACTGTCATAAAGTGGGGGTGGAAAATCCAGAGGAGGGCTCTACCTGGTATAAAGTGTAAATCTTGTCTCACTTTTAGCACTCTAGCCTCTGAATCAAAGGTCGTGGATTCAAACTCTTGTTGTTCGTCAATGTAACACAGCAACTTTCCTCCATGTATATCCTGTCAGACCCAGCCAGCTCCATTGCAGTTTTTTTGCATTGATGGAACTCCAGTACCTGACTGCTGCTGGGTGGGAGGTTGTTCCACCTTATTCCCAACTCCAGCTATTTCCTCCCAGCCCGCCAGGTAAGGGGTTCAAGCTGTGTCGCCCAAGTGGCCATTTCTTTGGTTCTCCAAGCTGATTCTCTGCCCTGGACCCCAGCAGCGAGACTGACGTTTATCAATATCAAGGTGAATATATCTTTTTTAAACTTGTATTCCAATTAAAGGGCAATTTAACTTGGCCAGTCCACCTACCCTGCACATCTTTGGTTTGTGGGAGTGATACCCATGCAGACATGGGCAGAATGTACAAACTCCACATGGACAGTGATCCGGGGCAGGGATCGAACTCGGGTCCTCGGCATCATGAGGCAGCAGTGCTAACCACTGCGCCACCTTGCTGCCCCCTGGGTACATCTTGGTAGGATTGTCAACCCACCCGGAATGGTTGGGAGTCTGCCGGAATCAGCATCAATCTCCCAAGTGACCATAGAAAGCAATCCAGGAGATTTTAAAATGACCTATTATGCAAATCAGCCATACAACTTGCACCTCTGAGCCACAGCCGGATTAACAAGTCCTCAGTGGCAACCACCAAGGAGGGGAAGAAACTATAACCCCTATCACGACACATTGCCGTGTGGTGACATTACATCTGACACAGCGCTGCACAATCAAATTCAAACATTAAGCTGGAAAAGAAGGTCAGGGCTCTGATTGGCTGGGAATTTGGCGGGATGTAGTGAGATTGCTGAGGTTTAAATTTCACTGAGAGAACGGACACGAGCAGTGAGCGTTTGTACAAGTGCGATCGGTGTGAGCGGGGATTTGGATCACTTCATTTCAGATCTTTTAGAGAATAAAAAAAAAAATTTTCTCCTCAGTTTTTTAGTTTGAAACCATAGTGTTGGATGTTGCATCTAACTTGTGTTCTGTGTGATGGCCGTTGTAATGATGTACACAGAACATTTAGTTGTTTAACTAGGTAGATGATTTATTCACAAACACATGGAAAGATAACTAATAGATTGCTATTGTCATGGGAATGTCAAATTAAGAAATGTTTGTCTTCTCAAGTGGCTGCAGTGATGTCATTGTGTGGGTGGAGCTGGGCTCTGGCTCTGCTTTTTACTTTTGTTTTGAGCTGGAAGCTGTTTTTGGCTCTGAGTTTTAGTTTTGTTTTCAGTTGGGGAGCTGCATTCAAACCAAGGAGGTGTATTTTGGTCTCTCTCTCTGCATGCTAAAGAAGGTCTACAGATCACTTGATGATTTCAAAGTAATACCTGCTTCTGTAAGGAATGCAAACCTACTGTCTTTGTTAAAAAGGGTCTTTGACTTATGGATGTTGTTAGGAAAGTTACTAAGGGTTACTTATAGAGTACTATATCTTTGGGGGGGGGGTATCAGTGTTGGTAGTTGATAAGGTATTTACTGTGTGTTTATAAAATGTTAACTGGATTCATAGAATAAACATTGTTTTGTTTAAGAATACTTTAGATCTCTGTTGCATCACACCTGTAAAATGGGCCCTTTTGCTCCTCATAACCAAAATCTATTAAAAGTTGTGGGTCAGGTGAACTCCATGATATACTTTGGTGTTCTCTAAACCCTGGCCCATAATACTATACAGACAATAACTGCTAAATTAATTCTGTGAATTCTCCTGGAACTTCGACTATCCTCCCGTATGTCCAACTACCAACTGGCGGGTGTCTCAAGTCACATGAAGAATGTCTGACGCCACAAACTGATTGGAGGTCACATTACTAACTATATACAAAACTTTACACAGGCATATCATCACATCCTCCTTCCTTTGGAAATGTTAACGTTGATATTTAAATACAAAATATACTCTATTATTATTTTACACATGTTTTATATATATATATATATATATATATATGTAACTTTGCTTCAATCAACATTCTATGCCTGATGAATGTGTCCCTGGTGCACAGCTTATTCTACGACAGCATCGCCCCGTTGATCTTCTGCGCTCTTATTAGTTTCCCATCGTCGCTTTTGCTTCTGGAAGACCAGTTTCCTTGTAGGTCTTTTTTGTCTTAACACCTTGTTCAGTCTTTTGACGCGATGCGTCCTGAAGATTGGTTTCCTTGCTGGCCTTGCCTGCGTCACCAGCTTCTTTAATTTTTTTAATGCAATTCTTTTTGCTGCATCATCGTGTAGTTTCTGGCATGTCCGTCACATTGATGATGTCTTCTTGTTTAGTATCACAGGTGGAACTCACGGTATCCTCCACAGGAGGGATCCTGCGACCGTGCCTCTTTTTTTGTAGCACCCGCCATACCACTGGACTGTGCCATGGGAGTGGTTGCTTATGGATCGCGGCTGAGACGTCCAGTGTTGGCATACTTATGAGAGACTATGCAGTCGCGGTCATATCTGCACTTTCAGTAGCAGGCTGCAGAGCATCACACTCTGGTGTCTGGGTTGGATCTGCATTCCCAATGTTGGCTGCTGCTCCTTCATCCTGTGTTTAAGTCCCAAGTGAGGCTCATCATCACTCGATATGATAATGTATGTGTCATCTTTTTCTGAAGAGCCTATTAATGACTCATCCTTGTCTGGTAGTGTGATATGTATCGTCTGTTGTTGTGGAGCTGCATACAGATACAGCCATCTGCTCCTCTAGCAAGTCTTCTGATGGAGTGGCCTCGAGTATTGGGCTGTCCACTACCGGAACCATTTTGTGGGCTTGAGATGATTCACCGTATGCCTCTGGAGCCAGTTTCTCCAGAATGGGGATGTTTTCTTCCAATATCAGCCTGTTTGCAGCTGAGTTGCTCTCATCTGAAGTATCTGCTACTGCAGTTTCACTTTCAGTCTCTGTATGTGCCACCTTAAAGCTTTCACACTTCTCGGTGTCCTGCGTAGACTGGGTGTCCCTTGTGATCACCTCGTCACTCCCGCCAAACCACCTGTATAGCGTCTCATAGTCGTCCGCATTGAGCTCACCATCTGGTTCTCCGCTTTTCTCATCGTACTCATGATCCTCGTAATTCTCATCGCAGCAATAATCATCAAATTCATCGTCATCTGCAATGGCTTCTCCTGGAAAGTATGACCTTGCACTTGGAATTATGTGTTCACGCAGGAGGCGACCAATTTGAAAGTCATCAGCGAGTCTCGCTGCAGAACATTTATTTAACACTCCATATTCTGGAACTTCAGAAGGACTGAAGAAGTTGAAGAATGATTCATTTGGTACAATTTTCAGAAATGTTTTACGAGCACTCCGGTCCTTTTGCTTCTGCTTCGTTTGAATGATTTTCAGTGTGACATTTTTCCTTTCTTCCAGTCGATCTGGAACCCTGTGCACCTTGTGATTTCTGGTTCATCAAAGAATAAAAAATCAAACTCGTCAGGCCGCGATTCCATCTGGTATACTTTTGTGACTACCTCACTTGTGAAATACTCATTTGGCCAAAACTTAAACTCCAGAGTGAAGCTCATTGACTGTTCAAGCTCTGAACATTTAATAGTCACATCTTGGAGATGCTTTAATATAGGCCCATCATGCAACTGAGCAAGTTCTTGAAGACTGTTAACCAGAAGTGTGAAGTTCACTTTGGCTCTTCTATCTCTTCCTCTGATTTGTCATCTTCCATTTTAACTTTCACTTGTATCTCATCGTATAACTGCGCCACTGTATCTCGTTGTGAGTCACAGTAATCTCCTGTCACCTCTGTCTGGAACATACAGCTGCTCAACTAGTTTCAGAGCCTCACACTCATCTACTCCTATGATCTCCGCTTTTCATCTCCACAATAGAAAATGGTAGTATGTGAGTCCTGTCGGGTACCCATTATTCAAGTTCACATAATCCAAGTATCTCAATCTCCTTCCCATTGTAATCTATCAGCAGTCTCGGTTGATTGACTACTTTCGGTTAAACTGCAGCCCTTGCAAATTGAACAGGCTGAGGAGTTTGGCCCTCGTTCCCGTGTCGAGCTCGCATTTTATCAATGTGTCGTTTAGGATCACTGGGGTTGTCCATCTGTTTTTGATGGTATCAGATTTATTATTACTATTGTCACAACTGGTCAGTAAGACTTCTTCACTTTTCATGGTCGGGCTCATTGTGTCCTTGGTTGAAATAAGATCAATGAAGAACTGTTTTTCAGGGAACATCTCATCAACTGCGTTGACTGATCTTGTTGGGTCCACTGTCGGACGTGAAAAACATTGCTTCCCAAAATGATTTGTATGTCCACATTTAGAACATACTTTTCCATATGCTGGACATTGTCATGGCCCGTGATGATTGTCACATCTCTGGCATAAAATGGTGGACCCGGTTAGTCGCTTAAAATGGCCGCCTGCACTGAAACCACATTTTTATTGAACTGCGTAGCAGTGCTGTTGGTACTGGCATCTTCTTCCATATTGGCACCAAAATATTTCTGTTGAGCGTACTGATCTGTTGTGCAACTAGCTCACTTGCACGGCAAATCTTGATCAGGTTTTCAAATTGAATCTGTTCTTTTTGGGTACACGTACAAAATATATAACGTTCAGACATTTCATTTTTCTTCTGAGAGCAATATCGATCAAAGTACTTTATTACTGCATTGTAGCTCTTTCTTCCCTCTTCGCTGTCAGATGCAAAGGCATTGTATATTTCTATTGTTTGAGGACCTGCTATCATGGGCAGCAACGCAATATGCCTCTCACCAGACTGTGCCTGCAGGCCAAGAGCTACAATAAAAAACCTGAAATACTTGCTTAAAAGCATGCCAATTTTTATCTACGTTATCCGATACCTGAAGCTGGTGGGGTGCCGATAAACCTTCCATCTCGATCTTCGCCATCGTTTGTTGCGTTGAGTTGCAGATGACCATAGTTCACTAGGTCAACGGAAGAATCTTCTCTTTTCATTCTTCAACCTATTTCGCCTTGTCTTCTCTGTTAAACGTTCTAACCCCTGGTACCATGTTGCGTTCTGTGTGATGGTCGTTGTAATGATGTACACAGAACATCTAGCTCTTCAACTGGAAAAATTATTAATAAACATGTGGAAAAATAACTAACAGATTACTGTACAGACAATAACTACTAGTGAATTCTCCTGGAACTACTCGAAGTGCAACTACCGCCCTACTACCAAATGGCGGGAATCTCAAGTCACGTGAAGGATGCCTGGCCCCACCAACTGGTTGGAGGGAACAATACTAACTATATATAAAACTGTGCACAGGCATATCACCACACAAGCCTTAATTCAACCTCGTGCAAATTTGTCCTGTCTGTCACATTAAAGTTGGTGTGTTTTTCCTCTCTCATGCTCCCTTAGAACCCATTTGGGCCAGCCTGCCAGATTTCCCACACATCGCTTCTGCCAATATCTCCCAGAACATGTCCAGCCAGAGTTGCCAGCCCCACTCATTGAGCATACCTGCTTTCATATATCATAGTTCAGAGTGAATCACTGAAGCACATACGCCTGCTGTAAACAACTTTTATCCTAGTTCTATCTGCTAACAAGCCCCATATTCCTTACTAGCAGCTGTCTGGCCTGTCATTGGCAGTGGCATATTTCCGCAAAATGCTACATTTGCGCATGCGTCCAAAGGGTGCCACCTAGTTAGTATTGTCACCAAAGCCAGCCAATAAAAATCAGAAATGTCTGGAAATGCTGGCTCAACTGGGTCTCTGCTACTTTTCAGGCGTTCATGAGGTATGGCGAGAGAATTGCAGTTTGCAAGGAAATTCCACCCTGTCTTTGTATGAATAATCTTACACCTGCTTGCACTTCTTAGTTACAAAATCTTGCTTCGTAGTGTTACCTCGTTGACATACTTCGATATCAACTTTTTCTATTATAAATTCATACGTCTACATTTATAATGGCAACTGCCAAAATAAATGTGCCATGCTGTAAAAGCACAATCAGATCTAAGGATGAATATTTTCACATACAAGTTTTATGAATTTTTAAAAAGATATGTGATGATGCTTTAGCATTGCACCATTTTTAACTTTCAATTTAAGCTTTTTTACTGTTTCTTTAAAAGTTTAATCATACTTTCATCTTTTTTGATGGTATGCTCTCAGACTGGATATTTGTTCCTCTTCGCCCACACCTGGGCTCTCCAGGCTGCTGTTTATAAAGTTGCTTTTCCAGACTAATGAATTGATTATCGCATCCCACTGACTCTGTGGTTCCAATTTTAATAAATATGTAAAATGGCCCAGACATTGCAGTGTAAGTGATAGCAAGGAGTAAATCAGGCATCAGCTTTCGATGCAAGCACATGCGCAGTTAAATACGAAAATCAGGGATTTGATGTTTGATTTGCCCTGCTCCTGAAACTAACCTCTGACACCTCGCTGAGAGATCCAACATTGAAATAAATGATGGGTGTGAGGATGTGGTACTCACCCTCTAGTTACCCATTAAACATGTCAGAAAAGGCTAGGGCTTATCCATTCAAGCGTTAGTGAATTTGTGACAGCGGGACAAATTTTAATTAACGACAATTTCTCTAACATTGAAAATTTAATTTTCCAAGGCTCTTCTTCAGATTTTAATTATTGTTGGAAATTTTAAAAAGTAAAGAATTTTTTTTTTCCTGTCTCAATTAATTCCAACTTTCTTTCCCTTTCTTCACCTCCTGGTTTAGACTCTGCATTGCTCAGTAAGAATTATTCAATCTGATTCCATGAAGGGTTGCAATGTTGTTTGCCCTGTTCACATAGGATGTCGATCTCCTTTAACTGGTGCAAAGTTAGAAGCAGTGAGGATGTTAAAATTAAGCTACTGCTGGACCAGGAGCCATTGTAGGTCTGTGCAGGACAGGGGCGCTTGAGTGACTAGACCAGACATCCTCCCGAGCTGGGTCAAATTCTTTGGAAACCTAGCGTCTGCAAATAGAAGATTACTCACCGATTGGCAAATTTTCCCCGGTTTCAACAGCAAGCACAAAAACCAGGAGTGCCAAGCGCAAGACCATCACACAGGGGATTAGCAGTTTACGGGTGCAGCACAGTACAAAGAGTCTTACGGATCTAGGTATGTGAATAATGAGAATGTCATGAACTAGTGCAGTAAACAGTCAGAAAAGGCAATGGAGTGCCAGCTTTCATACCAAGAGGTCCAGAGTACAAGGAGGTAGAAGTTATGCTTCTTCTTTTCACCATTTATAAAGTACCCTGTTCTTTCTATTCAGGTTCCAAGTGGATGAACTTACATGTTTCTATCTTAAACATCTTTTGCCAGTTTTGCCCATTCACTACATCTTTCAATGTCTCTTTGTGTGATGAATGTAGGAATTTCAGATATATATTGCATTATATGTATTTGGTACAGTAATGGCAGAAGAACTGAATGGTTACTTTGCATCAGTCTTCACGGTGGAAGACACCAGTGGGATGCCAGAGCTCCAGGAGAACCAGGGGGCAGAAGTGAGTGCAGTGACCATTAATAAGGAGAAGGTTCTGGGGAAACTGAAAGATCTCAAGGTGGATAAGTCACCTGGACCAGATGGACTATACTCCAGGGTCCTAAAAGAGATAGCTGAGGAAATTGTGGAGGCATAGGTGATGATCTTTCAGGAATCACTGGAGGCAGGAAGGGTCCCAGAGGACTGGAAAGTGGCTAATGTAACACCATGTTGAAGAGGGAGGGAGGCAGAAGACGGGAGTTTATAGGCCGGTTAGCCTGACTTCGGTCATGGGTAAGATTTTAGAGTCTGTTATTAAAGATGAGATCGCAAAGTACTTGGAAGTGCAGGGCAAAATTGGACTGAGTCAGGCTTTGTCAAAGGGAGGTGTTGTCTGACAAATCTGTTAGTTCTTTGAGGAGGTAACAAGGAAGTTAGACAAAGGAGAACCATTGGACGTGATTTATTTAGATTTCCAGAAGGCCTTTGACAAGGTGCTGCGTAGGAGACTGTTAAATAAATTAAAAGCCCATGGTGTTAAGGGTAAGAACCTGGCATGGAAAGAGGATTGGCTGACTGGCAGAAGGCAGAGAGTGGGAATAAAGGGGTCTTTTTCAGGATGGCAGCCGGTGACTGATGTGTTGGGTATGCTGGGTCTGCAAGGACTGCGTTTACTGTAGCAGTGAGAGAGACAGGCTTCCAACACTTGAAGACATGCGAAAACTAGTGCCCTCTGGCTTTATAGTGGCCGTGTCCTGTCTGGTGATTGGCTGCTGTGTTCTGTGTTTTCATTGGTCATCCTGTGTGTCAATCAATGTCTGTCTGTGCACCATCATATACTTGTGTGTATATTATGACAGTGACTAGTGGTGTGCCTCAGGAGTCTGTGCTGGGATCACAACTTTTCACAATATATATTAATGATCTGGAAGAAGGAACTGAAGGCACTGTTGCTACGTTTGCAGATGATACAAAGATCTGTAGAGGGACAGGTAGTATTGAGGAAGCAAGGGGCTGCAGGAGGATTTGGACAAGCTAGGAGATTGGGCAATGAAGTGGCAAATGAAATACAATGCGGAAAAGTGTGAGGTTATGCACTTTGGAAGGAGGAATTTAGGCATAGACTATTTTCTAAATGGGGAAATGCTTCGGAAATCAGAAGCACAAAGGGACTTGGGACTCATTGTTCACGATTCTCTTAAGGTTAACTTGCAGGTTCAGTTGGCATTTAAGAAGGCAAATGCAATGTTAGCATTCGTGTCAAGAGGGCTAGAATACAAGACCAGGGAGGTACTTCTGAGGCTGTATAAGGCTCTGGTCAGACCCTATTTGGAGTATTGTGAGCAGTTTTGGGCCCCGTATCTAAGGAAGGATGTACTGGCCTTGGAAAGAGTCCAGAGGAGGTTCACAAGAGGAGGTTCCCTGGAATGAAGAACGTGTATGAGGAACGATTGAGGACTCTGGGTCTGTACTCATTGGAGTTTAGAAGGATGAGGGGAGATCTTATTGAAACTTACAGGATACTGTGAGGCCTGGATAGAGTGGACGTGGAGAGAATGTTTCCACTTGTAGGAGAAACTAGAACCAGAGGACACCATCTCAGACTAAAGGGACGATCGTTTAAAACAGAGACGAGAAAGAATTTCTTCAGCCGGAGGGTGGTGAATCTGTGGAACTCTTTTCCGCAGAAGCTGTGCTGGCCAAATAACTGTGTATCTTTAAGACAGAGATTGATAGGTTCTTGATTAATAAGGGGATGGGGGTTATGGGGAGAAGGCAGGAGAACGGGGATGAGAAAATATCTGCCATGTTTGAATGGCAGAGCAGACTCGATGGGCCGAGTGGCCTAATTCTATTCCTATGTCTTATCGTCTTAAAAGCTTGGGTTAGTGTATGTATATATAGTAATGTTTTTTTTAAATCCTGGTATAAAAGACAGGCAGATAATCTGTCTACAGAAGGTGTAATTAAACATCGTAAAAATTAGATCATCATTCATTCAAACCACATATGGTGTATACCTAAATAAGGCTAATAGATTTTTGTTACGATTTCTGGGGAGTAGAAAATTAGAGACCAAAGAGAAAATGCTAGAAAATCTCAGCAAGTCTGGCAACATCTGTTGGGAGACAAAGGAGCTAACATTTCGAGTCCAGATGACCCTTTGTCAAAGCTAAAAGACATAGAAAGTTGGAAATATTTATTCCGTGGGGTGAGAGAATGAAAGATGAATCATACCCACAGAAATCAAGCGAACAGTGCTAACAACCATAGAAACCAAGGGAAAAGAGTGCACATGGCAGTCCCCAGAGAGAACAAAAGATGTCAAAGGCCAAACAGCAGAGAAACTAACATCAGAGGGTAAACTGTGACAGATGTAGATGTGGGGGGAGGTGTAGGGAAAAGCAAAGGGGAGAAAAGGTGAGGTAAGCAAAGGGGAGAAATGGGGGGAGAAGATAGGGGAGGGAAATATATATAAAGAAAGCCAAGAAAGAAAGAAATGGTAAAAGACAGTTAAAACAAAATGGGATGAGAACAAAGAGGTCTAGGTGGGGTAGAACTAATCATCTGAAGTTGTATTCGATGTTGTGCCTAACTGGAAGATGAGATGTTGTTCCTCCAGTTTGCGTTGAGCTTCACTGGAACATTGCAGCAGGCCAAGGACAGACATGTGGGCATAGGAGCAGGGTCTTGTGTTAAAATGGGAAGCAATGCTAAATCGCTGGCTTTTAAAGCAGGCCAGCAGCACAGTTCGATTCCCGTACCAGCCTCCCCGGACAGGCGCCGGAATGTGGCGACTAGGGGCTTTTCACAGTAACTTCATTGAAGCCTACTCGTGACAATAAGCGATTTTCATTTTTCATTCATTTTCAATGGGAAGGTCAGTGTCCTGAATGTGCACAGACTGAAGGTGCTCAGCAAAGCGATCACCCAGCCTGCGTTTGGTCTCTCCAATATAGGGGAGACCACATTGGGAGCAGCGAATGCAAAGACCAAATTGAAAGAGGTGCAATTGAAATGCTGCTTAACCTGGAATGAGTGTTTTGGGCCTGGGATGTTAAGCATGGAAGAGATAAAGGGGCAGGTCTTACACCTAGAGACATTGGCGCGATTTAATTGGGCAAAAAGAGAGTCCCGTTTTGGGTGCATTTAATGGGTTGTTTCTCGGTGTTGCAAACACCGCTATTTAATGGCACTTTGAATTTTTTTTGGCCTTGGCGAGGAATGCCCCTCCGAGGCTGTACTTACCTCATTTCGGGGTGCCACTTTTAGATGCCACCCGATCTTTCGGCCCACCTCAGCCACCCCACCGTGGCCTCCAGATCCCCCCTCCTCCCCATTCACCCAAGTTACCCTTTAAGTGGTCCTCAAACCCTCACTCTCTCCACGTCTGAAGAGCAAGGGCCCGATCCCTGGCATGGGCAAACTGGCATCATTGTCTCTGGAAGAGACGCCTGTGCTACCGAATTTTCAAACATCTCCACCAATAACGGTACCAGCCGATCAGCAAACCTTTTATAAAATTCCACCAACCTCGACACCTTACCAGTCTGCATTTGCATAATAGCCGTCTGGACCTCCTCCACCCCCAACGGCTCCTCCAGCCCTTCCAGATCCTCATCATTCACCATAGGACACTACAACCCCTAAAGATTCTTTTGGAATGCCTCAAACGCCTCTCTCCCCTCTCACCACTGCCTTCTGGGCCTCCCACAGTACCGAGGGCGGAACTGCCCCATTTTTGTTAAACTCCACATACTCATCAATCACCCTTGTCATCATCTCACAAAATCCATGGGCGACACGGTGGCCTAGTGGTTAGCACACTTGCCTCACGGCGCTGAGGTCACAGGTTTGATCCCGGCTCTGGGTCACTATCCGTGTGGCGTTTGCACATTCTCCCCGTGTCTGCGTGGGTTTCACCCCCCCAACCCCAAAAAAATGTGCAGAGTAGGTGGATTGACCACGCTAAATTGCCCCTTAATTGGAAAAAATAATTGGGTAATTTAAATTTATATAAAAAAACCTTCACACAAAATCCCAAATCTGCCAACTGCCCCACATCCAAACTCCTTGCTGGCCGCTGAATCGGCCCCGCCTCTAAAACCACATATACCAGTGTGGAGCGTAATCTGAAATAACCGTCGCGCAATATTATACTTTCCTCACCCTTGGCAACAGGGACCTCCCCATCAAGAAAATGTCGATACGCGAATACACGTTATGCACCGGAATAAAGAAGATTTCCCTACCCCCGGAGTGCAAAAACCACCACGGATCAGCTCCACCCAGCTTCTTTGTAAACGCTGTCAGTACCGTTGCTACCCCTGAAGGGGCCAACGACTTTGGCTTAGGCTGATCCAATTTAGGATTCAAAACACAATTCAAATCAGTCAACATCCTCTTCATAAACTCTACATTGGCCCAACCTGGTGCGTACACACTCTCCAAAACCACCGACTTATCTTCAAGGGTCCCCATAACAATGCCATACCTACCACTCGGGTCCACCACCACCTCTCCCATCTGAAACCAAACTCTTTTATTGATTTATATCGCCACCCTGAGCACTGCTGCCAAAGCCCAAGTGGATCATTTGGCTCACACAACCCTTACGGAGCCTAATCTGGTCCCTCACTTGCAAGTGAGCCTCCTGCAAAAGCACCACATCAGCCCTCAGATACAAGAAAACTCTTGCTCACTTCACTGCACCCCCACCCCCCCCCCCCAACCCTCCACCCCTCCTCAAGTCACCCATTTCCACTGTGAGGGATTAGACCTTCCACTTCTCATATTCCTGAAACCGGAGCCCACACAAGATGACGCCCAGTCCCACCCAACAGATGGGACAAAGAACAACCCCCAGTCAACTATCAACAATCTACTCCTCCTACCCTCCCGATCCCAGAAATCCCCCAGCCTAAGCAGGTCCAGCAAGCCATAGCCCCTCTCCCCCTCCTCGCTCCCGTTCACTAGCCAATCTCAGCCTGCTAGCGAGGTATCACCCCACCCTCCGCCAGAGCCCACATCCTACAAGCAAACTACAAAAGAAAGAAACCAAAACCCAGAACCACCAAGCCCATGAACCCCCTCCTTCAACTCTGAAAACACTTCTCCCTTTCCCCCAAGACATATATTCCCTCAAAACCAAAAATAACAACCAAAAACAAGAAAACACACAAAGTTCAATTAACACCAACTCTATATAAAACACCCAAGTGAAGGGGAAAAAACAGAAATAAGAAAAAACACACAACTTTACAACAACGTTCCCATACAAGCACGTCCCAACCACCAGCAAAGTCCCTTCAGTTCACTCCAAGTCCTTGAGTCTTACTCCGCCGTCGCGAAAAAATGTTTTTTGGAATTAGGCGTAACTCTTAACCTCGCCGGGTACACCACACCAAAACGCACGCCACTCTAATAAAGCGTTGACTTCGCCCTGTTAAAGGCCGCCCGCCTCCTTGAGAGTCTGCTGAGATATCCTAATATAGGCAAATACTGTTGGCTTCCGACAGCACCTCCCAATTTTCCTTGGCCATTTCAGATCTCTCTCCTTCATCTGATAGCTGTGAAAACATACTATCACCGCTTGTGGTGGCTCGTTCGCACGTGGTTTCGCCTGGAATGACCGGTGAGCTCTATCCAGTTCGATGTGGGCACCTGGTTCTTCTCCCCCACCACCTTCGTAAACATCGCCACAAAATATTCAGTTGGCCATGGTTCTTTACCCCTCAGGCAACCTCATGGTTCTGAGGTTTTGCAGCCTTGACCTATTCTCCAGATCCTCGACCTGAGCACTCAGGCCCTTGTTCCTGTTCTCCACCCTCCGCAGCTCGGCATCCAGTGAGGCCGACTGGTCACTATGCTGTGATAGTGTCTCCTCCACCCCTTCAGCACCTCACTATAGTTCCGCACTGTCTCCGAGGTCTTTCCCAATGCCTCCTTTATTGGGACCAATGCGTCCTCCACCAACATTTTTTAGAGTCTACAGCATCTCCTTTCCTTGCCTTTTGCAATGCTTGCCAAATTGTCTTTCAAATTCGACCGTGATTACCTCCGTCAGCTTATCCATCATAATAGGCGTGGCCCCACTTGACGAGCTTGTCTCCGCCATATTCGATCCGACTGGATTCCACACCTTGCTCAACTCCTCAGGAGGGCTACCACTCAAACCTTTCTTCCCAATATTTCTTCTTGCGTTTTTGACATCCTTTTACAAAAGGCTCTCAAATGGGATGAATCTATCCGTCCACCAATTACCCCCAGGAACCAGGTGTAAAGGGCCAAAAACAAAAGACTCTAGCAGCCCTTACGTGTGAGTTCCTTCTACATGTCGCCATCGAAAGTCACCCAATTTTTTATTAATAACACCACAGCAAACTCGAGATAGGATGAACAAAAAGGTTAGTTTATTGAACATATTCAAACCACAAAAAGAGGGTCGCAATGCCACATCCGGTCTCAGACAGTTAAGAGAGGGGCCGAGAAAATAAAGTTTTACAGTACAAAAACTACATATTGGTTCACGTGAGTCCCAAAGTTTAGAATCAAAATCCAATGAGGTATTTTTCACGGAGGTTGGTGGAAACCGATACTGGATAATTTACTTTTCCAGTAGCCTTGACTTCACACAATGAGATAGGCATACAGAGGTGAATCAATCTTGTGGGTGATGGGACAGAATTTGCAGCAGAAACAGTATTCTACCTGAGCAGAGCTCATTGTTTGTGGGCTGCTAGTTTGATGGTAAACAACTGTCTGAGCTATGCAGTTCAGCAAACAGAGGTACATGTCACATGAATCCCACCTCTCCATCATCTTTTAGAATGTCTGGATTCCAAAGACTGTTAAATGTCTCAGCCATTAGGAATTGAAGGAATGTTGTGTGGCCTTTGGCTTTAGCAGATGTTTTGTCTCCTTCCTGCCAGCCTGGGCTATTAACTGCAGATTGCTTGTTTAGCTCTCTGTGAATTTGGGCTGTACAACCCACAGGGAGTCATTAGTGGCTCTTCGGAGATAACGAGATCCCAAAACTGCCAAGGAGCTAATTTTGTTCAGTGGTCACAGACAGACATAAGTTCAGCTGTTTTAAAGGTCTTTGTTCAGTTTTTAAATGTTAGAACCAGCAAAGAGCATATCTATTTTGTAAAAAAATACAGTGTTAGGTCTAAGTCCCTCACAATGCCTTGAACAGAGGTGTGTGAGAATGGTTGTTTTTTAAAAAATAATTTTTATTCAAATTTTTCAAGAACAAATTTTCTCCCAACAATAAAGTAAACAAGGTATAGCAATAAACAGAAAGAAGACCCCCCCCCCAATACAAAAAAGAAGAAAATAGCAAACAAACAGTCGCAAAAACAAACCCCCTTAACAGACCCCTAACCCCCTCCCTCTCCTTTGCCACCCCCCCCTCCCCCGGGTTGCTGCTGAGATTGGCCACCCTCTAACCCTCCGCCAGAAAATCGAGAAAGGGCTGCCACCGCCGGAAGAGCCCTTGTACCGACCCCGTCAGGGCAAACTTGACCTTCTCCAGCCTGATGAACCCGGCCATGTCGTCAATCCAGGCCTCCAGGATCGGGGCCTTCGTGTCCCTCCACTGTAAAAGAATCCTACGCCGGGCTACTAGAGACGCAAAGGCCAGGGTACCGGCCTCTCTCGCCTCCTGCACTCCCGGCTCCGATGCTACCCCAAAGATAGTGAGCCCCCAGCCCGGTTCCACCCTGGAACTGACCACCTTGAACAAGGTCCCCGCCACCCCCTTCCAAAACCCCTCCAACGGCGGGCACGCCCAGAACATGTGGGTGTGGTTCACCGGACCTCCCGAGCACCTCCCACACCTATCCTCTCCCCCAAAGAACCAGCTCAGCCTGGCCCCAGTCATGTGCGCCCTATGCAGCACCTTCAGCTGAATTAAGCTGAGCCGTGCACAAGAAGAGGACGAGTTCACCCTCCACAGGGCGTCCGCCCACGTCCCCTCGTCGATCTCCTCCCCTAGCTCCTCCTCCCACTTCGCTTTCAGCTCTTTCACCGAGGCCTCCTCCTCCTCCTGCATCACCTGATAAATGCCGAGATCCTACCCTCACCGACCCACGTCCCCGAGAGCACCCTATCCTGCACCCCCCCTAGGCGGCAGTAGAGGGAACTCCGCCACCTGCCGCTTAACAAACGCCCTAATCTGCATATACCTGAAAGTATTCCCGGGGGGAGACCCCACTTCCCCTCCAACTCCTCTAAAGTTGCAAATTTCCCATCGAGGAAAAGGTCCCTCATCCCCCTGATTCCTACCCTATGCCAACTCAAAAACCCACCATCTATTCTCCCTGGTGCAAACCGGTGATTGCCCCGTATCGTGGCCCACACTGAGGCCTTCACTTCCCCCCTATGCCGCCTCCACTGCCCCCAAATTTTGAGGGAAGCCACCACTACTGGACTCGTGGAATATCTTGCCGGAGGGAGTGGGAGCGGGGCTGTCACCAATGCCTCCAAACTCGTACCCACACAGGACGCCACCTCGAACCTCTTCCATGCGGCACCCTCCCCCTCCATCACCCACCTACAAATCATTGCCACGTTCGCAGCCCAGTAATACCCACACAAGTTGGGCAACGCCAAACCGCCTACCTCCCTATCTCGCTCCAGGAATACCCTCCTCACTCTTGGGGTCTTCCAAGCCCACACGAACCCCAGTATACTCTTATTGACCCTCCTAAAAAAAGCCTTTGGAATCAATATGGGGAGGCACTGGAAGAGAAACAAAAACCTCGGGAGCACCGTCATCTTAACTGACTGGATCCTACTCGCCAAAGAGAGTGGCAGCGCGTCCCACCTCCTGAACTCCTCCTCCATCTGTTCCACCAGCCTCGAAAAGTTTAGCCTATGCAGGGTTCCTCAGCTCGTAGCTATCTGGACCCCAAAATATCTAAAACTCCTCTCGGCCCTCTTCAACGGGAGCTCTCCTATCTCCGTCTCCTGGTCCCCCAGGTGCAGCACAAACAGCTCACTCTTCCCCATGTTGAGCTTAGAGCCCGAAAAATCCCCAAACTCCCCAAGTGTCCTCAACACCTCTGGCATCCCCCCACCCCCCCCCCCGCCGGATCCGCAATGTAGAGCAGGAAATCATCTGCGTACAGCGACAACCGGTGGTCCCCCCCCCCCCCCCCCCCCCCCCCCGCACAATCCCCCCCCAGTTCTTCGAATCCCTCAGTACCATGGCCAAGGGCTCAATCGCTAACGCGAAGAGCAGGGGAGACAATGGGCACACCTGCCTCATCCCCCGGGACAGCCGAAAGTCCTCCGACCTCCTCCCATTCGTCACCACACTCGCTACCGGGGAAGTATACAGCAGCCTCGCCCTGCTAATGAATCCCTCCCCAAATCCAAACCTCCTCAGCACTTCCCACAGGTAGCTCCACTCCACCCTGTCAAAAGCTTTCTCCGCATCTATCGATGCTACTATTTCCGCTTCCCCATCCGCCGGCGCCATCATCATGACATTAAGAAGCCGCCGCACATTGATATTCAGCTGCCTCCCCTTCACAAACCCCGTTTGGTCCTCATGGATAACCATCGGGACCACATCTTCCACCCTCCTGGACAGTATCTTAGCCAACAACTTTGCATCCACGTTGAGGAGCGAGATCGGCCTATAAGACCCACACTGGAGGAGGTCCTTATCCCGCTTCAGGATCAGTGAGATTATTGCTCTACACATCGTCGGGGGTAAAGCCCGCCCCTGCCCTCGCCTTATTCAGGGTCCTCACAAGCAGCGGGCCCAGTAAATCTGAGAACTTCTTGTAAAACTCCACTGGGAACCCGTCAGGTCCCGGTGCTTTCCCTGTCTGCATGCTCCCCAGCGCCTCCATCAGCTCCTCCAACTCGATTGGGGCCCCCAGACCCTCCACCCGCTCATCCTCCACTCCTGGGAACTCCAGCCTATCCAGAAAGCGGTCCATCCCGCCCACCTCCCTAGGGGGCACCGACCGGTACAGCCCCTCGTAAAAGGATCTGAACACCCCATTAATGTCCCTACCACTCCGCACCTCCTGCATCTGTGACTCCCCCATCTCTCTCATTGCCTCCCGCTTCCGGAGCTGGTGGGCTTGCCTATTCCCCGTACTCATATACCGCCCCCTATGCCCTCCTCCACTGCGCCTCCGCCTTCCGGGTGGTCAGTATGTCGAACTCCACTTGGAGACTGCGACGCTTCCTCAAAAGCCCCTCTTCCGGGACATCCGCATACCTCCTGTCCAACCGTATAATTTCTTCCACCAACCTCTCCCTCTCAACCCTCTCCCCCTCTCCCTGTGCGCCCGAATAGATATCAGCTCCCCTCTAACCACCGACTTCAGCGCTTCCCAGACCATCCCAACGTGCACCTCCCCGTTGTCATTAGCTTCCAAATATGCCTCTATACCCCTACGGACCCGCCCACACACTTTTTAGTGTGTGATTAGGGGATTAGGGCGGGGGATTGGGTCTAGGTAGCGTACTCTTTTGGAGGGTCGGTGCAGACTCGATGGGCTAAATGGCCTCCTTAGGGATTTTTTGATGTGCAACTCCTCAGGTACTGAGGCTGTCTGTGCCAGTTTCTGACAAGACGTTCAGGCTTGGGCTGACAAGTGACAAGTTACATTCATGTCACAATGACGATCTGCAACAACAGTGAATCTAATCATTTCCATTTGACATTCAATGGCATTACTATTGCTGAAATCCCCCACTATCAAAATCCTGGGGATTACCAATGACCAGAAATATAATGGAACAATTATATAAACACTGTGGCTACATGAACAGGTCAGAGGTTGAGAATTCTGTGACAAATATTTCACCTCCTTTTTGCCCGAAGCCTGGCCAGCATCTAAGAAGCAAAAGTTGGGAGTATGATGGAGCACTCTCCACTTGCCTGGATGAGTGCAGCTCCAACAACACTCAAGAAACTCAACACCATCCAAGACAAAGCAGTCTGCTTGATAGGCACCTCATCCACCACCTGAGACATTCACTCCCTTCACCACAAGCACACAGTTGCAGCAGTGCGTACAATCTGCAGGACACACTACAACAAGTGCCATATCTCCTTCAACAGTATCTTCAATCTTGCACCCATTACCACTTAGAAGAACAAAGTCAGCGGACGTATGGAAACACCATGACCTTCCCCTTCAAGCCACACACTATCTTGATTTGGAGCTATATCTTCTTTCCTTTATTGTTGCTGATCAAAATCTTGGAATCCTAACTGTACTCAGGTGGACTGCAGTGATGCAAGAAGGTGGCTCTCCACCATATTTTCAAGGGAAATTAGGCATGGGCAACAAACTTTGACCTTGTTAAAGATACTTACATCCCATGAATGAATGGGCGGCATGGTAGCACAGTGATTATCACCGTTGCTTCACAGCACCAGGGTCCCAGGTTTGATTCCCGCTTGGGTCACTGTCTGTGCGGAGTCTGCACGTTCTCCCCGTGTCTGCGTGGGTTTCCTCCGGCTGCTCCGGTTTCCTCCCACAAAACCTGAAAGACGTGCTGTTAGGTGAATTGGACGGTCTGAATTCTCCCTCAGTGTGGCGACTAGGACTTTTCACAGTAACTTTATTGCATTATTAATGTAAGCCTACTTGCGACAATAATAAAGATTATTATTAGATTATTATAATAAACAAAAATCAAAGCAGATATTTAACAAAAAACTAATGAGATAACTGTGAAATTTGTTACAACACTTGCTGAAACCTATCTGAGCATATGTTCATTTCTCCACGGTTGGTACCTATCTGCACCAGTCATTTTCAAACTCAGGGTCACAACTCACAGGTGGGCCGTGGGCGGGTGTCGGGTGATTGGTTGCGGCGTTCCTGTTCGCAGGAAGAAGTGCCCAACAGCCATGACTGACTTTTAAAAATGCCGGCCATGACCAGCTTTCAAGAATGCCAGTTGTCCCGTGCACGTGTGCACCCTCAGCCGGATGTAGTAGTGCGCAGACTCGGAACCCGAAACGGTGATAATCACTGTGCTACCATGCCGCCCATTCATTCATGGGATGTAAGTATCTTTAACAACGTCAAATTTTGTTGCCTATGCCTAATTTCCCTTGAAAATATGGTGGAGAGCCGCCACCTGGCATCACTGCAGTCCACTTGAGTACAGTTAGGATTCCAAGATTTTGATCAGTAACAATAAAGGAAAGAAGATATAGCTCCAAATCAAGATAGTGTGTGGCTTGAAGAGATCGCCTCCTCTGTACATCAGTGCACTGTCCCAGGATAAGACTTTTAAAAAAAAATTGATGGAGTCTTCCCGCCAGAAGCAGTGGCAGAGAGCAGGTCATACACCCGGTATACTGATGTCAGAGAGGTCGCGATGGTCTGCCGGCGTGGGTCGCGAAGGTCGGCCGGCGTGGATCCCAAACATCGGTTGGAAAATAAGTTTGAAAAACACTGATCTAGACTGAATTGCAAAGACGCAAATAGGTGTTGCTGAGGCCTCGCACCTCTAACTGGCAGTTTGATACATGTGCATTCAGTTTTTTAGCCCAGGTCTACCTTCAGCAAGCTGGAGCTTGGAAAATATTATAATGGATATTCTGCTCAAGTTTGCAGTCATCAAATGGGGCTGGTTTAGCTCACTGGGCTAAATCGCTGGCTTTTAAAGCAGACCAAGCAGGCCAGCAGCACGGTTCAATTCCCGTACCAGCCTCCCCAGACAGGGGCCGGAATGTGGCGACTAGGGGCTTTTCACAGTAACTTCATTGAAGCCTACTCGTGACAATAAGCGATTTTCATTTCATTCATTTTTTTCAAATCATCACTCAATCTTGAGCATAGTGAATACTGTTTCAAAGTGAACATAGAACAGTACAGCACAGATGTTGTGCCGAGCAATGATCACCCTACTCAAACCCACGTATCCACCCTATACCCGTAACCCAACAACCCCCCCCCCTTAACTTTACTTTTTTTAGGACACTATGGGCAATTTAGCATGGCCAATTCACCTAACCCGCACATCTTTGGACTGTGGGAAGAAACCGGAGCACCCGGAGGAAACCCACGCACACACGGGGAGGACGTGCAGACTCTGCACAGACAGTGACCCAGCCGGGAATCGAACCTGGGACCCTGGAGCTGTGAAGCATTTATGCTAACCACCATGCTACCGTGGATAATAGACAAAAGAAGCACCCATAATAATAAACACCAGCCCTCATCGATATTAAACAAGATCTTCAAAATACCATCAACTGTTGTCAGTGTAGAAGAGAACACAGCAAAATGACAAATTAATAATGAAGTTGTTATGCTTTTAGAAGATTTGTTATAAATGGTGCTATAGTAGCAGTCATCATAATTGGAGTGTATCTGGTTTTCTTTGAAGGTCAAGTTATGAATGGCATCATAAATATAGGTAAACTCATCCGGATAATGAAATCTGGAACCAATCTCCTGAATTAGGAAGACCAAATCACATGCAGCACTGCTGGACTAGTCTCTTTCTCTGGCCTGAGAATTAAAATTATTTCAGTGGGATAAAATTACAAAGGTAAATGTTCTCTGGGCTTCTCCCACCGTAACTTCAACAGAGACTCTGAAGAAACTGTTTTTACAACCATTTATCTGTTTCTTCAAGTGTCCAAAGCTTTGGTGATAGATTAGGAGATGTCCATTGGGAATTTTACCCCACAATGCCTATGTTCCTGACTTACTTAAAAGTATGGACCAAGACAGCAGAGCTGTCAGTGAGCAAGATGAATAAAAAATGTTGTGGTGAATTATAAACACTAATAATCCACACTGTATTGTACAACATGTGTTGAGCCTGTACCTTGCACTAGACCATGTGTAGTTGCGCGGCTCTACCCATAGGGGGAGATGAGGAGCTTGTACTGGGCTCCACCCTTGGCTCCGCCCATGGCTCCTCCCCCTAACCGGATGTATAAAGGTTGCTGTTGTGAGCCTGCCTGCCAGTTCATCAAGAGTTCATCTCATCACAGGCAGGCTCTGTTGTAAGACGATTGAAACCACTGTTCGCTTCTAACCACGTGTCGCGTTAATTGATGGTCTCATCAATTTAATCGTCTTAAGAAACAGTAAGGAATGACCATGGAATCAGCCCTCAAACCTGATCGACTGGAACTCGACCCACAGGATGCAGAGGCGAAAGAAATCTTTTCACACTGGCTCCGATGTTTTAAGGCCTACCTGGCTGAAGCAAGCACTACAGAAACTACGGAGGAGCAGAAACTCAGCCTACTGCACACAAGGGTGAGCCATCGTATATCTACTCAACTTAATTGTACCGGCTCATATACAGAGGCCTTGGCCCTACTCGACAGAATGTACGTGAGGCCCGTCAATGAGGTCTACGCGTGCCACGTTTTTACTATTTGCCGCCAGCGCCCCACAGAATCGTTAGAAGAATTCCTAAGAGACTTAAAAACCTTATCCCGGCTCTGTAATTACCAAGCTGTAAATGCTGCAGAACGTAGGGAACTCGCTGTCCGCGATGTATTTGTTGCAGGCCTCAGACCCAATTATGTGCGCCAGCGGTTGCTTGAGAAGGGGGCCCAAAACTTAGAAGGCACTGTAGAACTCGCCACTACTATGGAGGTCTCGTTCCACAGCCTCACCTCGTTCCCCGCGGACTCCGCGACCCCGTCATGGGCCCCCGACGAGCGACTACCCCAGGCCTGCGCCGCGCGGCCAACCAGCCACTATGCTACTCCAGCCTGCCACTTTTGTGGCCAGCCCCAGCACCCGCGGCAGCACTGCCCGGCCCGCAACGTGACCTGCGGCAGCTGCGGTCGCAAAGGACACTATGCCAGAGTATGTCTGGCGAAGATAGCTCCAGCCTCAAACCCTCCCACAGCCCAGAGTACTCGCTTCCTGAATTTGCAGGCCCGCAGGCCCCGTAACGCTGCGGCCTGTACCCCGACCGCCACGTGCGACCCATGGGGGCCGCCATCTTGGCAACCCCCCACCACTCGGCCGGCGATGTGCGACTCATGGGGGCCGCCATCTTGGACGCCATCTTCCTCGCCGCCCACCACATGCGATCCACGGGGGCGGCCATCTTGGCCTCCATCCTCTCCAAACTCAGCAACCCAGATCGAAGACTGCAACCTCAGCGGGCATTCATCACGGGGCCACTCCAGCACAGCTGATCCCCAATCCACCCGGAGGATCGCCACTACACGGCGTTCGAGACTGATGGCCGCCTCTTCCATTTCCTCCGGGTTCTCTTTGGCGTCACGAATGGGGTCTCTGTGTTCCAACGAGCAATGGACCGAATGGTGGACCAGTACAGGCTGCGGGCCACGTTTCTGTACTTGGATAACGTCACCATCTGCGGCTATGACCAGCAGGACCACAATGCCAACCTCCATTGATTTCTCCAGACGGCCCAGAAACTCAACCTCACTTACAACATGGAGAAATGCGTTTTCCGCACGACCAGGCTAGCCATCCTCGGCTATGTAGTGGAAAACGGAGTCCTGGGCCCCGACCCGGACCGTATGCGCCCCCTCTTAGAACTCCCTCTCCCTCATTGTCCCAAGGCCCTCAAACGGTGCCTGGGATTTTTTTCATACTATGCCCAGTGGGTTCCTCAATATGCGGACAAAGCCCGCCCACTATTTAAGGCCACACTTTCCCCCTGCCGGCTGAGGCTCGCCAGGCCTTCAACTGCATCAAGGAGGACATTGCCAAAGCGGCCATGCGGGCGGTGGATGAATCCGTCCCTTTTCAGGTTGAGAGCGATGCCTCAGAGGTCGCTCTTGCAGCCACATTGAATCAGGCAGGGAGACCAGTCGCATTTTTCTCCTGAAGCCTCTCCGCTTCAGAACTTCGACACTCCTCGGTCGAAAAGGAAGCACAAGCCATTGTGGAGGCTGTACGTCACGGTTGGCACTACCTCACAGGTAGAAGGTTCACCCTCATCACCGACCAAAGATCGGTTGCCTTCATGTTTGACAACTCGCAAAGGGGCAAAATTAAAAATGATAAAATACTGAGGTGGAGGATCGAACTCTCTACCTACAAATACAATATCATGTATCGACCGGGGAAGCTCAACGGGCCCCCAGATGCCTTGTCCCGCGGCACGTGCGCCAGCACGCAGAGTGACCGCCTGAAAGCCATCCACAATGACCTCTGCCACCCGGGGGTCACCCGGCTCGCCCACTACGTCAAAGCCCGAAATCTACCTTTCTCCACTGAGGAGGTAAAAGCCATGACCAGGGATTGCCCGATCTGTGCGGAGTGCAAACCGCACTTCTATAGACCAGACAGGGCCCACCTGGTAAAGGCCTCCCGGCCCTTTGAACGCCTGAGCATCGATTTCAAAGGGCCACTCCCCTTGACCAATCAGAATGTGTACTTCCTGAACGTCATCGACGAGTTCTCCCGCTTCCCCTTTGCTATCCCGTGCCCCGACATGACCTCCCACACAGTCATCAGAGCTCTGCACAGTATCTTCACCCTGTTTGGGTTCCCCAGCTACATACACAGCAACAGGGGTTCGTCCTTTATGAGCGACGAGCTGCGTCAGTACCTGCTCGACAAGGGCATCGCCTCGAGCAGGACTACTAGCTACAACCCCAGGGGGAACGGGCAGGTGGAGAGGGAGAACGCGATGGTCTGGAAGACCGTCCTACTGACCCTCCGGTCCAGGAATCTCCCGACCTCCCATTGGCAGGAGGTCCTCCCCGACACGCTCCATGCTATTAGGTCCCTCCTATGCACAGCCACCAACCAGACCCCTCACGAACGGCTATTTGTTTTTTCTAGGGGCACTACCATGGCGGTTTCGCTCCCAGCATGGTTGAAGACACCGGACCCGGTTCTCCTCCGGAAGCACGTCCGGGCACACAAAACTGACCCACTCGTAGAGAGAGTCCTCCTACTCCACTCGAACCCCCAATACGCTTTCATCGAATACCCTGACGGCCGTCAGGACACTGTTTCCCTCCGGGACCTGGCGCCTGCAGGATCCAATCCCACCACCACTACCGCCGAGGTACCCCTCACACTACACCCCGCACAACCCTCCGCGCCCTGCGCTCCCGCACCTACAGGTTCACTGCGCCCCTGCGACTATGGGTTTCCGGCACTCCCCGTCGCCAGTGGAACCAGTCGGTAACGAAGCTCGGACCGAATCACCCCTGGAGTCCACCATCGTACCCTCACCGACCGTCACCACCCAGCCAGCCCAAGAGGCTGCAACCCCGGTACTTCGCCGATCCCAAAGGACGACTCGGCCGCCGGACCGGCTCAATTTGTAGACCCATCACCCCCGCCGGACTTGATTTTTTTACAGGGGGTGAATGTGGTGAATTATAAACCTAGTAATTCACACTGTGTTGTATCATATGTATTGTGTCCTTGTGGGCTCTGTATACGAGCCGTTACGCGGCTCTGCCGATAGGGGGAGATGAGGAGTTTGTACTGGGCTCCACCCTTGGCTCCTCCCACTAACCGGAAGTATAAAGCTCTGCAGTCGTGAGCCTGCTGCCAGTTCATCTCGTCGCAGGCAGGCTCAGTTGTAAGACTATTAAAACCACTGTTCACTTCCAATCACGTGTCTTGTGAATTGATGGTCTCCTCAACAGTCATGATCCAGAAAGCATTGGCCACTGCTTTACAGTTAACTACTCGCCCTTTATTATTTTCCATTGTGTAAATGCTGAAAGATATTTAGAAAGTTATCAGAGGGGGCTTAATTGGCCAGGATAGCCATATGTCTGCTTTTTGCCAGGATTTTAAAAACCATGAACAGGTTTGTTCTTTTCCTGAATCTGTCTTGCAACTGATATTGTATCCACAATTATATGCATGGATTTAAATCCACAGTGTGTCTGAAAGAACACCACATTTAATTAAATAAAGTAAGGAGACCCAAGCAAAATATATTTTCATCAACAAACAGTAGCACAATATTATAATGTTTGGAACAGTGGACTGAATTTTCCAGGGGCACGTACAATTGCCCACCCGGAAGAAATTTAGATCGCAACCCGATCAACATGAAACAAACTGCCCTGCAGTGATAATAATCTGTGGGCACCCTTAGCAAGTTGAGAGTCATACTTGGGCTTCTCAGTGGAAGGAAGTCCCGCCCTCGGGAGTTGCAAGCCAGAGAATAGTAGTCATGGCTGGGACTGCAAGCAGTCCCATGAAGAAGTGTCATGGACATTGGACCAGGTGAGTCCTGGGTTTCTTGATGGGGGGAGGGGTGGAGAAAGGATTGGGATCCCCAGGGAAAGGGGCAAGGGGTGGATTTTGGAGACCAGACAGCTACAGACAAAATGGCGAGGGGGGGGAAAAGAGATATTTTAGAAAGGGTTGCCCCTGATCTGCACAGGCCCCCCCCTCACTTTATTCCCACTCTCTTACCAAGCGCCAAGAGGGCATTGTACATCCACCCAAGTTTGAAAGGTGTATTTTCAGCGGGAGGAGCAATAAAATAGATCACGTGGGTAAAAGCTGGTAAAATAGATCATGTGGGTAAAAGCTGGTAAAATAGATCATGTGGGTAAAAGCTGGTAAAATAGATCATGTGGGTAGCCCACCGTCTTCCTGCACACCACTGACCCAAACCCCATAATATGGGCGTGGGAAAGGCGCGCATAAGGCAGCTCTCCATTAAGCCCATGGAGGCGTTTAACTGCTCAAGTACTTGGCAATCAAGGGCCTCAATTCACCTCCACTGCCTCAATATGCTGGGCAATGGAAGGTGGGCAAGAGTGGGACAGCCCTTTGTTCACTTTTGATACTACTTTGGTGTTCTTGTGCAGCTTATTTGTTTTATCCTATTATGGTGGGAAAAGGTTCCTCAACAAGAGCTTAAAAAAATAGGTTATTCAGGCATTTTGCTCAAACATAGATGATGTCAGTGGAATTTGATTGAGGTGTTTAAAATTAAGGGATGGAACAGAACATGAAAAAAGCAGACCGTTCTAGTTTTAAGGTGTCTGTATATAATCATGAATACATTCAAGACAGGAAAGAGGTTTAGTGATTTAACTCGCAACAATGTTGAGTTTTAAGAATAGTTTAGAACATATGATATAATAATAATCTTTTACTGTCACAAGTATGAATTTACTGTGAAAAGCCCCTAGTCGCCACATTCCGGCGCCAGTTCGGGTAAGCCGGTACGGGAATTGAATCTGCGCTGCCGGCCTTGTTCTGCATTACAAACCAGCTGTCCAGCCCACTGAGCTAAACCGGTCCATAGGCGAGCATTCAGTCTTTGAGCCTCCTCCGCCATTCAGAAGATCATCCAGTCGCGGTCTCAACTTCACTTTCCTGACTGCACCCCATAACCCTTGACTCCCTTGTCTACCAAAAAATTTTCCAACTCAATCTTGAATAAATTCAATGATCCAGCCACCACTGCTTTCTGATTAAGAGAATTCTATAGACTAGCATCCCTCTAAGAGAAGGAATTTCTCCGCATCTCCATCTTAAAAGGGAAATCTCTTATTTTTAAACTTTCCCTTAACTCTAGTTTCCCCGCAAGAGGAAACATCCTTGCACTATCTAATCCTGAGGATCTCATATGTTTCAATAAGATCACCTCTCATTCCACTGAACTCCAGTGGATATAGACCAATCTAGTTAAATATTTCTTCATAAGATAACCCCTTCATCCTCGGAATGAATCGAGCGATCTCTCTCTCAACTGATTATGCAAATTTATCTCATTTCAAATAAGGAGACCAAAATTGTACACATTATAATAAAATAATAATCTTTATTAGTGTCACAAGTAGGCTTACATTAACACTGCAATGAAGTTACTGTGAAAATCCCCTAGTCACCACACTCTGGGGCCTGAGGGAGAATTCAGAATGTCCAATTCACCCAGCAAGCACGTCTTTCGGGACTTGTGGGAGGAAACCGGAGCACCCGGAGGAAACCCACGCAGACATGGGGAGAACGTGCAGACTCCGCACAGACAGTGACCCAAGTCGGGAATTGAACCAGGGCCCTGGCCTTGTGAAGGAACAGTGTTAACCACTGTGCTACCATTCCAGATGTGCTGTCACCAAGGCCCTGCACAATCCTATTAGATAATTAGTTAGTTGGTTGAAGGAAAAGAGGGACAAGGGGTATGGAAATTAGGGCTACTACTTGAGTAGTAACAACAATCATGGAAACTAATCGATGAAAACATACTTCAGGGTGTGGATTGATGAGACCCTGGTTTTGGGAAGGATCAGTCATCTGCTGAAGGAATTTGTTCTGGCCTTCATCGTGTTTCCTCATCATCCGAATGCAGTTGTTCTCTTTTGATTCAGTTTTGAGGTTTTGTATTTTGGTTTATGGTTTCCTTAAAAGAGACCTCCTCCATCCTTTTTTTCTTGAAGTGAGCAAGTTGTGACCTTTTTCTTATCTGTGTCTTTCTTTCTGGCAGTAGACAAAAGTTTGCACGTTGTTGCTATTACAGAATACCTTTTTCTGTGTTCTGCCTTTCTCAGCAGTAGGCAGACGTCTCTATTTTGTGGTCCATTTTAGAGACAAGGTTTTTCTTTTGCCAAAGAATCAAATGTTCATAAAATGTAAATGAACCAAAACAATCCTGTAAACTATACTTACATTTTGACTATTTAACTTGCATTATGATTGGCATTCAATACAGTATTTCTTTGACCAGCGGACAGAATTCCTCTGTGGAGTGTATGATTTAAACCAAGTTTTATCTAGTTCTCTCAGCCTGGAAAGTTGATAAAGACTGAAGATAAAGAGACAACTTGGAGCCAATTAAAGTAGATGTCATTTGTGTCTTCAGTTTGGAGAGGGAAGAAAACTTGACTTTCAAAATCCATCTCTAATCGTCAAACATAATTTGATAAGATTAATTTATTTTTAAGTGTGCAGGTTACATCTCCCATTCAGTTAATTAAGAGTTGTTTCTGGGTAGTAGAATTTCCTAGGTATTGCAGGGACTGGGTGTCATTGCTCATTAACACCTCAATGTTGTAACTTTGACTGACTGTGCAGGCGCTGGAAGCTGCTAGTCTTTTGCTAATATTTAATTTAAGTTCACACAGTTCTTTTACATTTTTGTCACCATTGGGAAATGGAACTCCATGAACATAGAGGTAAAATGTTCTCTGGACTGTCATTGTTTTTGGTATCACAAACCGAGTTGAAAACAGACAATGAGAAATTAAGAGCGCAATTAAAAAATATATATATTTTTGTTCAACAAATTTAATAATAATCTTGATTGTCACAAGTAGGCTTACATTAACACTGCAATGACGTGACTGAAAAGCCCCTAGTCGCCACATTCTGCCACTTGTTCGGGTACACAGAGGGAGAATTCAGAATGTTCAAATTACCTAACAGCACGTCTTTCGGGACTTGTGGGATGAAACCGGAGCACCTGGAAACCCACACAGACACAGGGAGAATGTGCAGCCTTCACACATACAGTGACCCAAGCTGGGAATCGAACCTTGGACCCTGGAGCTGTGAAGCAACAGTTCCAACCACTGTGCTACTGTGCCGCCCATTTTCACCATACAAAAGAAAAAAAACAACCCCAACAATATAAAAACACACCCAAACAGTCAACGGTAACCAACTCCAGAACGTGCATGATGAACAAACCTCGATAATTGTAGAACCACTCCCCCCCCCCCCCCCCCCCCCCCCTCGAGCTTGAACTTTACCTTCTCCAGGGTCAGAAACTCCAGCAGGCCCCCTGCCACGCCAAGGCACAGGGTGGAGAAGCTAACCTCCACCCTAACAAAACCCGCCTACGAGTGATCAGCGAGGCGAATGCTAAGACATCTAACCCCACCTGCCTGCAACTTGGGCCGGTCCGACGCCCCAAATATGGCTTCTAAGAGGACCGGGTTCTACATCCACATGCAAGAACCCCAAGATTGTACTGAACACAGTCCTCCGAAACCTTTCCAGCTTCGGGCAGGACCAAAACATATGAACATGGTACGGGGGGCCCCTCCCACATCGCTCACAAACAGCTGGCTCATCCTTGATTTTGTGAGGTGCGCCTGTATACTACCTTCAGCTGTGTCAGTCCCAACGTCGCACACAAAGTCGAGGCATTCACCCTCTGCAGCACCTTATAGTCCCTCTTCTAGCACTCCCCATAGCTCCTCCTCCCACTTTGCCTTAATCCCCACCACGCACATCTTAACTTCCTCCAGGTTCCTCGCTGAAACAATACCCCTCTCCGGCCCTCCCGCTGACAGCACCGCCTCCAGCAACAAAGAGGCCGATGCTATTGGGAAGATCGGGAAAACCTTTCTTGCAAAGTCCCGAACCTGCAGGTACCCAAAGTCTTCACCTTGCGCCAACCCATACTTCTCTCCCAACTTCTCTCGGCTCACGAATCATCCCCCAAGAAACCGATTCTTCATTTCCTTAATGCCCCTCTTATCCCATCTCCGAAACATCGCACCCATCCTCCCTGGCTCGAACCCATGATTTCCCCTAATCTGCATTTCCCCCTGGTCTTCAGCTTAAAATGCTGCCTAAACTGCATCCAAATCTTCAGTATGGCCACCACCAAAGGACTCACTGAGTTCTTTCCTGGACCCCACCTCCCTACACGAGCCCACCTCCATCTTTACCCACAGAGCCTCTGCCTCCTTGCTCCTTCTCCACATTCACCGCCCAATAATACAGCAGGTTTGGGAGGCTAATCGTCTGCCCCCCGCTCTGCCTGTCGTCCTCTCTGCAGATCCATCCATCCTCCTAATCCTGGTCACCCCCCCCCCACAACTAAACAATGAGATCAATTTGTCCAACCCCCTGAAGACGTTTTTCGATAAAACGACCGGCAGGCACTGAAATAAAAACTAGAATTGTGGCAAAACATTAATTTTAACTGCCTGCACCCGCCCCGCCAACAAGAGGGAGATTGTCCCACCTCGACAAATCGGCCTTCACCCTCCCCACCAACCTAGTGAAAATATATATTTGGTGCCCCGCTCCAATTTTGGGCCACCTGCACCCCCAAGTACCTAAAGTGGGTTGCCACCAAGCAGAATGGCAGCCCTCCAGCCCCGCCCTACTCCCAGCGGGGAGACCATAAAATGCTCACTCTTGTCTAAATTCAATTTATACCCGGAGAATGACCAAAATCTCTGAAGCAGCTCCATTATACTCCCCACCGACATGCTTGGTACGGTGATATACAGCAGCAGATCATCGGCTGTATATCCACCACGCACCCTCACTATTCCCTTCCACAGCCCTGAGCTCCTTAGCGCAATGATTAAGGGCTCTATAGCCAATGCAAACAACGGGGGGGGGGGGGAACATAGGTTACCCCTGTCTCGTACGCCGCTGCAGTGCAAAGTACCCTGGGTTCATGCTGTTGGTGTGAACAATTGCCATCGGTACCTTATACAACTCCCCCACACACACCACAAACCTCGGCCCAATTCCAAATCTCTCCAATACCGCTATCAGGTAACCCCACTCTACCTGATTAAATGTCCTCTCTGAATCCAGTGCCACCACCACCTCTATCTCCTTTCCCTCCACCAGAGACAGGACCACCTTCAACAATGTCCTCACATTTGAAAACAACTGCTTTCCCTTCATGAACCCCGTCTGATCCTCCCAATCACCTTCGGGAGACATCCTTCCAACCTTGATACCAACAACTTTGTCAATATCTCGGCATCTATATTTAGCAGAGATATGGGCCTGTACAACCCACACTCCACAGGATCCTTACCCTTCTTAAATATGAAATGAAAATGAAATGAAAATCGCTTATTGTCACGAGTAGGCTTCAATGAAGTTACTGTGAAAAGCCCCTAGTCGCCACATTCCGGCACCTGTCCGGGGAGGCTGGTACGGGAATCGAACCGTGCTGCTGGCCTGCTTTAAAAGCCAGCGATTTAGCCCACTAAGCTTGCTCCATCGTTTGCCGCAAGACACCCCTATCCATCACATCCTCAAACATTCCCACCATCAATGGCGCCAACTTGTCCTTAAATTTCTTAAAAGATTCAACTGGGAACCCATCTGGCTCCGCCGCCTTCCCTCTTTGCATTCTCCCGACCGCCTCCTGCCCCCCCCACCGGTCCCTCCAACCCTACTCTATCCTTCTCACCCAGATACTCCAACCTGTCCACGAATTCCCTCATTCCCCGCTCCTCCCCTCCCCTGGTAGCTTCGACCTATATAGATCCCTATAGATCTCCTTGAATACTTTATTAATCTGCTCCGGACCACCACCAGCTTTCCCATCTTATCCCGTTCATAAACTACCTCCCTCCCCACTGCCTCCCGCAGGAGCTGACCGTCCAGCAAATGCCCTGCCTTCTCCCCGTGCTCATAGACCACTCCCCTCACCTTCCTCAACTGGCGCACCGCTTTACCTGTGGACAATTAGTCGAAGCACACCTGCAACTCCTTCCTCCCGGCCAAGATCCAGGTCCAGGTCACCTGCATACCTCCCATCCGCCTCCAGAATCTCCTCTATCAGTTTTGGAATTCCTCTCTCTTTCTTGTCCACCTTAGCTTTGAACGAAATCACCTCTCCCCCTTACTAAGGACTTCAGAACCTCCCAAGCCACCGACTGAGAAAACTTCTCGTGCAATTAAATCCCACATATTCCACCCCCTGTTGGTCAGGACCTTTAACGAGGAATGGGAGGGGGGTGTTCTGCCCACGACGATGTCTCGGGCACTAATCTCCCTGATCCTGAAGCGTGATAAGGACCGCTTGCAGTGCGGTTCATACAGGCCGATTTCACTGCTGAATGTAGACGCCAAGTTGCTGGCGAAGATCTTGGCCACTAGAATAGAAGACTGTGTGCTAGGGGTGATACATGAAGATCAGACGGGTTTTGTGAAGGGGAGGCAGAACACTAGAGCTGAACAGTAACGTGCGAAGGCTGCTTAATGTGATAATGATGCTGGCAACAGAAGGAGAGGCGGAGATTGTGGTGGCATTGGATGCGGAGAAGGCCTTTGACAGGGTTGAGTGGGGGTACTTGTGGGAGGTGTTGGAAAGGTTCTGGTTTGAGGTGGCGTTTATTAAATGGGTGAGGTTGCTGTACGAGGCCCCGATGGCGAGTGTAGCGACAAATGTGAGGAGGTCCGAATACTTCAGGCTCCACCGTGGGACGAGGCAGGGGTGCCCCCTGTCCCCCTTTTTGCGCTGGCAATAGAGCCTCTTGCCATGGCTCTCAGGGAGTCGAGGAGGTGGAGGGGTTTGGTGCGAGGGGGGGAGGAGCACCGAGTGTCGCTGTATGCGGACGACTTGCTGTTGTATGTAGCAGACCCGGTGGGGGGAATGCCGGAGGTGATGGAGATTCTTGCTGAGTTCGGGAGTTTCTCGGGATATAAATTGAACCTGGGCAAGAGTGAGCTGTTTGTCGTGCACCCGGGAGACCAGGAGGAGGGGATTGGTAGGCTTCCGCTAAAGAGGGCAGTGAGGAGTTTTAGGTACCTGGGGGACTCTGCACAAGCTCAATTTTACTAGGTTGGTGGAGCAGATGGAGGAGGAATTTAAAAGGTGGGACATGCTGCCGTTGTCGTTGGCGGATAGAGTACAGTCCGTTAAAATGACGGTGCTCCCGAGGTTTTTGTTTTTGTTTCAGTGCCTCCCCATTTTCGTTCCGAGGGCCTTTTTTAGGGCGGTGAACAGCAGCATTCTGGGATTTGTTTGGGCGCATGGTACTCTGAGGGTAAGGAGGGTCTTTTTGGAGCGGGGCAGGGATAGAGGGGGGCTGGCGTTGCCCAACCTCTCTGGGTACTACTGGACGGCTAATGTCTCGATGGTACGCAAGTGGGTAATGGAGGGGGAGGGGAGAGCATGGAAAAGGATGGAGATGGCGTCCTGCGGAGGCATGAGCCTGAAGGAACTGCTAACGGCTCCATTGCCGCTCCCTCCAACGAGGTACACCGGTGGTGGTGGCGGCCACCCTCAAAATTTGGGGGCAGTGGAGGCAACACAGGGGGGGAAGTGGGGGGCTCGGTGGAGGCCCCGCTGCGGGGGAACCACCGGTTTGTCCCAGGGAACATGGATGGCGGGTTCCTGGGGTGGCACAGGGCGGGCATTAGGAAGTTGGGAGACCTGTTTATTGACGGGAGGTTCGCGAGCCTTGGTGACCTGGAGGAGAAGTTTGAGCTCCCCCCGGGGAATATGTTCAGGTACCTTCAGGTCAAGGCGTTTGCTAGGCGACAGGTGGAGGGGTTCCGTTTGTTGCCCCCACGGGGGGTAAGGGATAGGGTGCTTTCGGGGGTGTGGGTTGGGGATGGGAAGGTGTCTGACATCTATCAGGTAATGCAGGAGGTGGGGGAGGCGTCGGTAGAGGAGCTGAAGGCTAAGTGGGAGGTGGAGCTGGGGGAGCAGATTGAGGAGGGGACATGGGCGGACACCCTGGAGAGGGTGAACTCCTCCTCTTCATGTGCGAGGCTTAGTCTCATCCAGTTCAAGGTGCTGCACCGGGCCCACATGTCCAGATCTAGGATGAGTAGGTTCTTTGGGGGCGAAGACAGGTGTGTCAGGTGTTCGGGGAGTCCAGCGAATCATGCCCATATGTTCTGGGCATGCCCGGCACTGGAGGAGTTCTGGAAGGGGGTGGCAGGGACGGTGTCGAGGGTGGTGGGATCCAGGGTCAAGCCAGGTTGGGGACTCGTGATATTTGGGGTTGGGGTGGAGCCGGGAGTGCAGGAGGTGAAAGAGACCGATGTCTTGGCCTTTGCGTCCCTAGTAGCCCGGCGGAGGATCTTGCTGCAGTGGAAGGATGCGAGACCTCCGAGTGTGGAGACCTGGATTAATGACATGGCGGGATTCATTAAGCTGGAAAGGGTCAAGTTCGCCCTGAGGGGGTCGATACAAGGGTTCTTTAGGAGGTGGCAGCCTTTCCTTGACTTTCTGGCTCAACGATAGGTCAGCAGCAGCAGCAACCCGGGGGGGAGGGGGGAAAAGGGTGGGGGGGGGGGTTTAGGGGGATAGTGTTTAAGTTAATTTGCTTATTGTTAATTTATTCTGTTGTTTATTGGGGTTGGGGGGGTGGGGGGTTTGTTATATGCGCTGTTACGGGTGCCGGGGAGTGTTTATTATTATTATTGTTATTATTGTATTGTTTTGTTGATATATATTTTTCAAAAAATTTCAATAAAAATTATTTATTAAAAAAAATCCCATATATTCCTCGATCACATTCCCAAACTTATCACAAAAGCTCTGGTCCGCTAACAACCCCACGTCCATTCTCCACCCTGGCCTCTGGAAGGGTGCAATTTAATGGAAAAATTTCGAAGTGTCATTTTGGGCGTGATTGGCAGGGTGTTTCTTGACGTCCACGTTGGCGAGATCGTGGCCCGTATTTAACAGAAATTTGTGTTGAAAATGAGCCCCCACGAGTGTCTCATCATTACTGGCTGTTTTACCATCTGATTCGCCAGACTTATGCCTCAGCGTCTCGCCGCTAACAAGGAGAAGCTGCTTTTAAACGCTCACTCACCACTCCCTCCCAGTTTATGGGACCTGATACTGGTTTTGGGAATGCCGACCTGGACAGGCTTCTCGACGCTGTGAATGAAAGACGGCCATCCTGTTCCCTCAAGGGGGTTGGAGGGCCAGCAGCAGGGCCACCAATACCGCCTGGGAGGCAGTAGCAGTGACTGTCATTGCGGGCAGCATGACTAGGAGGATTAGGGTCCAATGTCGGAAGAAAACCAACGACCTCCACTGAGCTGCAAGGGTAAGTTACCACCCATCTCCTGGCATCAGTTCCGCCTGTTACCCTTCACCTGTGTCAAGTGAGTTGTTCACGTCAGACAAAATTATCCTTCCCTCTGTCCTCGAGGTTTTTGGTAGGACAGATAGGCAGCAGCTATAGTTGCCCGTTTTGGGTTGCCACAATATTTAAAGATTGTTTGAAGGCCTCATGGACAAAAAGGCCCTCACCCCACCTTCGGCCCACTGGGCCACCCCCAACCTCGAATGCTTCAGCCTCCCGCCCCAGGCTAACTCTCCCTGAGGAGTTCCCCCCTCGAAAACAGGGGCAGCAGCTCCAGTGCCCTTGAGCTGCATGCTGGAAAATGGAAAGACTACTCACCTCAGTAGCCATTGCGCCAAATTCACATTTTAAAAAAGTAGTACTAAATGATGCCTGCATGATCTCTTGCTGGGGAGCCGGTTAATTCCCAGGAGGCCATTGTATTTCACTTCAATCTTGGCTAATAAGATGGAAAATAATGCAAATGAGGGTTAATGAGATCCAGAACTTGTCTTTGGGAGAGGGCCGGTTAGATAGCAAACTGATTCACACAATTTTGGTCTTTTCTGCTATTTAACTGGCATGCCCATATCCCCTTCAGGTTTAAATTGGGCCCCAAGTATTTTATTACTGTCTTCACTCTGCTGAACCCATTCCATGATGGTCTGCACACATGAATAGTGACGTAACCAGGCCTTCACACATCACTTGCAAGGAAACCACAACTGACTAGTCCCTCACATTCATGTACTAGAGTAGCTGATGCAGTTCACCATAGAGTAAACTCACATAGATATCTGTAATTTCTGAACTCCAATGCCAGAATGTCACAGTCAGGCAACAGCCAGGTGAACCAATGCACGCCAGCCCAAGGTTCACAGATGTGGAACTGCAGGAGCTCACAAAGATCAAGCACCCCAGAACCCGGAAGTGTAGAAGATTTTAGTTTAGACAGGCAGCATGGTTAGCGCAGGTTTGGAGGGCCAAAGGGCCTATTCCTGTGCTGTACTTTTCTTTGTTCACAGGAGGAACATCATTTTCTTCAACGGCTGAAAACTCGCACCATCTATACTCAAAGCCACGTGGATTGATATCACAGAAGAGCATCACCGTACATGGCTTCAGTGCCACTAGTAGTTGGACCTATTGCAGTGCAAAAAGGTGACAGTGAATAAGACTCCCAAGTATTCATCTAGCCCTTGGCCACATATAATACGCCCACTAGCTGAGGGCACGTTACTCCTTATTTTTGGAGCAGTATGTGCCAAGGACACTCACTCGACATAGAATCCCTACAGTGCAGGAGGCCATTTGGCCCATCGAGTCAGCACCGACCCTAGCCTGCACATCCCTGGACACTAAGGTGCTGTGAGGCAGCAGTGCTAACCACTGTGCTATCGTGCCACCCCTCATAATAGAAACTTTGCAGCATAATGTTAATGGGGACAGGTGATGACACCAACATGCTGTCTCAATCCATCTGGAGGAGTTTATCTTTCTCCATGAAAGATGGCCGTGCTTATCTTCCTATTCTTCTTGTCCTTGCAGGAGAAATGGACACCCAGAAAGTGGCCTGGACTGGGAGTGGGATTCAAATGATAAGAATCATCAGGGCAACCGAAGAGGTAGCCAGGGTCCCCAGAAAAAGGACCTTGGTAATGCCATCCCAGATGCATCCAGCAGTCAAGGATGCCCACTCATGTATGGTGCGATGGGGGGGGGGGGGGGGGGGGGGGGGGGGCACATGAAATCACATCTAAAAGCATGAAAAGCACTGGTTGACCTACAAGGCATCAGCACTGTAGTCTTCAGGGTCTCATCACGTCCTCGTATTTCGCCCACATGTTCCAATGCTCTCAGTCCACTCCACCCCTGTGGAATGTCTTGGACAGCAGCAAGGAGAGATGTCCGAAGATGCACCATTAATGCTTTCTAGTGTACCCCAAGAATCACAGTTTGGGGCCATCTGGCAGAGTTCTTGGAGACTGTAAAGGCTCATGGATTGTGATGAAAAGGATCCTTGGAGCAGGTAGGTTTGACCATGCATTGGGGCTTTGATCTCAATGCTGGTTGGAGGGAATGCCAGCTGTGCCACAGTAGCAGACTCCCTAGGCCAATAGAAATGCCTACTAAAGGCTGAGGAAGCGGTAGAGGATGAGTATGCACAACACTCATGGCACCTTCTTCAATCTTGGCTTCCTCAGCCCATCTGAGAGAGGGAGCAGCTGTATGCATGGCCCTGGTGATGATGGCTGCTTCGGCAGAGATGCGGTCAGACTAATTCCAGGTGTGACCTCAAACCAACACATGGCCTACTGCCACAGTTTTCACAGCCGTGAAGCCAGAGATGTGAGCAGGTCTCAGTCACCTCCTCTGAGGTAACAAAGGAGCATAATGTAGAAATGCTCGAATGGGTAGGGCACCAAATCGGGTCGATCACTAAGTGGATCACTGTGGTGCGTTGTCACTTTAACTCATTGTGTAAATAAATTGATTACAATTGGATGCATTTACTTTGTATCTTTGCGCAAAACAATAGCAAGTGTGTAAACAAACATAGCTTCTCACTGGTAACAGGAAGATTGCAGGCAGTAAGTAGTCCATCTCTCTCTAGGTTGGACTTGATAGTTATTTTTCATGTTCCAGCACATGCTTGCTGCATTCACAGCCATGTCGTTAGTTTTGCAGGTCTCACAGATCATTGGTTGAATATTTGCTGGATCAGATTGTCCCTTGCACACCTGCCCTCAGCCTCTCGAAGGGTCGCTTCCCTTTGCTGGACCATGATTGCAGCATACAGCACAGCATAATATGAGAAATCCTGTCAGGTATTGAAAAGTGATCCAGCCAACAAAAGCGCATCTTGAGCAGTTTGATGAGGGTCCTTGTCAGCATATTACTATCATAATCCCCTTGGTCTATTCACTGGAATCTATTCATGGATTTGAGGTGACATGGAAGAGCAGCAGAAGGCTTGACTAGGATAGAATGCATGCATCACAGCAACTTCCAGGAAAGCATGCACAGACATGTAGGAACATTTTGTTGTAGTGGCACACCAGCTGTACATTCATGGAGTAGTAGGCTTTCTTTATAAATAAGGGATCATGAATGGCAGAACAAGCTCAAGAGGCTAAATGGTCTAGCCCTGTTCCTAACCTGTAGACCCACTGGCAAAATATTGACAGTCTGGTAGAATGGCCCTTAATAGGGCCTTTCCATATTTGAATTGGTTTCCTGTTACCTTGTGGTGGGAACCCTATCCAAACCCATCCCCGCCGATAGTGACATATGGGGTTGAGTTCTCCGCCGTCGGGATGCTCCGTTTTGCCGGCAGTCTGGGGGTTTCTCGCCGGCATGGAGCTGCCCCACAATGGGAAACCCCACTGACCAGTCGGCGAAACGGAGAATCCTGACGGCGTGCTGAACCAGAAATCTGGCGCGACGGGACGGAGAAACCCGCCCCATGGTTGGGGAGCCCATCTGCCACAGCTCCCCGCAATTTTACCATCTCAGGCAGGCCAAGGAAATTCTCCCTGTTAACTTGTTCTTCTCTCCACAGATGCTACCTGACCTGCTGAGTGTTTCCATTTAACTCGAAGGCCTCGCCAATTTCAACGGGGAGAAGGCTATGCTTTATGTTTCAGTCTTGTCCACACAATTCCAGGAACAAGCTTCAGTCACTTCCAGCTGCCACCTGCCCGGGTGCGCATGCGCACCGTTTGTTCAGTCACCGGGTGTCGCTCGCGCTTCCCCCGCAGCGGGCGGCTGTCAATCCCGGGTCAGGATGGAGCCTGCGCCATGAGCAAACGGTAAGGAGACAGCTCGGGGACGGGTAAATTCGACGGATAACCGGGGGGCATTTCTGTGGCGGAGTGTGCTGACGGGAGCGGTTTTGGGCTGGATCAGAAGGGAAAGGCCAGAGGGACAAACCCCGTTTTACAACGTCACGTACCTTCCCCATCCCTCCGCGAAAATAATTTTGAGAGACCGGAGGAACAGACGCAGCTGGTCGTGGCTGCGGGGTTGGCAGTTGGTGGCGTCAAGAAAGAGTTCAAAACAATTCGAGCGGACTACATTTCCCGGCAGGCATTGCGCTGCCTGACAGGCGCATGCGCACGATGAGGGGCAGCCCAAAAGAGGATCTCCTGTTTTGTTACTGAGCGATTTGTCCTTCCGGATGCAATTGTTTTCCAACTATTCTTGGGTAAATCGAGGCTATTTCGATGACAGCATCGTTTTTATGTGGGTTTGAAAATTGATACTATTAACAGCGAACAGAAAATTGGTTCTAATTTGGTTTGAGAAAACATGGACTTCCAGTTGTTTTTGTCCACAGTGCTAACATTTAATTTGTGTGAGTGTAAACATGCTGAACAATACATTCATAACTTTATTTTAGGTGTTATTTCACTCAGCAATTGTCAGAGATGGTATGCAGCCAGGCAGGCTCTTAGATCTGTGTTAAAAAAGGTGGGATAGTAAGTTGTAATGAGGAAATAAGAAATTTACAGATGGATATGGATAGGTTAGGTGAGTGGGCCAAAAACTGGCAGATGGAGTTGAATGTGGAAATATGTGAGGTTATTGGACTTCTAGCAGTGGCCATGGTGTGAGTGGCACTTCCAGAAGGAAATAGAGAGCGGAGGGTGTAATGAAGTAAGTTCTCCCCTGGATGGATGGACATGTTTGGGCAGCACGGTAGCATAGTGGTTAGCACAAATGCTTCACAGCTCCAGGGTCCCAGGTTTGAATCCCGGCTTGGGTCACTGTCTGTGTGGAGTCTGCACGTCCTCCCCGTGTGTGCATGGATTTCCTCCCACAGTCCAAAGATGTGCAGGTTAGGTGAATTGGCCAGCCTAAATTGCCCTCGGGGTCCAAATTGCCCTTAGTGTTAGGTGGGGTTACTGGGTTATGGGGATAGGGTGGAGGTATGGGCTTGGGTAGGGTGCTCTTTCCAAGAGCCGGTGCAGACTCAATGGGCCGAATGGCCTCCTTCTGCACTGTAAATTCTATGAAATCTATGTTTACGGGTTATCAGACCCGGCTGAAGACAGTGAAAGACCTGGTGAAAGAGTTGGAGGAGACTCGTGGCACAGTACCAATTTCTAAAATAGCAGAAGGGGAAGGATCGTCGGCAGGAAAGCTGCAGATGGGCTTCATTAAAGAGGAGTTTTGAGAGCAAAGGGAAGAAATAAAGAGCGATCGGTCGAAGACAATTGAGGGGGAAGTTGCACCTCTTCAGGGTTCCTGGAATGGGTGGAGATGAGCCTCGGAATAAAGAGGGCGATAATCCAAATGGTGAAGGTGCTGTCTGACCAGAGTGACCTTATGGTGTTTTTGGAGGCGCAGGTGACAGTCATAGAACATAGAACATAGAACAGTACAGCACAGAACAGGCCCTTCGGCCCTCAATGTTGTGCCGAGCCATGATCACCCTACTCAAACCCACGTATCCACCCTATACCCGTAACCCAACAACCCCCCCTTAACCTTACATTTATTAGGACACTACGGGCAATTTAGCATGGCCAATCCACCTAACCCGCACATCTTTGGACTGTGGGAGGAACCGGAGCACCCGGAGGAAACCCACGCACACAGGGGGAGGACGTGCAGACTCCACACAGACAGTGACCCAGCCGGGAATCGAACCTGGGACCCTGGAGCTGTGAAGCATTTATGCTAACCACCATGCTACCCTGCTGCCATCCCCAGTCTTGGGGGATTTGAGCAAGTCGCTGCAGTCGAAGGTGGAGGACCAGCAGAATAGGTCCAGGCAACAAAACCTACAGATTGTGGGTCTGCCAGATGGAATGGAGGGAACGAACGCCATGAACTATGTTGCGAGGATGCTGGCCAGGTTAGTGGAGGAGAAAGTGTTGAACAAGGCCCGAGAGGTGGATCGGTTCCATTGGTCCTTAAGGCAGAAGCCGAGAGCAGGGGAGCCTCTGCAGTGATTGTGCGGATGCACAGGCTTCTGGACAAGGAGAAGATCCTGAGGTGGGCCAGGGCGAAACGGGTCTGTGAATGGGAGGGAAATTGAATCTGGATTTATTAAGGCATTGGAGCAGAGTTGGCCAGGATGCGAGCGGGGTTCAACAAGGCCAAGGCAGTATGCCAACGACAGATTTGATTTTGAGTGTTATCTCCAGCCAGACTTTGGGTAACCTATGATGGCCGGGAATATTGCTTTTGGATGCCAGAGGAGGCAAATTACTTTATCGGGGATCATAAGCTGAGGGAGAGCTGAATGGAGGAGTTATGTCTGCGGAAATTGGGTTTTGTTATTGTTCTTGTTTGCTGATATGGCGGGGGGGATGTTAAGAAGTTGTAATTTTGTATTGGGGTGATTGCTCTCCTTCCCCCTCTCCATCTTTCTTTAGGAGGTCTTTTGTGTTTTTAAATTTTTTTATTGTAAGGGTTGTATTTTTGGGGCTTTTTAGAACGCATTGACGTCTTTGATATTTTGTACGGTAATCATGTGCCTATTGCGCAAGTTAAGATGGGTTGTGTAAGGGGTGGGATGGGGGGAGTGTTGGAGGGGGCCTTTAGGCAGGAATTGCCACACGAGCGAGCAATGCTAGTGAATGGGAGTGCAGTGGAAGGGGTAGGCTGCGAAATTTGGCCAGTGTAGGGGTGGGGAGGGGGTGACTGTTTTGTTGGAATGGGGCTTTGTTATTGTCTATGTTGGAAGAAAATGTCTTTTTTAATAAATTGCAAAGTTATCCATTTTGGTCGGAAAAATATAATAATAATAAAAATAATCTTGTACTGTCACAAGTAGGTTTATATTAACACTGCAATGAAGTTATTGTGAAAAGCCCCTAGTCGCCACTTCCGGCACCTGTTTGGGTACACAGAGGGAGAATTCTGAATTCTCAGCTGGTACGGGAATTGAACCCATGCTGCTGGCCTTGTTCTGCATTACAAACCAGCTGTCTAGCCCATGATAAGAGATAGGGTTTATAATCATCTTGAAAAGAACAAGTTGATTAGCGATAGTCAACACGGTTTTGTGAAGGGTAGGTCATGCCTCACAAACCTTATTGAGTTTTTTGAGAAGGTGACCAAACAGGTGGATGAGGGTAAAGCGGTTGATGTGGTGTATATGGATTTCAGTAAGGCGTTTGATAAGGTTCCACATGGTAGGCTATTGCAGAAAATACGGAAGTATGGGATTGAAGGTGATTTAGCGGTTTGGATCAGTAATTGGCTAGCTGAAAGAAGACAGAGGGTGGTGGTTGATGGCAAATGTTCATCCTGGAGTTCAGTTACTAGTGGTGTACCGCAAGGATCTGTTTTGGGGCCACTGCTGTTTGTCATTTTTATAAATGACCTGGAAGAGGGTGTAGAAGGATGGGTTAGTAAATTTGCAGATGACACGAAGGTCGGTGGAGTTGTGGATAGTGCTGAAGGATGTTTTAGGATACAGAGGGACATAAATAAGCTGCGGAGCTGGGCTGAGAGGTGGCAGATGGAGTTTAATGCGGAAAAGTGTGAGGTGGTTCACTTTGGAAGGAGTAACAGGAATGCAGAGTACTGGGCTAATGGCAAGATTCTTAGTAGTGTAGATGAACAGAGATCTCGGCATCCAGGTACATAAATCCCTGAAAGTTGCCACCCAGGTTAATAGGGCTGTTAAGAAGGCATATGGTGTGCTAGCCTTTATCAGTAGGGGGATTGAGTTTCGGAGCCACAAGGTCATGCTGCAGCTGTACATAACTCTGGTGCGGCCGCTCCTGGAGTACTGCGTGCAGTTCTGGTCACCACATTATAGAAAGGATGTGGAAGCTTTGGAAAGGGTTCAGAGGAGATTTACTAGGATGTTGCCTGGTATGGAGGGAAAGTCTTACGAGGAAAGGCTCAGGGACTTGAGGTTGTTTTCGTCAGAGAGGAGAAGGCTGAGAGGTGACTTAATAGAGACATATAAGATAGTCAGAGGGTTAGATAGGGTGGACAGTGAGAGTCTCATTCCTCGGATGGTGATGACCAACACGAGGGGACATAGCTTTAAATTGAGGGGTAGTAGATATAGGACAGATGTCAGAGGCAGTTTCTTTACTCAGAGAATAGTAGGGGTGTGGAACGCCCTGCCTGCAACAGTAGTAGACTCGCCAACTTTAAGGGCATTTAAGTGGTCGGTTGATGGTTTCAATGGTCGGCGCAACATCGAGGGCCGAAGGGCCCGTACTGCGCTGTAATGTTCTATGTTCTATGTTCTAAATTCTGTGCCCTAAGTTTATGCAGGACAAATTTCTTTTATACTGCTCCAAAAAATTGCCTTGACCCCAGTATTTTTTGTGGCAAATAACTATAAACAGATTCTGACAACCTTTTTGGGATGATCATTTAAAATTTAGCTTTTTTTTTGCATTGCCATCGCCAGTCTGCTTAGTTTATGAATGAAAGAAATGCTTGAATACGTTTATGCCAATGTTTTCCTGTGCGCTCTATAGGTTACAGGATAAGAATTTTGCTGGTGTGAATTTATTGGCGAGCAATGGGCCATAATTTACAAAGGAGGAATTCATATAAAGAAAGCATTGAATCTCTGTTTTGCCTCTTCTGATGTTGTAAAGGCCCAGAGTGGTTTAGAATGTATAAAGTACTTTTGAAGTATAGTCACTGTTGTAACATAGGCAGTGTGGCAATCATTTTGGAAACTGCAAGGACCCACAAACTGCACTAAATTCTTTTTAACTTTTAGAGTACCCAATTTATTTTTTCCAAGTAAGGGGCAATTTAGAGTGGCCAATCCACCTAGCCTGCACATCTTTGGGTTGTGGGGGCAAAACCCACGCTCACACGGGGAGAATGTGCAATCTCCACATGGACAGTGACCCAGAGCCGGGATTGAACCTGGGACCTCGGCGCCGTGAGGCAGCAGGGCTAACCCACTGCGCCACCGTGCTGCACTAAAATAAATGACCAGATCAGTTGTTGCAGCTGTTGGTTGAGAGGTAAATGTTGGCCAGGACATGGGGCTGGAGGCAGTTCTGACTCTTTGTATCGTGTGGTGGAACATTTTTTAACATTTGTCTGAGAACGGAGATGAAACGTGGTTAGATATCTTATCCCAAAAGTCAATACCTGCCGCAGTGCAGCGTTACCCCAGAACTGTCAGAGGTGTCAGACTATATTAAGTACTCAAGCCTCTAAATTAGTGGTTCCCAAAGTGTGGTCCGCGATCTGGCCCATGATGCAAGTCACTGGCACACAAGACCAAAGCCAAGGTCATAATGAGAGAACAGGCCAGAATTCTCAACCCCATCCCTTGTGTGCTGTTACAGAGTCAGGTTGGCTCCAGTTTGCGTGGCACAAGTTTTATGTGAGCAACAATATAGTTTTATACGCAAGATTTATGTTATTGTTGACTTATATTGCTTAATATAGATGTAACCTAAATATTTGTTTCTCAGAAGAAGATTGTTGTGATGATTTTATAACACATATTAGAATATTTCTGATAAACATGTCTTTGTGCACTTATTAATGTTTACAACATGGAAATGCCTGTACTTTTGTTTCTGGTATGAATTAATTTACTTATATTAAGTAAAATGCCTGTAAACGTCCTATATTCAGGAGGGAAGAAACAGCAATGCATGTATAATCTCCAAAGGTTCTCACTAATTCTGGCAAGCGAATGTAGGTTGGACCAGATTGATAGGTGGTCTGCAAGGTCTTTTGCCCTACCCAAGTGTCTGCAGATGAAAATGTTTGGGAACCACTGCAGGGTTTTTCAAAGTGCAGGTCGTGACCTGTGGGTGGGCCAGGGGCAGGTGTCGGGAGGGTCGCTGAACGATCAGCTGTGCTGTTCCTGTGGTGGTGCCATTCTTAGGAGAAGTACCCAACGGCTACTGCCAGCATTTCGATTGATAATGGTGGCTGCTGCCATTTTTTAAATAAGGAAGAAATGAGGCTGTGTGCAGTGTCCCGACCAGAAGCGGCAGCAGTGACCGGGTCACGTGCCCTGCATGTGCACTTGACATCAAGCGCCTCATATGTATATGCTTTTGCTGCCAAATTATGGAGGAGAGCTGCTTCCATTTCCTAGCTGATAGCAAGCAAGTAAAGAGGACTGTGAAGGTGGATCGTTTTCTTACAAGGAAGAGACGGCCAGACACAAATAGGTAGTGTACCTATTGGCCAGGAACTCACAACTGTATCTGCTGGAGAGAGCTGCTGAGGACAGTCCAGAGCAGGACAGAGCTGTTCTAGTGTAAGCTCTGTACAGAGCTCCCGGGCCTTTGCAAAGAAGAATCTTAATTCGGGAACAAAGGTGTAAAAGATGATTTCTTGATCTATGGTTTGTCAGTTGTGCCAATGGAAATAAGAATGCAAAGCCCATCTGTGTTATATGCAGGGAAGTATTAGCAAATGAGAGGAGAAGTTTCAGATTTTGAAAGAGAAGTTGTACTTGAAAATTCCTCTTGAGGTTGAGACCCAGCTATTAACTTACAGCTGACTCCAAATGAAAAGACTACACTGTTGTACCTGACCAGTGATAGCACATTAAAAATACCGAATGCCCATGAGGCTGTCAGCCTTCAGGAGTAGCATCTCCCAGGGGTATCTAGTGCTGAGTAAAACAAGCATTTTGTTGCTATTGCCTTTCCTGACAACAAATGTGCAAGATTGGATTTTCCCTTCTCAAAAGATGAAGACGGCACAGAGGAACTGGCTGATGTCTGCACCTGCACACTGCCTTCTCCTCATGTGAATCTGATTCAAGTGAGATTGTGAGGATCAAGCTGGCTCCACTTTCTCATTAAAGGTAAGTGAATGTGGCGTGGGTCACTTTGGTCACCAGGCATGTGTCGCAAAGATCGGCCGGCATGGGTCCCGAAGTTTGGCTGGTTGGCAAATGTGGGTGCTGGGAAATAAAGTTTGAAAACCACTGGTCTATAATGTAGCTTTAGCACACAACATTCTGGCTGGCATCTTAAATGAATCGAACTGTTTGTGATAATGTTTACAGTTAAGATGATTGGAGATTTTGAGCCAAATAGGTTTTTCTCTAGGGTGTGGTATTATTTAGCTGACTTTTAAAAGATGTTTAATGCTGAATCTTTGTAATGTGGTTTTGAATGTCTTTGTCTAACTGAATTGATATTTTGTGATGTATGAAGCTGAATTAGGAATGCATTTTGTTGAATCCTGAGTATTAAAAAGAAACTTTTACTTTAAATCTCACATTCAGGTTTCATGGTCAAAGTGCAGATGCCTGTCAAGAATTTTCTCAGTCACGACCCTATTTTTGTAGTGGAGCCTGCGTACGATAGACTTGTCAAGTTAATAAACAGTAAGTGATTTGAGTTAAATTAATTTTGTTAGATGTAATCTTTATTTTTAGAAAATCAAATTTAGTTCTACCCTTTATGTCTAACTATATTTAAACGTATAATTGAATTGGCCTCTTCTCTAACCCTGTAGCAACAATTGGGTGAATAGTAATAGACTTCAGGTAGATTATAGACAGATTAAAATGTGAAGAGAAATCTGAAGTGATGCATTTTGGTAGAAGTCATGGGGAGAGGCAAAACAAAGAAGATGGTATAATTTTAAAGGTGGCACTCAAACAGAGACACTTGACTGTGTACTGTGAGGGAATTCGACATGACACTGGGCCATGCTGTGCAATGGTTAAAGCATTTTTTAACAAAAACCCAACCACCGGACTGGAGCCTTGGTGTGGAAAGTGTGACTAAGTGACTAGGTTTTTGGAAGCTGGAAAAGGAAGTCACGTGACAGTGAGGAACAGTTGTACACGACGGTCAGCTCCATGCAGCTCAAATTCTGTTAGCGCCATGAAGCTGGGCGTCCGAGAAGCCGGGTGCTGTAGCTCAAAATGGCCCTGGAGCAGTGGTCGCTCAAGCCCAGGAATTAGTTGACTGCTTGGTGAAGCTGAGGTGAAGCTGTCTGCTCCAGGACGCTGGCAGTTGGGGCAAAGAAAAGCCCACCTGCAGTGGTTATCTGCCAGAGATCTGGGATTGTACCAGTTATTAGATGCTGGAGTGTAGTCTTGTGAATCCACTGGGATGCAATATCGGGCGAAGAAATTGAGCAACTGGAAGTTGAGCAGTTTCTGAGACAGTGTGAGTTGGAGCGACTGATGAAGGGAAATCAGGCTATATCCTCGACGGAGTGAAATTGAAGACCGAGCTTAAAGGATTTTTGTGACTGATGTCTGGATGGGTTTCAGATAAACTTTGTGCGATCTTTCTTTGTTGTGTCTGCTAGTTTGTGATATGTTTAACCATAGTATTCCTATTAATTTCATATTTACCTCGTGTTAATTCTGGCAGTTAAAGAGTATAAGATGGATAGTATTGACTGCTTATTGGCTTTTTGTTTATAACTGTGGAAACGTTTGGCTTTCTTTTCTTTTCTTAATGCACGGTTTCCCAAACTTTTACGGCAGCAGAACCCTTTAGCCTCCCAAGAGTACTGATGGAACCGCTGAGAAACATTCTTATTATTTTCACACATGAACACCCTCGCACACATGATGTGCGCTCTCTCATGCAAGCACTTTCTCTCCTGCAAGTACACTCATGCGCATGGCGCTTGCACTATCTTGCGCATGCGCTCACGCACGTGCATGTGCTCAGGCATGTGCATTCTCGCGCACGCGGCACTTTCTCATGTACGCACGCTCCTGCGCACGTATGCACTCACGCAGGTGTGTACTCATATGATAGATAACCACTGCTGTTATGCTTTTCTCTTGCAGTCGCACGCGCACTGTACCTCATACTCTCACGCACGCGCACTCTCACGCACGCGCACTCTCACGCACATGCACACTTACGCACATGCACACTTACGCACATACACACTCAAGCATGTGCACATTCAAGCGCGTGCACACTTTCACATGCGTGCACACTTCCACATGCCTGCACATTTTCATGCGCGTGCACACTCACACGCGTGCGCGTACTCCAACCCGTGCGCACACTGTCACGCCCGTGCACACACTCATGCGCACTCTCGGCTGCCCGCTCGTCCTCGCGGCCGCCTGTGCGATCTGTCTGCCGCCTGCCTCTACACTCATTCTCACCAGCCCGCACATTCTGACTCTCTCCAGCCCGTGCCCTCTCTTTCTCCCCCGACTTCTTCTGCCTGTCCGGACCACGCCCTCTCCATCCCCACGCGCACACCTTCCCTCCCCGCGCATGCCCCTCTCTTCCAGTGCGCCCTCTTTCATCCGCGCGTATTCCCGTCTCGCTCTCGCTCTGCCACGCGTGAGCACTCTCTCACGCGCAAGCCCGCGCACGCTCTTCTTACTGCATTAGGTACTCACACCTATCAGCAGCCTATGCAGGGAGAAAGTAGCTTCTGATTGGACAAGCAGCTTCATAGCATTTTTAAAATTTTATTCAGCAGCCTGGCTTAACACTGGACTCTATTTGGAAAACCCTGAGCACGATTTAATTGAAATGAAACAGAGTCCCGTGTCAGGCATATTTACCCGGTTGTTTCCCAACGAATCTACTGTTAAATCGGACTCTGCTTTATTCCTGGGCCACAGAGAGGAACACTCCATCAAGGCCGCATTTAGTCTCTTTATCTGCACTAATTTTTAAAAATCTTTTATTCATAAATTTAGAGTACCCAATCCATCTCCCACCCCCCCCCAAATACGGGGCAATTTAGCATGGCCAATCCACCTAGCCTGCACATCTTTGGGTTGTGGGGACGAACCCCACGCAAACACGGGGGTGGTGGTGGTGTGGGGGGGGAGGGGGGGGGGAATGTGCAAACTCCACACGGACAAGTGACCCAGAGCCGGGATCGAACCTGGGACCTCGGCGCCGTGAGGCAGCAGGGCTAACCCACTGCGCCACCGTGCTGCCCTCTTTGCCTGCACTAATGAACTCTGCTCGCCAGTGCAGGAAGAGATCAGGGTGCTATTTTAAATGCGCCCTATCTCTGAACCCCCCACCGCGGCCTACCCATACCCCAACTTACCAATGCGGCGGTCATTGACCCTGCCATACCTCATCCAATAAGGGCAGGGCACCCCTGGCCCGATGCCAGGCACAGGCAAGGTGCCACCTGGGCACTGCCAGTCAGGCACACTGGCAATAGCACTGACAAGTGGCACAGGCAGGGTGCCAGGCTGACAGAGCCATTGTGCCTGGGTGACATCGTGGGTGCCTGGCTAACATTGTGCGTGCCACGGTACCATCCTGCCCAGAACCTGACCACCCAGGGGCTCCCGAGCCTTCCATGACAGAAAGGTTAATAAACAGAGCACACAATTTAAGGTAGTTGACAAAAGAACCTGAGGCAGCACAGAGCTTTTTTGATTTGGAATGCATTGCTGAAGGGGCAGCAAAGCATATTGAAAAGTTACATTCAAAACAGATTTGGATTAACGTTGTACTTGAAGAGGAAAGAAATTACAAAACTATGGGGAAAGAGAAGGGGAGTGGAGCTATTGGAGGTCTCCACCAGAGAGCCTGCTCGGGCATGATGGGTCAAGTTGCCTCATATTTGCCGTATCGTTTTATGATTCCATAATAAAATTCATTAGGAACTTTAGAAACTGCGAAAGAGAAACTTTTAAAGGTAGACAACAGGAAAGGAAAACACATAATGTTCACACGCAGTCAAAATTAATGGGAAAGCTGTCGTTGAAAAGTTGGGTATCTTTGATGCATTGTCTATTATTGGGCATTACGTTTCCTCATTGGTGTAGTGTAATATATAATTCAGTTTGTTAATATGTAGCCCATTCATGCATTTATTATCCTGTAAGACAAAAATCCTTATTAAAAATGTAATATAGTGTCATGTGCGGGTACCTTTAAGAAATGGGTGTTTATCAAATAGCTGCAGTGATGTCATTGTATGGGTGGAGCTGGAATATGATTCTGCTTTTTACTTTTGTTTTGAGATGGAAGCTCTTTTTGGCTCTGTGTTTTAGTTTCACTTTCAGTTGGAGAGCTGCATTCAAACCAAACACATGTATTTTGGCCTCTCTCGCTTCATGCCAAAGAATGTTTCCAGATCACTTGATGATTTCAAAGTAATACCTCTTTCTGTAAGGAATGCAAACCTACTGTCTTTGTGAAAAAGGGTTTTTGACTTATGGATGTTGTTAGGAAAGTTACTAAGGGTTACCTATAGAGTACTGTATCTTTTTGGGGGGTTATGAGTGTTGGTAGTTGATAAGATGTTTACTGTGTGTTTATAAAATGTTAACTGGATTCATAGAATGAACATTGTTTTGTTTTAAAAATACTTTAAATCTCTGTTGCATCATACCTGTAAAGTGGGCCCTTGTGCTCCCCATAACCAAAATCTGTTCAAAGTTTTGGGTGAACTCCATGATATGCTTTGGTGTTCTCTAAACCCTGGCCCATAATAATAGAACCCTGAATACATATGACAAAATGTGGCCATGATTATTACTACAATATCTTTCTACAGCGCAAACCTTGTTTTAATTTAAAAATGAGGAATATTTGTATTCAACATATCAATTACTTTCGAGGGAGTCTATTCAACATAGCGGTGATTTTAACGCTGTGATCTGGATCTGCTTGGCAGAAATGGAGTTGTTAATGTGGGAGCCACAGAATTGGAAAGAGGGGCTGGCTCATTGATGAGGACTTGTTAAACCTGAACTATTGTTTAGATGAAGTTCCACTATCAAATCACTCGCACATGCTTCAACTGGTACTGTGACTGCCAAGTACTGATTATATCGATATCAACTTAATCCAATCCCCAATTTGATCAATTTCAATGAGCCATCACAATTATTGTGAAGACAAGGCAGTGGAGACTGGCACTGAAGGACATGCTTCACTGTATCAAGCTGCCTCACCTTTCAGATCACCCAAGGGCGCTTTATCTTGCCGACAGTTGGAACAATGATGGTTAGAATGCCGATTTGTCGCTGCTGCTTTTCATCTACTGGAAGTGACAGCTAGGGAATTAATTAACTTTCAGTTGTGCAACTTGCTGGCTGTTGAAGTTAATGTATAATTTATAGGAAACTATAAAACTGTTTTATGTAAAAGATTCTTGATTCTCAGCTTTAATGGTTTTGAAATATTGCTTTGTTTTTATGACATGTAAATTTATCAGTAATTATTCCCAGGGGATCCATCCACAGACATCCATAATTGTTTTCTCTTCACATCTAACTTTAAGCTCCAACAGTGGCTATTTCAATATGACCACAGAAAACATTATTATTTGAAATAGATACATAAATGCTCTGAGACGAATACCTTGTGGTCTCACTCGCCTGTCTTGGCACCTGGACACCATTTCAGCGCTGCTTCCACTTGCATTAACTTCATCAGACGATAGGTTTTAAATCTAAAATTTCCCCATGTGACGTCTCCTCTCTATTCATACATTTCAGAGCATAGCTATCTTGATCTAGCCATAACCATGCCAGTGTAGCTTAGTTTACAATGTGTGTGTTTTTGTTGCTGCTCCAGATTTTATCTTTTCACTGCTATTTCCCCTTTTCTCTCCCTTTTTTTGTCTTTTCTGTTAACCCCTCCATCCATCATCTCTCCTGACTTTTCTCTGCACCAGATTGAACCAGGGTTGATCCACTGGCTGCCTATTTTTTTTCCCTGATTATTGTTTCTAAGTCCTTATTTACCACTGATGCATTAACTAGCCTGTAGCACCAGAAATATTTTCTTGTACACTTGTCATTTTCCACTTCTCTTTTTTTAAAATAAATTTAGAGTGCCCAATTTATTTTTTTCTAGTTAAGGGGCAGTTTAGCATTTTCAATCCACTAACTTGTACTTTCCACTTCTCTGGCACCTCTTTTGTAAAAAATGAAGATTGCTAAATTATGGCAAGCACTTCCACTTTCATTACCCCACTTCCCTCAGCAGTCTTGATGCAAGCCATCACCACCAACGACTTATCTGTTCTAACCATAGCCAACCTTTCCAGTACATTCCACTTAATCAGTTTTCACCGCATCCGTTACCTCTACTATATTTGCTTCTGCTAATATTTTGTCTGCATCCTCTTCCTTGGTAAACATTGATGCAAGTACTTATTAAGTATTCTTATCTTGCCCTGTGCCTCTGGGGTTATATTTTCATCTTTGTCCTAATGCATGTAGCTCACCAATCATATTCATCATACTTTGTGCATTTACGTATATGCATTCTAATCTGTATTCCTATTTAATATAGTACTACTTCTTTTGTACTAAACATGTCACTCTTTTTATGCTCCTTATTTTTCTTTTCTGTTTCTATATGTTTTTGCCAGCCCTTGCCAATAGTTGAAACCTTCCCAACTACTTTCGTAAAGATGTTGGGTGGGATTCTCCCATTCGGCGGCAGAGTGTCCACACTGTCGGAAACGCTGTCGCGTTTCACGATGACATGAACGGGCCGCTGGGAGTACCGATTCTGGTCCCTACAGGGGGCCAGCATGGCGGTGGAGCGGTTCACGCTGCTCCAGCCTCCCATTCCCTGCGCGAACTGCGCGCCGCAGGATCTGCGCATGTGCAGTGGTGCCGGCGCCAACACGCGCGTGTGCGGTGGCCTCCCTCAACGTGCTGGCCCCGATGCAACATGGCGCGGGGGTTCAGGGGCCGGCGCGTAAGAAAATAGGCCCAGGAAGCGAGAGGCTGGCCCGGCAATCGGTGGGCCCTGATCGCGGGCCAGGCCCACCGAAGCCCGCCCCCGCCACAGGCTGCCCCCGACCCTGCGTACAGAATTCCCGCCGGCGCTGTCCACACCTGGTCGCAGCCGCCGGGAGTCTGCCTTTTTAGAGCGGCCGCTTGGCTCATCCGGGCCAGAGAATCGGTGGCCCGGCTCTCTGCCGCAACTGGCGCCATGCCAAACGCGCCGTCGCCAATGGCATTGCCCGCTCTGTGGAGAATCGTGCGCCGGCATTGGGGCGGCGTGGCCCGGTTGCGGGGATTCTCTGGTCCGGCCCCGTGCTGGGAGAATCCTGCCTGTTGTTCTCTGAGGTGCAACCTGTCCTTTTTGCCCTAGAACTGGTCCCAGTCCCAATGCCACAAGAATCTGAAGCTGTCCCTCCTGCACCGTGTCTGATCCTCCTCATCTTCCTATTTCTATTCTCGCTATTGTATGGTTTTGGGAGTAATCTAGGCATTACTACCTTTTGAGGTCCTACTTTTTAATTACCTCCCTCACTAATGAAAGTCTTCCCGTAGAACCATCTGCCCTTTCTTTCTCATTGGTAACAAGGTGGACAATCCCTTTCTCCTGCAGATTATTCTGCACTCTCTTTGCGATGTCCTTGATAATGGCCATGATGTGGAGATGCCGGCGTTGGACTGGGGTGAGCACAGTAAGAAGTCTTACAACACCAGGTTAAAGTCCAACAGGTTTGTTTCAAACACGAGCTTTCGGAGCACGGCTCCTTCTTCAGGTGAATGGAAAGGCTTGTTCCAGAAAACAATTCAATTGTTTCTGGAACAAGCCTTTCCATTCACCTGAAGAAGGAGCCGTGCTCCAAAAGCTCGTGTTTGAAACAAACCTGTTGGACTTTAACCTGGTGTTGTAAGACTTCTTACCTTGATAATGGCAGCAGGGATGCAAAACACCATGCGGCACTATCAATGATGGTTACAGAAACACCTGGCTGTTTCCCTAACTGTGGAATCTCATATAACAATAGTATTTCTGTACTTTGCTGTTTCCTCTTCAGACCCGTGCAGTCCCATGTCTACTGGTATCATGGCCTAGCCATCTTCAATGTACTGTCACTCTTAGTCATTGATACGTACCAATTTGAGAATGGCACACCCTGAAGACTTATAATAATAATAATCGCTTATTGTCACAAGTAGGCTTCAATGAAGTTACTGTGAAAAGCCCCTAGTTGCCACATTCCAACACCTGTTCGAGGAGGGTGGTACTGGAATTGAATCCGGGCTGCTGGCATTGTTCTGCATTACAAGTCAGCGATTTAGCCCACTGTGCAAAACCAGGGTTCTGAACTTCCTGTCTCTTCCTACTATCATGAACTCTGTCTACCTATGGGATAGATCCATCTTGAATTGTCCGGGCAGGAAACACTCATCCTTTTTGATGCTTTGCCATGACGCCAGCTAATCTTCATATTTGGAAATCTGTGAACTCAAGCTGAAGCAGCTGGGGCCGTTTCCTGTATTTCTATGGTCCCCCAAGAGGTGTGAATTGTCCTGAAGTTCCCATATGGTGCAGGAATTGCAAGTCACAGCTGTCGGTTGCCCATCCAGTGTTTTTTTAATCAAAAGAAAGCTCAATTCCCTCTTTTAGGATGTAGCTTGTACTTAGTCAAAACAATTAATTTAAAATAATGTCTCAAGGGTAATTTGTGCTCATCCCCTTAATATGAATCTAAGTATTGTTATACTTCCCTGATTGAAAATTTTAATTTCTCCGTCCCTATTTTAGACCAATGCCTAGTTTAGAAAAGAGAAAATAAGGGAAAACTGGGAGAGCCTCAACGAATAACCACTGCTTTCCTGTAATGTCACATCTTGATGTTTTTCTCTTTTCTCACAGTCTGCCTCCTCCCACTCAGCTTTGTATACCCCTGCTGATTTTGTTCTGCTCCCAGCCACCTCTTTATACCGCCACGGGGCTCGTTCTACACCCACTGATCTCAGTCTCTCACCCAGCTTTTTACACCCCTAATGGTCTTGTTTTGCTCTCACCCAAAACTTGCTATTATGAGAACAGGAGCTCTTGGGATGTGCCATGTTCCTTTGCCAACATTGTTGCCTCATTTTTGGAAATAGATAATTGAAGTAATATTTTGTGGTAGGTATTGTAGCATCGTAACCAGGTCATGTGATTCCTTTATCGACTAACAACTTAAGAACATAAATAAGGAACAGGGTTAGGCTGTTCCTTTCTTTGATGAGGAAAAACCACACCGTACTCTAGGAGTGGTCTTATCAAAATTCTATACAATTTTACTAAGATTTATTTTCAATTGTACTCCAATCCTTTTGTAATTTCCCAATTACTTACATTACCTACATGTTAACATGTTGTGATTCGTGTACTGGAACACCTAGGTCCCTCTGAATACCAACATTTCCCAATCTCTCTCCATTTGAAAATCATTCTGCTTTTGGGTTTAACATGTTTTGTTGAAGCCGCCACTTTGTGGGTATTGGAATAATCTGTGATATGATGAAGACTTCAGGACAGCTAAATATATAGAAATATTCAGAAGACTAAATCAACACGTTGAAAAATAAATCTCTGTTTGTTTATATTTTTATTTTGAAAACAATGTGTACATTAATGCAGATTGGTACCAAGGGTGACTTTTAATTCTGGCAGCAGGGATGTTGAATTGAGAATGCTGTAATCCAACTTGACACAGTGCAGGGTGTGTATCTCATTAACTAGCTCTTGTTCGAGTATTATTTAGAATCCTTTTATAATTATAAAAAATAAGTAACTTTGAAACTTGAATTTTGGAAACTGGAGTAGTTTTAAAAAATATATTTTTTATTCTCCTTTTTCACATTTTCTCCCAAATTTACACCCAACAATAAACAATAATCAGTAACTAATGTAATGTTGATCCCCATATCAATAACAACAATCCCATTCTCCCACCAAACCCCAGACATTAGCCTGCATGTTAACATAAACAAATGACAAAAAGGAATCAGGAATCACCCATAGTCACCATTAACACATACAGTCTCTCTCCACCCCCAATGTTTGATGTGATCCAATTCTCAAAAGTGCACAATGAATAACGCCCATGAATTGTAGAACCCCTCCATCCCATCCTTCCCCTCAGTTCAAAGTTGACCTTTTCGCAAATTCCAGCCCCCCCCAACGTTTACGCCCATCTTCTACCCCCCTCAAAGAGCCGGCTCATCCCCGCCATTGTAAAGTGCGCTCTATACTCCACCTTCAGCTGTATCAGCCCTAATCTCGCACATGAGGTGCAGGCATTCACCCTCCAGAGCATCTCACACCAGAACGATTCCTCCATACCCTCTCCCAACTCTTCCTCCCACTTTGCCTTGATCCCTTCCAGCGGCGCCTTCTCCTCCAAAATAGCCCCGTAAACTGCCGATATTACCCCCTTGTCCAGTCCCTCTGTCATCAGCACCTCCTCCAGCAATGTGGAAGCCAGCTCTACTGGGAAGCTCTTTTCTCTGGAAAGTCTCAAACCTGCATGTATCTAAACATTTCCCCCTGCTCCGGCCCATACTTTGCTCCCAGCTTCTTCGATCCTGCAAAACGAGCCCGAAGAAACAAATCTTTTAGTGTCCTGATTCCTTTCTCTTCCCATTTCCGAAAATTTCCAACCCACTTCCCTGGCTCAAATCTATGGTTCCCCTGAATCAGCATTTCCTGGAAAAAGTTAATTGCCCTTTTCTATGGGCTACTGTAATATTAGTTTTACTAATTGATGTCATCCATCTGTTATTTTGAATGTGTTAGTTTCAGTGAGTAAAACCACACTAAAATTACAATAGATAATTAATTTTTAATTTTGTTGTTAATTACCAAAAGTGCGCCTTCCCCTTTTCAGTTATTTTCTTCCCTAGCTTCCTTTAAGCCTCAAGCAAGATTTTTAAATGACCTCTTCCAAGGCCCTAGTGTGAAACAGCTGCTAGGACAGAGGGGAGTCGCAAGGAAGGTTCGAATGGGCTTTGAGCCATTTTGTTTCATTGTTCCAGAGTACTTGGTCATTGCTTTGTTTCCTAACAAAAGTTAGTTGGACTTAACTCTGTACCTGCTCACTTGTTATAACCATTGACCACACTGCGCATAAATACATACTCTCCTGACTTCTGTCCTAAGCTTGCCTATCACGCACATGAACCTGTACTTGCTCTCAGTGCAGCTCTGGCATATCAGAAAGTATTCTTCATGTTTATTTTCTCTTATTCTCCTCTTAACTATCTTGCATTAATTTATAAAGTGTCCTATGAAAAATCTAATTTCAAGCTGAGAAGTCAGCATCAGTCCATTCCTTGCTTCTAACAATGGGGGTGAGTAACATTGCTTATCTCTGTTTCTCCTTATTGATGCACATGAGGTACTAGAGATTACTTTCCTTGTCCATGTAGCAAGGAGCAGTAAATATTTACCTGGAGAGACAGTATGAAGATGTCTGAAAGGAGTGTGCCAATAAATTTCAATAGTGATGCCTCAGTAGGGCCATGATGAAGTACATGATGTTTTATTATTGTGTCACCCATTACCTCTATGCTCACTGAACTATATTTGCTCCTGATTGAGTAATGAATCAATTTTAAAATTCAAATACTTTTTCACATCCCTCCATGGTTTTCCCCCTTCCCATCTCTGTGACTTCCTACAGCCCTTTGAGGTAGTTATGCTCTGTTATCTCAGGAAAATCTCAGTGTCCGCATCAAAAAAAAATATTTTGATCCTCTTCCACCACCCTTTCAGGAAATTTGTTACAGATTGTAACAGCTTGCTGCATTAAAAATCATCTAATCTCACCTCCGGGTTCTTTCGTCAGTTATTTTAAATGTGTCCTCTAGCTATTTACTGCACTGTCATTGGAAATGGTTCATCCATATTTACTCCCATCAGAATCCGACATGATTTTGCACACTCTATTAAATCTCCCCTTAACATTCTCTGCTGTAAGGAAAGCAACCTCAATTTCTCTACTTTCTCTATACACAAGTCTTGCAGCTCTGACACCATTCCAGTAATTTTCTCAACACTCTTCAAAGTGTTAACATATTTCCTGAAGTCTGGTGTCCAGCATTGGACACGTTACTGCAACTGCAGCCCAACAAGTAATTTATAGAATTAAATTAAATGTGTATATAAGCAAGGAAGTTATGCTATGCAGCTGTTTATAAAGCTAGGGATCCTGACTACTTTTTAAATAGTCCTCTCGACAAGGTCCTGCTACCTTGAGTGATTTGTGCAGGTTCTCCCTCGGGTCTTTCCATTTCTGCATCCCATTTAAAATTAAATCATTACTTCATTAAAATTCATGCAATTAACCAGTTATTTTTTAAGGTCATTTCATGTTCATTATTTGTCCATTTGTTCATTCTAATATTTATGATTATATCAACCTGAATTTTGAAGTACTCATGTCAGGTAAATTTCTGAGAATTTTCAGCAGAAGTTTGGATGCATTGTTTCTTTCTTTGTGATAATGCTGTTAAAACCACTGAATATATATATATTAATTTTTTTTTAATGTTTCCAATTACGACCCAGTGGTTAGCACTGTTGCTTCACAGTGCCAGGGTCCCAGGTTCGATTTCCGGCTTGGGCCACTGTCTGTGCGGAGTCTGCACATTCTTCCTGTGTTTGCGTGTTTTCTCCTGATGCTTTGGTTTCCTGCTCCGGTTTCCTCCTATAAGTCCCAAAAGACAAGCTCTTCGGTAATTTGGACATTCTGAATTCTCCCTCTGTGTACCCAAAGACTAGGGACTTTTCACAGTAACTTCATTGCATTGCCAATGTAAGCCGACTTGTGACAATAAAGATTATTATTATTAAGGGGCCATCTAGTGTCAGTCCACCTACCCTGCACATCTTTGGGTTGTGGGAGTGAGACCCATGCAGACCATGTGGAAACTTCACACAGCTGAACTCTGGTCCTCGGCGCCGTGAGGCAGCAATGCTAACCATAGCGCCACCATGCCGCCCTTGAAAATCCACTGAGTATTTCTAATGCCATTCTCTATTCTCATTTGTGGATAAAACAGAATGTACTGAATACTTAATCTTCTGTTTTTCCTTCCTAGTATGTATTCTACAAAGCCCGCATGTTCTCTCTCAGCTGCATGGTTGCATAGCAATCTGAAAGTTATTGTGCAGCTTGAATTGCTCCTTTAAGTTACCTTGCATATTTGACTGCGCAAAAAAAACTAAAGGGCCGACACAGTTAAACGAATCAGCCATGCACTATTAAAAATATTAGAGGGTATGTTGGTGCTAAACAGCATTAACATCCCAGCAATCATGTTGCCAACACTCAATAATACTTAAAACATTAGTAACAAGGGCAGAATCTTTTCTGCTTTAGTACCGTGTGATGTAATTATGTTGTTTGTGCCATGTTGCTTAAACCAGTTACGATGAAAAGTCATCGATCTGAACAGTTAATTGTTCCTTATCTAGAGATAATTTATAGAGATTATCTAGAGATAATTGGCAGCACGGTAGCATGGTGGTTAGCATAAATGCTTCACAGCTCCAAGATCCCAGGTTCGATTCCCGGCTGGGTAACTGTCTGTGCGGAGTCTGCACGTCCTCCCCATGTGTGCGTGGGTTTCCTCCGGGTGCTCCGGTTTCCTCCCACAGTCCAAAGATGTGCGGGTTAGGTGGATTGGCCATGCTAAATTGCCCGTAGTGTCCTAATAGTAAGGTTAAGGGGGGAGTTGTTGGGTTACGGGTATAGGGTGGATACGTGGGTTTGAGTAGGGTGATCATTGCTCGGCACAACATCGAGGGCAGAAGGTTCTGTGCTGTACTGTTCTATGTTCTATGTTCTAGATGCCATGAAGATTTTCCAGTATTTTTTGTTTTATTTGAGATTTACAGCGTTCACAGTATTTTGTTTTTTTCTTATAACCTGTAACAACTTTGCCTGATCTATATACTTTTTTTTGTAGTTCTTCTAGTTCAAAAAATATGCTTTGCTCCTATTTTCCTATTTTGTTCCCATAGCACACAGACAACATTCTGACTGAATGAAGATTCATGACTTCACTGCTCCATGTTATTTGGTCGGGTCCAATTATTGGATAAATATTATAGCAGTAGGTTTTCTTCTAATAATCATTATGTATTGCGTAGGCAGATAACATTACAAATAGAAGCCCGATGTTTGCAGCAATTAAGTATAACATAGCTTGCTATTAACCTTTTCAATTGAATGCCAATTATAAATATAAACCTAATAATCTATATACTATCAGAAAATGCTGGAAAAACTAAGCCTGGCAGAATCTGTGGAGAGAGAAGCAGTGCTAATGTTTCGAGTCGAATATGATTTTTTTTCAGAATTGGAAAAGCAGAAATGTGATTGGTTTCAGGCTGTTGAAAAAGCAGAGAGGGGAAGTTGAAGCAAAATAGAAGGTCAGAAGAGATTAAAAGACAAAGATGGCGTGGAGCACAAGACGGGGAGTGGTAATGACGTTACCTAGGTGAAACCTTTGGTCCAGGGTAGATGTTAAGAGCAGAAAAAGGGGCCAGCACTCTCTCAAGCAAAACTGAATGTTTTAATAGCAGAAAAAGATGTCAGCATTGTCTAAAAGCAAAATAGTCTTTAGAAGGGTCATGTGGACTAAACAACTCTGTTTCTCTCTCAACAGATGCTGCCGAACTTGCTGAGTTTATCCAGCATTTTCAGTTTTTTTTATAGCAGAAAATAGCATAGAAACACAGAAAATAGGAGAAGGATGAGGCCATTCATCCCTTCAAGCCTGCACCATTATTCATTATAAGCATGGCTGATCATCCAACTCAATAGCCTAATCCTGTTCTCCCCCCCCCCCCATATCCTTTGATCCCCTTCACCCTAAGTGCGATATCTAACTGTTTCTTAAAAACATACAATGTTTTAAAAAAAAATTTTGAGTGTACAATTCATTTTTTCCAATTAAGGGGCAATTTAGCGAGGCCAATCCACCTGGCCTGCATATCTTTGGGTTATGGGGCTGAAACCCACGCAAACACAGGGAGAATGTGCAAACTCTACACGGACAGTGACCCAGAGTTGAGATCAAACCTGGGACCTCGGGACTGTGAGGCAGCAGTGCTAACCACTGCACCACCATGCTGCCCTTAAAAACATACAATGCTTTGGCCTCAAATACTTTCTGTGCTAACAAATTCCACAGGCTCATCACTCTAGGAATAAAGAAACTTGTCCTCATATCTGTCCTAAATAGTCTACTCCGTATCCTCAGAATGTGATCCCTGGTTCTGGACACACCCACCATCCTTCCTGCATCTAACCTGTCTAATCCTGTTAGAATTTTATAGGTTTCTATGAGATCCCCCTTCATTCTTCTGAACTCCAGCGAATACAATTCTAACCGATTCAATCTCTCTTCATACGTCAGTCCCATCACCCCAGGAATCAGTCTTCGCTGCAATCTCTCTATAGCAAGATCATCCTTCCTCAGCTAAGGAGATCAATACTTTACACAATATTCCAGGTGTGGTCTCACCAAGGCCCTGTATAATTAAAGCAAGGCATCCCTGCTCCTCCCCGCCTGCTGTACCTGCATGCTTGCCTTTGGTGACTGGTGGTGTACGAGGTGGGGATTTCAAAATGGAGGACAGAGTTCATGGCCTGAAGTTGTTGAATACCGTATTGAATGCAGAAGGCTGTAAACTGCATTATGTGAAGTTGTGGTAATGTTCCACCAGCTTGTGTTGGGCTTCACTGTTACATTGTAGTAGGCCAAGGATAAAAATATGAGCAGAGCAAGATGGTGAATTGGAATGACAAGTGACCGAAAGTTCTAGGTTATGCTTGCAGGCTGAGCAATGGTGTTCAGCAAAGCGGTCACCCATTCTGAGTTTAGTCTCCCCCAAATAAAATCTGTGCCTATGGGTACCCACATGGGTGCTGGTTATGCCTGTGCTTTTGTAGGGTGTGTGAAACATTATTTGTTCCAGTCCTACCCGTGTTGGGGGCCCCTCCGCCTCCCACAACTCTTTTTTTCTTGTACATAAGTGACGATTGGTGCCACTTCGTACTCTGGTCTGGACAAATTCATCAATTTTTCACCCAAATGCCACCTCCTTCACCTTCACATTGCCCATCTATGAAAGCTTAGTTCCATTCTTTGCCTTCTCTGTCTCTATTTCTGATAATAGACTGTCTATCAATCTTCATTATTGATAGACAGCATGATAGCATGGTGGTTAGCACAATTGCTTCACAGCTCCAGGGTCCCAGGTTCGAATTCCCGGCTTGGTTCACTGTCTGTGCGGAGTCTGCACGTTCTCCCCGTATGTGCGTGGGTTTCCTCCAGGTGCTCCGGTTTCCCCCACAGTCCAAAGATGTGCAGGTTGGGTGGATTGGCCAGGCTAAATTGCCCTTAGTGTCCAAAATTGTCCTTAGTGTTGGGTGGGGTTACTGGGTTATGGGGATAGGGTGGAGGTGTGGGCTTGGGGAGGGTGCTCTTTCAAAGTGCCGGTGCAGACACGTTGGGCCGAATGGCCTCCTTCTGCACTGTAATTTCTATGTAAATGACAAGCTACTGGCTCCCACAGCTACCCCGATTACACCTCCTCACTCGAAACTTCCAGTAAGGACTCTACCAGTTGTCCATCTACGTTCCACCTGTTACACTGATGCTATCTTCCACAACAGTGATTCTGATATGTCTCCCTTTTTCCTGATTCTCTCCCCCTCCCCCCACCCAGCGCCACCCCCTCTCCACTGTGATTGACATGGCTATCAACTGTGTCTGACCCGTTTGCCTCACTTCTGCCCTCGCCCTTCCAGAACCAGGTAAGGGTTCCCCTTGTCCTCTCCTTCCAACCCACATCCTCCATATGCAATGGATCATCCTCTGCCATTTCCACCAACTCCAGCATGATGCCACCACCAAACCCATCTTCCCTTCACTGTGCTTGTCAACATTCTGAATCATAGAATTTACAGTGCAGAAGGAGGCCGTTCGGCCCATCGAGTCTGCACCGGCTCTTGGAAAGAGCACCCGTAACCCAGTAACCCCATCCAACCCCCCCGGACACCAAGGGAAGGGTTAATTCCTTCCGTAAATTCCTGGTCCACTCCTCTATCACCACCAACACCTCCTTACTTTCCCACTGCATCTTCCCATGCATTGCAGAAAGTGTAACACCTGCGCCTTTACCTCCTCTGTCCTCACCATCCAAGGCTCCCAACATTTCTTTCAGGTGAAGCAGCAATTTACTTGCACTTTCTTTGATTTAGTCTACTGTATTCACTGTTCACAATGTGGTCTCCTCAATATTGGGGAGACCAAACACAGACTGGATGACCTTCGCTGAGTCTTCCAGCATAATCCTGACTTTCCTGTTGCTTGCCATTTCAATTCATCCTCTTGCTCTCATGATCACATTTTGGTCCTTAGCCTGCTGCAGTGTTACAGTGAAGCTGAACACAAGCTGGAGTAGCAGTATCTCGCCATCCGATTCGGCACTTTACAGCCTCTGGACTGAACATTGAATTTAAAAACTTCAGACCATGAAGTGTCTCCTCCATTTCGTTCTATATTGAATCTTAACCCCTTTGCTTCGCTCTTGTTCTCTCTCTCTCTTGTTCTCTCTCACACACTCACTCGCTCGCTCACTCACGCACTCATTCACTCACTCACACACTCACTCACTCACTCACTCACTCACTCACACACTCACTCACTCACTCACTCACTCACTCACTCACTCACTCACTCACTCACTCACTCACTCACTCACTCACTCACTCACTCACTCACTCACTCACTCACTCACTCACTCACTCACTCACTCACTCACTCACTCACTCACTCACTCACTCACTCACTCACTCACTCACTCACTCACTCACTCACTCACTCACTCACTCACTCACTCACTCACTCACTCACTCACTCACTCACTCACTCACTCACTCTCACTCACTCACTCACTCACTCTCTCACTCACTCACTCACTCACTCACTCACTCACTCACTCACTCACTCACTCACTCACTCACTCACTCACTCACTCACTCACTCACTCACTCACTCACTCACTCACTCACTCACTCACTCACTCACTCACTCACTCACTCACTCACTCACTCACTCACTCACTCACTCACTCACTCACTCACTCACTCACTCACTCACTCACTCACTCACTCACTCACTCACTCACTCACTCACTCACTCACTCACTCACTCACTCACTCACTCACTCACTCACTCTTCCCCTTCCCATTCCCATTCCCATTCCCATTCCCATTCCCATTCCCATTCCCATTCCCATTGACTTGTTTTGATGTTTTGCTTTCAAGGAGTCCAGGCCCTTGTTCTGCCATTAATATATTCCACTATCATACTTCTATGCCACAATTAGTACCTATTTTAGTCTTTAACACTCCCTTTGTCTTGTATTCATGACATGTTTGTCAAATCTCTCTTGAGTTCCAGACCTTTGAATTTACTCCACCTGCTCTACCTGCCTTCAACAATATAAATGCATCACATTCCTACCTAAATATCCTGGCTGTCATGAATTATCTGGTCAACCTGTAGTTTATGCTCTTTCCTTGAAGCAGAGGTAAGCCTAGAAACAAAATGCTTAAAATATTCACTGATTTTAAGTAATAATCTTACTGGAATTCTTTTTGTTTTCATGAAAACATCATAGGATAGGGCATTCGACCCCCTCCATCTCCATATTCATTTTAGGGCTGTGATTAGCCCCAGCTTGAGCAGTGATTAATGCGTATATAAATTTGATAAGATTTGAGAGACTTTTTGGCTTTATTGATTTATTTTATGCTTTTAGGTTTGCCTATTTAAATTTCCAGTTTTGAACGATCTGTGTTTTCTGCTGCTTCATCATTGTTTGAGTTAGTCATGCCAAGTTCAAACAATTGAATCGAGCAGCATATGCGAATAGCGTTGGAAATAGAAGCAGGGAGGTGAGTTAGCCAATGTTAATCGTCCCAAACTTAGCCTCTCGCGTTACAGTGAACAAAGCAGGTTTGCAAAATAGAGCCCTCAAGTCTCTGCTTCTCAGTGGGTGAGTTGGGTTAGTTTTTTTCCACTCAACTGCATGTTCATGTGCATCTTAATCATTCTCAGCACTTATACCGTCCAATCATCAACATCTGCCTTTCACCGCCCACCTAACTGCGCAAGGAAAGCTAAGGACTGGTGTTAGTCAACATGGGGTCTGCTTGGCAGCAGTTGAAACATTTTAAAGTGTTGGAAGTGAAGGGAACATCTTTGTAAATTCCTCTGCTCAGGTCGGTGAAGAGAAGCAGAGCACTGGAACTCAGGCAGGGAGAGAGAAAGACTTGAGATACCATAAAAAGTTTATTTTCACAGGAAAATCCTTTTTGGAGAAAAACTTCGACAGTGCTGGTTAAACATGTAATTCCAGTTGAGGTCTTTCTTATCCTCCAATGTTGAGGCCTTTCTCATCCTCCAATGTTGAGGCTTCTATGCATATTTAGTTCACTTCAATCATGTTTCTCCCATGCTTCATTCAAATGAGTTTTTTACGATCCTTGCATTGGCCTTTTTGCCTGTCAGGCTGTCTAGCGAGAACGCCATATAAGAACAAGGAGCAGAAGTAGACCGTCCGGCCCTTCGAGCCTGCTCCGCCATTCTATAAGATCATGGCTGATCTTTTTGTGGTCTCAGAACCACACCCGCATTCTCGCCATATCCCGTAATTCCTTTATTTTTCAAAAAAAATCTACCCTATCTTTAAATATATTCAATGAAGTAGCGTCTACTACTCCTTTCGGTAGGGAATTCCATACTTTAACCACCCTCTGAGTGAAGAAGTTCCTCCTTGATTCAGTCCTAAATCTGCTCCCCCTAATCTTGAGGCTATGCGCTCTTGTCCTACTTTCACCTACCAGTGGAAACATCCTTTCTACTTCTATCTTATCCATTCCCTTCAAAATTTTATATGTTTCTATTAGATCCCCCTTCAACCTTCTGAATTCCAGTGAATATAATCCCAATCTACTCAGCCTCTTCTCATACGATAACCCCCTCAACTCCGGAATCAGCCTAGTGAACCTCCTCTGCACCCCCTCTAGTGCTAGCACATCCTTTCTCAAGTGTGGAGACCAAAACTGCACACAGTACTCCAGGTGTGGCCTCACCAGCACCTTGTCCAACTGCAACATTACCTCTCTACTTTTAAACTCAATCCCCTTCGCAATGAAGTACAAAATTCCATTTGCCTTCCTAATTACTTGTTGCACCTGCAGACCAACCTTCTGTGACTTATGCACAAGTACATCCAGGTCCCTCTGCATAGCAGCATGCTGCAGCTTTTTACCATTTAAGTAATAATCCGTTCTATTGTTACTCCTACCAAAATGCATGACTTCACACTTATTGACATTATACTCCATCTGCCAGACCGTTGCCCACTCACTCAATGTGTCAATGTTCCTCTGTAAGGTTTTACAGCCCTCAGTACACTTTGCTCTGCCACACACCTTCGTGTCATCTGCAAACTTGGATCCTCATACTCTCATTGGACCTTGGAGTAGTTCCCAACTCCAAATCGTCTATATAAATTTTAAATAATTGTGGTCCCAACACCGATCCCTGAGGCACACCACTCGTCACTGATTGCCAGCCAGAATAGCTGGCAATAACTCATTTATTCCCACTCTTTGTTTCCTGTTAGACAACCAATCCTCTATCCATGCTAGTACTCTACCCTTAACACCATGCATCCTTATCTTATGCAGCAGCCTCTTGTGCGGTACCTTGTCAAAGGCCTTTTGGAAATCTAGGTACACCACATCCACTGGGTTCCCTTTGTCTACCTTGCGCGAAATGTCTTCTTTAGAATTCCAAGAGATTCGTCAAGCATGACTTGCCCTTCATGAATCCATGCTGCGTCTGTCCAATGGGACAATTTCTATCGAGGTGCCCTCCTATCTCTTTGTTGATAATAGACTCAAGCATCTTCCCCACGACTGAGGTTAAGCTAACCAGTCTATAATTCCCCATCTTTTGTCTACTTCCCTTTTTAAACAGTGGCGTCACATTTGCTGTTTTCCAATCCTCTGGGACTGCCCCAGTGTTCAGCAAATTTTGGAAAATTACCGCCAGTGCATCTGCTGTTACTCCAGCCATCTCTTTCAGTACCCTGGGATGCATTCCATCAGGGCCAGGAGACTTATCTATCCTGAGCTCCATTAGCTTGCCCAACACTTGCTCTTTCATGATAGTAATGGTTTCTAGGTCCTCACGTACCTTCTTCTCTCGGTCAATTGCTGGCATGTTATTAGTGTCCTCCACTGTGAAGACCGATACAAAATATTTGTTCAATGTCTCCGCCATTTCATTATATCCCATAACTAATTATTTAAAATACAGATGGAGGGTGAGAAAGTAAAATCAAATACTAATGTTTTGTGTTTAAACAAAGGAGATTACAATGGGATGAGAGAAGAACTAGCTAAGGTAGACTGGGAGCAAAGACTTTATGGTGGAACAGTTGAGGAACAGTGGAGAACCTTCCAAGCGATTTTTCACAGTGCTCAGCAAAGGTTTATACCAACGAAAAGGAAGGACGGTAGAAAGAGGGAAAATCGACCGTGGATATCTAAGGAAATAAGGGAGAGTATCAAATTGAAGGAAAAAGCATATAAAGTGGCAAAGATTGGTGGGAGACTAGAGAACTGGGAAATCTTTAGGGGGCAACAGAAAGCTACTAAAAAAGCTATAAAGAAGAGTAAGATAGAGTATGAGAGTAAACTTGCTCAGAATATAAAAACAGACAGCAAAAGTTTTTACAAATATATAAAACAAAAAAGAGTGGCTAAGGTAAATATTGGTCCTTTAGAGGATGAGAAGGGAGTTTTAATAATGGGAGATGAGGAAATGGCTGAGGAACTGAACAGGTTTTTTGGGTCGGTCTTCACAGTGGAAGACACAAATAAAATGCCAGCGACTGATAGAAATGAGGCTATGGCAGGTGAGGACCTTGAGAGGATTGTTATCACTAAGGAGGTAGTGATGGGCAAGCTAATGGGGCTAAAGATAGATAAGTCTCCTGGCCCTGATGGAATGCATCCCAGAGTGCTAAAAGAAACGGCTAGGGAAATTGCAGATGCACTAATGATGATTTACCAAAATTCACTAGACTCTGGGGTGGTCCCGGTGGATTGGAAATTAGCAAACGTGACACCACTGTTTAAAAAAGGAGGTAGGCAGAGAGCAGGAAATTATAGGCCAGTGAGCTTAACTTCGGTAGTAGGGAAGATGCTGGAATCTATCATCAAGGAAGAAATAGCGAGGCATCTGGATAGAAATTGTCCCATTGGGCAGACGCAGCATGGGTTCATAAAGGGCAGGTCGTGCCTAACTAATTTAGTGGAATTTTTTGAGGACATTACCAGTGCAGTAGATAACGGGGAGCCAATGGATGTGGTATATCTGGATTTCCAGAAAGCCTTTGACAAGGTGCCACACAAAAGGTTGCTGCATGAGATAAAGATGCATGGCATTAAGGGTAAAGTAGTAGCATGGATAGAGGATTGGTTAATTAATAGAAAGCAAAGAGTGGGGATTAATGGGTGTTTCTCTGGTTGGCAATCAGTAGCTAGTGGTGTCCCTCAGGGATCCGTGTTGGGCCCACAATTGTTCACAATTTACATTGATGATTTGGAGTTGGGGACCAAGGGCAATGTGTCCAAGTTTGCAGATGACACTAAGATGAGTGGTAAAGCGAAAAGTGTAGAGGATACTGGAAGTCTGCAGAGGGATTTGGATAGGTTAAGTGAATGGGCTAGGGTCTGGCAGATGGAATACAATGTTGACACATGTGAGGTTATCCATTTTGGTAGGAATAACAGCAAACGGGATTATTATTTAAACGATAAAATATTAAAGCATGCCGCTGTGCAGAGAGACCTCGGTGTGCTAGTGCATGAGTCACAGAAAGTTGGTTTACAGGTGCAACAGGTGATTAAGAAGGCAAATGGAATTTTGTCCTTCATTGCTAGAGGGATGGAGTTTAAGACTAGGGAGGTTATGTTGCAATTGTATAAGGTGTTAGTGAGGCCACACCTGGAGTATTGTGTTCAGTTTTGGTCTCCTTACTTGAGAAAGGACATACTGGCACTGGAGGGTGTGCAGAGGAGATTCACTAGGTTAATCCCAGAGCTGAAGGGGTTGGATTATGAGGAGAGGTTGAGTAGACTGGGACTGTACTCGTTGGAATTTATAAGGATGAGGGGGGATCTTATAGAAACATTCAAAATTATGAAGGGAATAGATAGGATAGATGCGGGCAGGTTGTTTCCACTGGCGGGTGAAAGCAGAACTAGGGGACATAGCCTCAAAATAAGGGTAAGTAGATTTAGGACTGAGTTTAGGAGGAACTTCTTCACCCAAAGGGTTGTGAATCTATGGAATTCCTTGCCCAGTGAAGCAGTTGAGGCTCCTTCATTGCATGTTTTTAAGGTAAAGATAGATAGTTTTTTGAAGAATAAAGGGATTAAGGGTTATGGTGTTCGGGCCGGAAAGTGGAGCTGAGTCCGCAAAAGATCAGCCATGATCTCATTGAATGGCGGAGCAGGCTCGAGGGGCCAGATGGCCTACTCCTGCTCCTAGTTCTTATGTTCTTAACTAAATGACCACTCTCATCCTCTAACGGACTAAATGACCACTCTCATCCTCTAACGGACCAATGTTTACTTTAGCCACTCTTTTTAGTTTTATATAATTATAAAAACTTTTGCTATCTGTCCTTATAGTCTGTGCCAGTTTTTTTTCGTGTTCTATCTTATTTTTCTTTATGGCTCTTCGTGGCTTTCTGCTGACCTTTAAAGTTTTCCCAATCTTCTAGTTTCCCGCTGATCTTGGCCACTTTGTAAGTCTTCTCTTTCAATTTGACAGCCTCATGTATCTCCTTAGACACCCATGGTAGATTACCTCTTTTCTTACAATTCTTCCTTCTCACTGGAATATACTTTTGTTGAGCACTATGAAAGATTTCTTTGAAAGTACTCCACTGCTCCTCAACTGTCCTACCATAAAATATTTGTTTCCAGTCTACTTTAGCGAGATCCTTCCTCATTCTATCGTAGTCCCCTTTGTTCAAGCATAAGACCCTGGTATTGGATTCTATCATCACACTCTCCATCTGTATACTAAATTCAACCATGCTGTGACCACTCCTCCCAAGAGGATCCCTAACGATGAGGTCATTAATTATTCCTGCCTCATTCCACAGGACCAGATCTAGCATAGCTTGCTCTCTCGTCGGTTCCATTACATATTGTTCCAGAAAACTATCCCGGATACATTCAACGAACTCCTCTTCAAGGCTACCCTGACCGAGCTGATTTGACCAATCTATATGCAGATTAAAATCTCCCATGATAACTGCTGTACCCTTTTCACAGGCATTAGTTATCTCTTCATTTACTGCCCGTCTCAGTGTGATGCTATTATTTGGCGGCCTAAAAACTACGCCTATCAGTGTCTTTTTCTTCTTAGAATTTCTAATTTCTACCCAAATGCATTTAACCTCATTCTCCATAGAACCTATATCATCCCTCAATGCCACCCTGATGTCGTCCTTGATTATTAGTGCTACTCCACCTCCCTTACATACCTGTCTATCCCTCTGAAACGTCTGGTACCCCTGGATATTTAACTCCCAGTCGTGACCATCCTGCAACCATGTCTCCGTAATGGCTATCAAGTCATATTCATTCGCGATGATTTGTGCCGTTAATTCATCAACTTTGTTACGAATGCTACGAGCATTCAGGTAAAGTGCCTTAATGCTGACTTTCTTATCATTATTAGAGAAATTGGACATCATGAGATGTCCTAAGTTATCCTTCCTTTTTGCTTCATTCCTAGTCTGCCTTGAACTTAAACCCACCTGCACACTTGCTAACCTGCTGCTTATCCTTCCGTTTAACTGCCTACTCCCTGTCGCTTTCCCTTTCCCTCCCCCCCCGACTCAGAAGTTTGTTCTGAGCTGCTCCATAAGCAGGCAACTGCTCATTTGTGGAAAATGTTGCTATCAGCACATTTTGCAGCTGATGGTGTGGTTTCACAGGATCAAATGATTGTGGCCAGGCTGTTAAGCTTGTATGAAGCTGTGGTTACTAGTGTTTGCCAAGGGTCTATTCTGAATGTCTGGGAATATAGGCTGACCGGTCCAAGAGGGAGGGAGATCTCATTCAAGGTTTGTTAGTACAGGTAAATTATAATGGGAAACGTGTACTTTCCTTCCCAATTCTCACAATTTAACTTTCAATGTCATGGGATAGAACTTTGTCAGTTTTCCTGTTCACTAAATTAATGCTGCACAGGCCTTTTTCTTTACGGTCATCTTGGATCATAGGGGGTTAAAAGGAAAGACGGTATTGTCATTGAAGTAGTATTAATCATAATTTTTAATAACTGATGATGCACGCTGTACCAACTGATTTATCTAAAACATCTCTTTTTATCTAAATGAGCAATCTGCAAAATTTGGTAATATAGTAAAATGAAAAGGAAATTAATAATTTTCTACAGTTCTGAAGAAATGCTCCTTGAAAATTATTCCTAGCTTAACTGAAAATATTTTAATAAGAGATGTGGAAGTGTCTCTGAAGAATTTCTCTCCATCCTATCAATTCCTCAAAAATCTCCCCCCAGTGTTCTATATTCATTTTTGTAATCTCCCCATATATTCTAACCGTTGTCGCTCTGGTGGCAGGTCTTGGTGAATCTGTGCTGCAATATATCCTGTCTAAGGTGCAGTGTTCAGAACTTTAACTGCACTCCAGATGTAGTTCAACCAGGGCTTTGTCCAGCTGTCGTTAATCTTCCTCCCCTTTATACTCCAGCTTTCTAGTTATAACTGCTAAAGTTCTATTTCACCTTTCTTGTTTCTTTTTGTGACTGACTTCTGCAGTATAGATCTGTATGTAAGAGCCTAAAATTTATTTGGACCTTTGCTGTTCTTAGATTTGTACCATTTTAAGAAGTATTCTGATTTCAGAAAGGTCTTAGAGATAAGCCTACGGAGATAAGAACTACAGACCAGTGAGCCTTACGTCAGTGGTAGGGAAACTATTGGAGACAATTATGAAGGAGAAAATCTATCTCCACTTGGAGAGGCAAGGTTTGTCATGCCTAACAAATTTGATTGCATTTTTTGAGCATGTGACCAGGTATGCGGTTAATGGAGTTGATGTAGTTTATATAGATTTCAGCAAAGCCTTTGACAAGGTCCCACATGGGAATCTTCTAAAGAAGGCAAATGCACATGGGATACAGAGTAACTTGATCAAAATTAGCATAGCTGTAGGATACAGAGGGTGATGACAGACGGTTGCTTTAGTGACTGGAAGCCAGTGTCCAGTGGAGTACCACAGGGATCTGTGCTGTGTCACCTATTATTTGTCATTTATGTGAACAACATAGACGACTATGTGGGGGGTAAAATCAGTACATTTGCGGATGACACAAAGATTGGCTGAGTGGTTAACAGTGAGTTTGAATGTCTTGGGTTACAGGAAGATATAGATGCGATGGTCAAATGGGCAGAAAAGTGGTATTTATGGAATTTTGTTTTTATAAATTTAGAGTACCCAATTAATTTTTTCCAATTAAGGGGCAATTTAGCATGGCTAATCCACCTACTCTGCACATCTTTTGGGTTGTGGGGTGTAAACCACGCAAACACAGGGAGAATGTGCAAACTCCACGTGGATAGTGACCCAGAGCTGAGATCGAACCAGGGACCTCGGCGCCGTGAGGCATCTATGCTAACCAGTGCACCACCGTGCTGCCGGCAGATGGAATTTGACCCTGAAAATGTCAGATGATGCACTTTAGAAGGAGTAATTTGGTAATAATACCAATAATAATAATCTTTTTTTAGTGTCACAAGTTGGCTTACATTAACACTACAATGAAGGTACTGTGAAAATCCCATAGTTGCCACACTCTGGCGCCTGTTCGAGTACACTGGGGGAAAATTCGGAATGTCCAATGCACCTAACAGCACGTCTTTTGTGACTTGTGGGAGGAAACCGGAGCACCCGGAGGGCACCTATGCAGAAACAGGGAGAAAGTGCAGACTCCGCACAGACAATGACCCAAGCCGGGAATCAAACTCGTGTACTTGGGGCTGTGAAGCAACAGTGCTAGCCACTATGTTACCGTGCCGCCCTAAGGAAGTATTCAATGGCCTGACACTGGAAAGTTCCGAGGAACATTTGGCGTATTTGTCCATCGATCTCTGGAGGCAGGAGGGCAGGTTTATAGGGTGGTGAAAAAGTATTATGGGACCCTTGCCTAATCGAGGCATAGATTACAAAAGCAGGGAGGTCATGTTGGAGTTGTATAGAATTTTGGTGGGGACACGGAGTACTGTGAGCAATTCTGGTCGCCACATTATAGGAAGGATGTGATTGCAGGGGGTGCGGTGGCGATTCACCTGGATGTTGCCTGTGATGGAACTTTATGTTATGAAGAGAGGTTGGATAGGCTTAGGTTGTTTTCACTGGAGCAGGGAAGACTGAGGGGCGACCTAATCGAGGTGTACAAGATTATGAAGAACATGACAGGTTGGATAGAGAGCAGCTGTTCCTCTTAGTTGAAAGGCCAGCTATGAGGGGACGCAAGTTCAAGGTGGGGGACAGGAGGTTTGGGGGTATTTGAGGAAATATCTTTTTACCCAGAGGGTAGTGACGATCTGGAATGCACTGCCTGGGAGGGTAGTAGAGTTGGGTTGCCTCACTTCCTTTAAAAAGTACCTGGATGAGTACTTGGCACGTCATAACGGAATTTGGTGGGCAGGTCAGGTGTTTTTCATGCGTTGGTGCAGACACGATGGGCTGAAGGGCCTATTCTGCACTATTATTCTGTGATTCTGTGATTTATTTTTGGGTTCAAAATGGATGACCTTGCCTGCTTGAAATAGATCTGCTGCATTTTTGGCAGCTCTCAATTTATCAATGTCTTTGGTGATTTTATGCTCTCTCTATGAAGGACTCTTTCTTTCAATTCAAATATGCACACATTGTCCCTCCTGTTTGACTTCTACTACTTAACCTATCTGCATTCTGGCTTGTGGTAACATTAGTCAGTTACAGTCCTTGATTCATTATTAATTTCCCTGGAATACCAGGTTTATATTCTCTATCTCAACTGTGAAGACAACATAAATTCTTTTATAAATCTGCCATTTCCTCATTTTCTGCATATGTTTTACAGGATCCAGATTATCCATGAACATTGTTCTCTTGAAATATATTTGTAAAATTGTTTTGTTAATCTTGTTACTCTTTACAAATTTATTTTTATATTCCTTTTTTGCAGTTCTTACTATTTTTATTATCTTTCTTTGCTGTTCTTCACATTTATCACCATCCCCTGGACCTGTACTATTCTTAATGAAATTTTATATGCACTTTCTTCAGTTTTTTGATATCTCTCACCTCTTTATTTGACCATGGCTATTTTCTTTGGTAAGCAGATTCTTAATGGTACCATATTAAGCTTTTTTTTAACGTTTCCCATTGTTCAACTATAGTTTTACCTGTTAACAATTTTGATCAGTTTTGCTGATTCTGATCTCATTAAAGTCGGCCGTCCCAAAATCTGTTATCCTAACTCTCAAGTTTCTCATTTCATTATACCTAATATTGAATGCAATCATCTTATGATCACTATTCGATTATTAACTAAGTATACCTCATTAATCATTATTAAATGCAATGTGGCCTGCCCTCTTCTTGGTTCTAAAACATATATTCCAGAAAACTACTCTGAGTGCAAGATTTTACTATCTTTCTCGTCTGAACTACTGTGTTTTTCCCATCTGTATGAAAATTGAAGCCTCTTGTTAAAACAGCTTCATTTTTGCTTCAAGTCTCTAATCTCTGAACTCATTTATTTATTTATTTATTTATTTATTCATAGACGTCGCAGGCTAGGCCAGTATTTATTGCCTATCCCTAACTGTTCTTGAGAAGGTGGTCCTGACCGCCTTTTAAACCGCTGCAGTCTATCTGGTGAAGGTACACCCACAGTGCTGTTGGGAAGGGAGTTCCAGGATTTTGATCCAGCGACAGTGAAAAACAATGATATGGTTCAAGTCAGGATGTTATTTGGTTTGGAGGAGATCTTGGAGATGATGGTGTTCCATCTGTCTGCTGGCCTTGTTCTTTCATTTGGCAAAGGTCATGTGTTTGGAAGTCTTGGTGAGTTGCTGCAGTGCATCTTATGAATGGTGCACGCTGCTGCCACTTTGGTCAGCGGTGGAGGGAGTGAATGTTTAAGGTGATAGATGGGGTGCCATTCAAATGGGCTGCTTTGTCGAGCTTCTTGGTCTGCAGTCATCCAGGAAAGTAGAGAGTATTCCATCACACTCCTGACTTGAGCTTTGTAGACAGTGGGCAGGCTTTGGGGAGTTGAGAGGCAAGTTACCCACCACAGAATTCCTAGCCTCTGACCTGCTCTTGCTTTCACAGTTTTTATGGCTAGCCCAGTTCAGTTTCTGGTCAATGGTTACCACCAGGATGTTGATAGTGGAAGATTCAGCAATGTAATGCTGTTTAATGTCAAGGGGAAATGGTTAGATTCTCTTTTGTTCGAGATGGTCATTGCATACACTTGTGATACGCAAATGGTACTTGTCGCTTATCATCCCAAGCCTGAATATTGTTCAGGCGTTACTACATTTGGATATGGATTACTTCAGTATCTGAAGAGTTGCAAATGGTTCTGACCATTGTACATTTTCTAGCCTTACCAACCTGTTTACCCTTTGTGTTAGGTACCTAGTCCCAGCCTGGTTCAGGTGCATCCCATTACAACGGTTTAGACCCAGGAGACATGCTATCATTCCATGAAATAGAAACCCTCCCTTCTATATCACAGTAGATCATGTAAGACCATACTAAGAAACCTAAAACCATATCCATGCCTTGTCAAAAAGCGTGAAATGCAGAAACGTGAGCCGTGCTTGCTTTCCCCTCCCCAAAGCCCGTAATATTGAGTAGTTTGGAGAGGGGGTTATGACCTCCTAAGATGTCTTATCTGGAAATGAGTCCACATGACTTGATGCTATATCTTCCTGGATGCAAATCCATGTGATCTTCTTGTTATGGAGATGGAAAATTAATGAAAGTAAGGCGCAAATGTAAATAACTGGACACAAAGAAGGAAGCAGCTGGCTTAGGTGAATCTAGACTCTCAATTGGTCAGTCAGAGAGATTTGGAGAAGAGCCACAACAGGTCCTGCAATGCCAAACAGTAAAAGGGAACTGTTTTGGGGTTAAACACCAAGAAGAATGCCGGTGAGGATGGGTCCCGTATTGATGAAACAAAGCTTGTGGACAGTTAAAGAGCAAGAAGTTGCCAGAGAATGACTTGCTACTGGAAGTCTTTGAATATGTTCAGAAGATTGAGTGAAGGGCACTTTGTTTAAAAGGAGACTGGAAAATGCAGGCTGGTGGGGAAGGCGGAAACATTCTTGTTAAAACTGGGAGAAACTTTGAACTTTAAGCACCAGAGTACGTTTCTGCTGGGAGTGCAGTATAATATATAAAAGTGGCATGGGGTTTTTGGTTGTGTTGAGGAATTCTTGGAGAGTACCTTTTTTGTAGTTTAGTGTATTAGTTGCTTACTGAGTAATGTTTAATTGATGTTGTTTTAATTTGTTGCAATAAAAGTCTTAAAATGTTGTTGTGCGATTATTTTCATTGCATACTCAGGAAGTTTGGAAACTGTAGGAAGTTTGTATTTCTTTTTTCGAAGTTATTGGTCTTTATGGGGATTCTAACATTGTTTCCTTTTGAGCTGCCATATCTCATCATTCCTTTTAGACTTCAAAACATGCAGTGTGTGTTTGCGCTGTTCATCCAAAACCTACTGGGTCTATGTTTACTCAATCTTTTACAGGACCTCAATACTACTTGCTTCGTGATTTGCCTCTGTTATAATACATCTGTGATAAACCTAACCAAGTAGCATGCAGAATTAGTTTGAGAAACACTGTATTGTGCATAAGTAGTTCCGGACAATTCTCAAATTTGTCATTGTGGTGTTATTGTAATTTGAACTTATTGGTTGATATTGAAATATCTTTAGCCTGCTTTGATTCCTCGACAATATATGAAACTGGACACATAGCAGTGAGATGTACAAGTATTTTGATCGGAAAACCTTATTTCCCCATCCCTCGTTATACCAGCATAAAGCAGATGCCTAGTTCTGGACGTTTATTTTAATATAACTCTACGTTCTTCAAAACAGTATGTTAAAAGACTTCAATTGTTTCTTTATTCTTCCTCCCCCTCACAGCTCCTACTTAACATAATAATGGACCATTCGAGAGAAAATGAAAGTATTGTCCCATCACTTACAGATTTGGAAGGTTTTCTTACAGAGCACAATTCTAATGTTGTGTGGCTTTTTGTTGGTAAGCGCTTATATTTATTGTAAATTTAATTTTGTTTTTAATCTTTATTCCCAGTTTAATTAACCTATTGGAATTTGACTAGTTCACAAATTAATTTATTGGTTTCGGCTACAAGTGAATTATTTATGGTGGTTGAGAGTCTGTGTGCTTTCCATGGTAATTAGATGGATATCCTCTCTAATTTTATGTTTTGTGTGTGTGTGTTGGACAATGTGTGGGGTTTTATTTTTGGGGCTGTGGTGGGATATGCTCTCCAACTCACTGGTAGATTGGGTAGGAGTTTATTTTTATAGTCCATCAATTTGTCTGGAAATCTGTTGCCATGTGTAGGAGTCTGCATGCTAATATACCTCATAGTCTAAGCCAGTCTCGCTGTCTCCAGCAGCCACCGAGAGCTGGGCCTCACTACGCAATGTCCAGAAGGTGAAGAGGAGAGTGCAAAATAAACTTTTAGGGATCCAGGGATGGGGAGACTAAGTTTGAGGAACAGTTGAGAGATTTGGGCTCTCTCGCTCTCTCTCTCTTCCTCCCTCCTCCTCCTTCCTTCTCCCACCCCCGGGGCGACAGCATCAAATGACGAACTATATATACATTTAGACTCCATTCTGTCCAGATAACAATTTCTTAAGATGCCCCATAGCAAATGTCTGGCTTTTATATCAGATCATTCCTCTGAGGTCTAAAAACTTTAACATGGGATGGCACAGCTGAGGCTTGGGGTTCTCCAGTAGATACAGAGAAACTGTTGGGGTTTGACAAGAAAAAGTGCATATGTTGCCAGTATCGAACTCTGGTAAACTGCCACCTATGCATTCAGCTAGGAACACCCTACCCATTGCTGTGTTTTCTGAAATCAAGTGTGAAGAAAGATAGCCCAGTCCTCAGTGAGTGGCCTTCCCCCCACCAGATTCTGTTAATGAATCAGACGTCTCAATTATTCATTAATAACACCCTGGAATTATCAAGATCTCCTTGGTTCAAGGAGTTGAGAATGTAATCTTTCAGAGAAAATTAACTTTGCTTTGAATTTTAATCATCTGGCATGTCATCTAGGTATGGGATTGAAGTAAGATTCTGGATTTTGATGTCACTGAGATTATTATTTTAATTTAGATCGAGAGTAAAATATGTACACAATATGTTAATGTTTTACCAGATCTGAATTGCTTTTGTTTGAGGAAAATGTAGAAGTTCCTGGTGCAGTTTATTTCATCAGTACTGTTGATTTTGATTTCAAATTATGATGAGTGGAAATTAGTATTGTTTCCTTTTGCTCTGGCTTTTCATAATTATTATATACTTAGGAACATACTCTCATTATTTTTGCCTGCTGCTTTATTTATGTTCTCCTCCGCACTGCAATAGTTGATTTGGCTTTTTCATATGGTGTGGGGAGTGGTGTGAAGAAGAGGTTGGGGTGGTGACAGACATAGGATTGGGCTGGGTGGTGATCCCTTCCACGATAAATAACCCTACCAACACTTATTACTTAATCTCTGAAATAAAAACTGAAATATTGAAAAGACTCAGTCGTCTGCCAGCATATATGGAGAGAGAAACCGAGTTTATGTTTCAGGTTGGCAACTTCCGTAAGAATAGCTGTTTGAGCAAGTTATTGGAGGGCAGTTGATGACCATGAGAAAGTGATGAATGAGCAATCGCTGCTTGCACTTCAGATGCCAAAGTAATAACTTACTTCACGAGAATGATACTATATCACACATAAATGTTTTTTTTCTTGTTTTTCCTCCTTTCCTTTTTCTTGTGTCATCCTATATTTAATGCACTACAATTGTTGAGTACCCCTTCCCAATGTCCTAATGTCCTGTTTCATCTAATTTATAAAACTAATTTACGAAGATTTTCAATTCAGAAATTACACCTCTGGACTGGAAGGATGGGTCTTGCCCTTAGATTCTTTTTCGTATACAAAATATGTATGCCTCAAATTATCAGTGATTAGTCTACATGACAAAAAAAAATGTTTTATTAGTCTAAAATTATTTTGAGAATCATCCTAAATGGCATTTTTAAGGTTACATTTAAGAACAGAACCAAGATTTGATAAAAAGAATCTCTGCAGGAAATTTTCAGCATTATAATATAAACTTTCTCTTCAGTTTGCATGTCAAAATATTATGCATATTGTATTTAGAATATGTCTGTTATTGCAATGTGCTTATTTTCTTGAATTTTTATCTATGAAATAGCAAATTGACGGTTGTTAGAAAATCTCAGAATTTGTTTGTTCTGAGTTAGAAGGTTTTTAGGTTTGAGTGCCGTCTAATCGTAATCATAATTGATGTTCCAGAGTAGTATTGAGGAACTGCTAGATGGTTTTTGGTGCCATCCTTTGATTTTTGTGGGGCATGTGTGCAGTTGTGTTGTGTAATTACCCATTTCAAGCTGTAATTCATTGGTTATAAAGCATTCTGAGTGATGTGATAAGGTGCTTGATTAATGCAAGTTCTTTCTTTGCAGCCACAATCCTATCATGTGGATGGATAATTTATTTGACTTACTACAATTCCCGTAATTTAGGACTGATACTGACCCTGGTTCTCAACAGGCTCTATAAAAATGGATATGTACACATTGGTAAGTTTTATTTATTAGTTCATTATCTGCACAGAGGCAATTTGCAGATTTATTCAGAAAAAATATTAACATTTAGTTTGTTCTGTCCCTGTGTCAGGACAAATGGATTTTTCTTCATTTGAAATACTCTGTTTTCTTTCCATTCTGCATAAGCTGGTAATATTCAAAAGAATGTAGAAATGTATTTTTAGAAATCTATTTATATAAATTATCTCCTGCCTTCTATCAATTTACATTTGTGAAGGTTCACAACAGAACAATTAAAAAAAAATCACTTGAGTATTGTTCAAACATGAGCCATATATTCTGTGAACACAGATAACAAGTGTAATGTTATTTCTTCATATTTTTAACAGACCTTTTGCTGCCACTGTATTAGATAAGATGATTAATTGTCCACCTTTCTGACAGGTTCATTTTCATTTTCTGTACTATCTGGAAAGGTAATGTTTCGTGAAATATATTACATCAATGAAGATGTGTCTATCAGGTAAGAGCTCATTCACATGGAGTCTGAAAGTTAAGCAATTATAGCATATATTTCCTTTGAACTGAGGCAGTGTGAATTTAAGGATAGAGTCCAGGTTACAATGTGACCGATGTCTTGACATTGTTTACAAACAATTACGAAGTGCAGAGTGGATTTAATAATAATAATCGCTTATTGTCACAAGTGGGTTTCGATGAAGTTACTGTGAAAAGCCCCTAGTTGTAGCTTCTGTTGTAGACTTCTTTTAAAAAAAAAACAATATTGTAATTTGGTTCTTAATTTTCTGTTTCTCTTTTGCAATCTCCATGTAACTATGCTGTAGATGTTGTTTTGAAAATCTCACTGGCCCAGCCTTGGGGTAGTGGTAATGAGGATGAGTGTTACTTCTCTGAAATATTGGAATTTGTACCCTTTTTTCTGTATTCACTTACCTTTATTTTATATTGCATAACATTTTTTGTAATTTTTGTACTTCTTAAAGTCGAGAACAGAATGCTCATATAGTATGAATAAAAGTTTCTGTGTTCAGTATTTGATATAAATGACAATACCCATCCTGCCTGCGGATTTGATGGTTCTGTATAAAATATAATTTAATATTAGAGAGCTAGAGTATGGGATTAAAAGAAACGCATTGGCACCCAATGGAATTAGATTTTTGTTTTTGGGTTGACGATACAAACTGCGGCTGACGCTCTGTGGTGTTTCAGAACTTCCCAAGACATAACAGCTTTTACTTGTGCTATGGGAGACACTGCTTCTGTGAACTAGATAATGTGGCTATTTCATCACTGTTGTTTATTGATATCCTATTGTGCTTTTAATTTCAAAATGTTCCTGTTTCATACCTGCTGCTTGTAAATTAACTGCAATATGCAATAACTGAAATATATGAAACTATAATATTGATAATACAGGAAAATTTATTTTTGCATTGTGTTTAAGCTCCACATAATTATAGTTTAAATGAAATTTTGATATTGTTGATCAGATTCTCCAACAACTGACTTTCTCAAATAGTTTGCGCTATATTTGTGTATTTTATTTGCCAGTTTGATCCCTTTCCATCCCCAGTTGAAGTTTTTTATTTGAAAGTATTTTAATTCAGCAAATTTGCAACAATTTTACAATAAAAGCCCCAAACAAAATCTCCCCCCCCCCCCCCCCCCCCCACACACACACACACACACACACACACACACACACACACACACACACACACACACACAGCGCAAACTTCACCTTCTCCAGAGTTTAAAAAGTTCATCAGGTCCCCCCACCACGCCGAGGTACAGGGTGGAGAAGCTAACCTCCACTGCAACAAGACCCACCTGCGAGCAAACAGCAAGGTAAAGGCTAAAACATCTGTTCCCGCACCAGCCTGGAGTTCCGGCCGACCTGACACCAGAATATGGCTTCTAGGGGACCGCGCTCCACACCTACGCGTAAGACCCCCGTGAGTGTAATGAACACTGTCCTCCAAAACCTTTCCAGCTTAGGACAGGACCAAAACATATGAACTAGGTTTACAGGACCCACCTACATCATTTACAGACATCTTCGATTCCTTCGAACAGCTGGCTCATCCTTGATTTTGTGAGGTAGGCCCTGTACACTACTGTATCAGCCCCAACCTCGCGCATGAAGTCGAGGCATTCACCCTCCACGACACATCGCACCACAATCTCTCTTCCAGTGCCGCCCCCAACATCTCCTCCCTCTTCGCCTTAACCCCCTCCATAGTAACCCATTCCTCCTCCAGAATCCTTCTATGAATTGCTGAGATGACCCTCCTCTCCAACCCTCCCACTGACGGCACCGCTCCAACAGCGAGGAGGTAGGCGCTATCAAGGAAGAAATCCTTCCTCGCAAAGTCCCGCACCTGCATATAACCTAAAATTCCACCCCCCCCCCCCGCACCAACCCATACTTCTTGCCCAACTCCTCCAAACTTGCAAATCACCCTCCCAAGAACAGATCCTTAATTTCTTTAATCCCCCGCTCTCCCCATCCCCGAAACCGCGGATCAATCCTCTGTCATAATATTTGTAAATAGATTCGTTGGTTGTTCCAGTTCATGGTAGTCATCTGCACCAGGCACCTTCCTCTGTAAATAGTCTTGTTCCCTGTATATAGCTTTGTACATATGGCTTCGCACCTCACACATAGCTAGGTACATTCTCCACATACCCACACTATTTATTTTCACATGCCTATATCAACATTTGTTATAAAAGGGGGGATGTCATAATATACACCAGTATATCATGGTGCAGACACACACTGATGGACACACACAGGGACCAATCAACATGTACAAACACCGCAGCCAATCACCAGTTAGAATACACACAATATAAAGGCAGAGGGCACCATGGTTCCCGCTCATTCTGGGTGCTGCCTCTCAGTGTAACAAGAACTCATCCAGCCCAGCACAGACTCTCACCATGTGCTGAGAGAATCAACTGGTTCGGACAAGGCTTAGGTCTCTAGTTTAAGTTAGCATCATTTAGACCCACAGTCATTGTGTGTTAGTTAGTTAGAAGTAGTTAATAAAATTGAGTTGAACCTTCATCAGTGTTGGAAGTGTCTGTTCATCTCTCAAGTCTACACCAGCCAACACTTCATCCTCCACGGCTCAAACCTATGATTCCCCCTTATCGGCATCCCCCTGTCCAGCCCCCAGCTTAAAGTGCTGTCTGCACTGCCTCCAGATCTTCAAAATGGCCACCACCACCAGACTCACCGAGTAATTGCCAGCACCTGTGACCCGACCCCCTACAAGAGCCCGCCTCATCTATACCCTCAGAGGCCCCCGTCCCTTGTTGCAGCCCTGCATTTTCTCTACATTTGCCACCCAATAATAATGCAACAAATTATTATAACAATAATACAACAAATGCAAACAGATACAAACAAACAAATAGTAAAACAAATCTGGGAGGCTTAACCCCACCTCCTGCCATCCCCTCTGCAGCATCACCCTCCTACTCCAATGTTGGGGGTTTACTACAGGCCTCCCAACAGCCAGCGGGAGATAGAGGAGCAGATAGGTAGACTGATTTTGGAAAGGAGTAAAAGCAACAGGGTTGTTGTGATGGGAGACTTTAGCTTTCCCAATATTGACTGGGACTCACTTAGTACTAGGGTCTTGGACGGGGTAGAGTTTGTAAGGAGCATCCCAGGAGGGCTCCTTAAAACAATATGTCGATAGTCCAACTAGGGAAGGGGCTGTACTGGACCTTGTATTGGTGAATGAGCCCGGCCAGGTGGTAGAAGTTTCAGTAGGGAAGCATTTCGGGAACAGTGACCACAATTTAGTAAGTTTTAAAGTGCTATTGGACAAGGATAAGAGTGGTCCTAGGGTAAATGTGCTAAATTGGGGGAAGGCTAATTATAACAATATTAGGCGGGAACTGAAGAACATAGATTGGGGGCGGATGTTTGAGGGTAAATCAACATCTGACATGTGGGGGGCTTTCAAATGACAGTTGAAAGGAATTCAGGACCGGCATGTTCCTGTGAGAAGGATAAATGTAGCAAATTTCACAATCCTTGGATAACAAGGGATTTTGTAGGCCTCGTCAAAAAGAAAAAGGAGGCATTTGTCAGGGTTAGAAGGCTGGAAACAGACAAATCCTGTGTGGAATATAAGAAAAGTAGGAAGGAACTTAGCAAGGAGTCAGGAGGGCTAAAAGGGGTCACGAAAAGTCATTGGCAAATAGGGTTAAGGAAAATCCCAAGGCTTTTTACACATGCATAAAAAGCAAGAGGGTAGCCAGGGAAAGGGTTAGCCCACTGAAGGACAGGGGAGGAAATCTATGTGTGGAGCCAGAGGAAATGGGCCAGGTACTAAATGAATACTTTGCATCAGTATTCACCAAAGAGAAGGCATTGGTGGATGTTGAGTCGGGAGAAGGGCGTGTAAATAGCCTGGGTCACATTGAGATCCAAAAAAACGAGGTGTTGGGCGTCTTGAAAAATATTAAGGTGGATAAGTCCCCAGGGCCTGATGGGACCTACCCCAGAATACTGAAGGAGGCAAGAGAGGAAATTGCTGAGGCCGTGACAGGAATCTTTGGATAGTCACTGTCTTCAGTCCCGGAGGACTGGAGAATAGCCAATGTTGTTCCTTTTGTTTAAGAAGGGTAGCAACGATAATCCAGGGAACTACAGGCTGGTGAGCCTTACGTCAGTGGTAGGGAAATTACTGGAGAGAATTCTTCAAGACAGGATCTACTCCCCTTTGGAAGCAAAGGATCGTATTAGCGAGAGGCAGCATGGTTTTGTGAATGGGTGGTCGTGTCTCACTAACTTGATAGAGTTTTTCGAGGAGATCACAAAGATGATTGATGCAGGTAGGGCAGTGGAATTTGTCGATATGGACTTCAGTGAGGCCTTTGACAAGGTCCCTCATGGCAGATTGGTACAAAAGGTGAAGTCACACGGGATCAGAGATGAGCTGGCAAGGTGGATACAGAACTGGCTAGGTCATAGAAGGCAGAGAGTAGCAATGGAACGGTGCTTTTCTGATTGGAGGGCTGTGATTAGTGGTGTTCCGCAGGGGTCCGTGCTGGGACTTTTTCTGTTTGTAGTATATAATGATTTGGAGGAAAATATAACTGGTCTGATTAGTAAGTTTGCAGACAACACAAAGGTTGGTGGAATTGTGGGTAGCGATGAGGACAGTCAGAGGATACAGCAGGATTTAGATTGTTTGGAGACTTGGGCAGCGAGATGGCAGATGGGGTTTAATCCGGACAAATGTGAGGTAATACATTTTGGAAGGTCTAATACAGGTAGGGAATATACAGTGAATGGTACAACCCTCAAGAGTATTGACAGTCAGAAAGATCTTGGTGTACAGGTCCACAGGTCACTGAAAGGGGCAACACAGGTGGAGAAGGTAGTCAAGAAGGCATACGGCATGCTTGCCTTCATTGGTCGGGGCATTGAGTATAAAAATTGGCAAGTCATGTTGCAGCTGTATAGAACCTTAGTTAGGCCACACTTGGAGTATAGTGTTCAATTCTGGTCGTCACGCTACCAGAAGGATGTGGAGGCTTTAGAGAAGGTGCAGAAAAGATTACCAGGATGTTGCCTGGTATGGAGGGCATTAGCTATGAGGAGAGGTTGAATAAACTTGGTTTGTTCTCACTGGAATGAAGGAGGTCGAGGGGCGACCTGTTAGAGGTCCACAAAATTATGTGGGGCATAGACAGAGTGGATAGTCAGAGACTTTTTCCCAGGGTAGAGGGGTCAGTTACTAGGGGGCTTAGGTTTAAGGTGCAAGGGGCAAGGTTTAGAGCAGATGTATGAGGCAAATTTTTCACACAGAGGGTCGTGGGTGCCTGGAACTCGCTGCTGGAGGAGGTGCAGGTGGAGGAACTCGCTGCCTGAGGAAGCAGGGACGATAGTGACGTTAAAGGGGCACCTGGACAAATACCTGAATAGGATGGGAATAGAGGAATACGGACCCTGGAAGTGTAGAAGCTTTTAGTTTAGATGGGCAGGATGGTCGGCGCAGGCTTAGAGGGCCGAAGGGCCTGTTCCTGTGCTGTACTTTTCTTTGTTCTTTGTTCTGTCCACCCCCTTGAAGAAAGACTTAGGCAAAAAGATCGGCAGACATTGGGAACAACAACAGGAATTGTGGCAAAACATTCATCTTAACTGCCTGCATCAGTCCCGCCAACGATAGAGGGAGATTGTCCCACCTCAGCAAATCCGCCCTCACCCTCCCCACCAAACTGGTGAAATTAAACTACGAAGCCCTGCCCAATACCTGGCCACCTGCGCCCCCAAATAAAATGAGTCGCTGCCAGGCAAAATGGCAGACCCCCCCTCCCCCACCCCTGCTCCCACTCTCGACAGGGAGACCACAAAATACTCATTCTTCCCTAAATTCAGTCTGTACTCCGAAAACTTTCCAAATTTCTGGAGCAATCCCATTATACTCCCTGCCAACATACTCTGCTCCGAAATATACAGCAGCAGATTACCTGCATATAGGGACACCCAATGTCCCCCCCCCCCCCCCGCCCCCCCGCCCCATATTATCCCTTTCCACAACCCCAAGTTCCTCAGCGCAATGGCCAAGGGCTCAATAGCCAAAGCAAACCGAAGGCGGGATATGGGGCATCCCTGCCTCGTAACCCGGTGCAACGCAAAATACCCTGAATTCATAATGTTTGTGTGCATATTAGCCATCGGCTGCTTCTACAGCAGCTGCACCCACGCCACAAACTTCGGCCCAATCCCAAATTCTTTCAGTATCGCCATCAAATAACTCCACTCCACCTGACCAAACGCCTTCTCCGCCACCACCTCCGTCTCCCTCCCCTCTGCTGGAGAAAGCACCACATTCAATAACCACCTCACAATCAAAAACAACTGTCTTCCCTTTATGAACCCTATCTGGTCCTTGCCAATCACCTTTGGCAGACACCCTTCCAACGTGAATGCCAATATCTTTGCCAGTATCTTGGCATCTACATTCAGCAGAGATATGGGCCCATACGACACACTCCACCGGATCCTTGTCCTTTAGCAAAAGCGAGATGGAAGACTGGCCCATTGTTTGCGGCAAGTCACCCCTTGCCATCGCATCCTCAAACATTCTCACCATCAATGGTGCCAACCTGACCTTAAACTTTTAATAACATTCGACTGGGAACCCATCGGGCCCCGCCACCTTCCCTGCCTGCCTCCTCCCAATCACCTCCTGCTCCCCCATTGGCTCCTCCAACCCTGCCCTCTCTGCCTCTCCCAGCCTCAGACACTCCAGCCCACCTAGAAACTCCCTCCCTCATCTCCCGCTCTTCCTTCGGTGGCTCCGAGGGAGGCTGCGGCGGGTGAGATAGTTTGGCTGTGGGACAAGGCTGGGGAGTTGGTGGTGGCACTGGATCAGATTAATAAGGTATTAGAGGAATTTTATCGGGACTTGTATAGGCTGGAGCCTAAACAGAGCCTGGAGCGGGAGATGAGGGAGTTTCTAGGTGGCTGGGGTGTCCAAGGCTAGGAGAGCTCCTATCCGCTGTCATCGCAACCCTGCCCCTCTGGCTTGGCTCAACCCATCCCTTTGTTACCGTCGAACCCCTCCTCTCCCCTCCCCCCACCCTCCCAGAGTCCTCCCCCCCCCCCCCCCACCCCCCACCTTCCTCTCAAAAACACTTCTCCCAATAATGATCCCCACTTCCCCCCCACCTTTCATTCCTAGTGCAGGTTGTTTACTTGTATGCAGCAGAGCCATTCCAGGGTGTATTCAGCCAGCCAGTCCCTTGCTGTATGAAGGATAGCCATTTGAACATGGAACCATGTGCTATTGGATTGTTAATGTCATAATTGAGTCTTGCCTGTACTTGCCTGATGGCTGTGCCTGTGCATGAGGAAAAACTAGAACCCGAGGGCACAATCTCAGACAAAAGGGATGATCCTTTAAAATAGAGATAAGGAGGAATTTCTTCAGCCAGAGAGTGGTGAATCTGTGGAACTCTTTGCCGCAAAAGGCTTTGGAGGCTAAATCACTGAGTGGCTTTAAGACAGAGATAGATAGGTTCTTGATAAATAAAGGATTATGGGGAGAAAGCAGGAGAATGGGGATGAGAATAACATCAGCCATGATTGAATGGTGGAGGGCAGCATGGCGGCACAGTGGTTAGCATTGCTGCCTCAGGTTCGGTCCCGGCCCTGGGTCACTGTCCATGTGGAGTTTGCATATTCTCCCCGTGTTTGCCTGGGTTTCGCCCCCACAACCCAAAACGTATGCAGGGTAGGTGGATTGGCCACACTAAAGTGCCCCTTAATTGAAAAAAATGAATTGGGTACTCTAAATTTATTTTTTAAAAGTTTGAATGGTGGTGCAGACTCGATGGGCCGAATGGCCTAATTCTGCTCCTATGTCTTATGGTCTTATGGGAGTGGAAACCCTAGCTAGGTTTTCCCCTACCTCCACTGTCTAGGACGGGTGGGCAAACTACGGCCCGCGGGCTGCATGCGGCCCGCCAAAGGTCTTTATGCGGCCCACCAAGATCAAGTCATAAAATTTTTTTATAAGGTTAATGGGGGGGGGGGGCTGTTGGGTTACTGGTATAGGGTGGATACGTTGACTTGAGTAGGGTGATCATTGCTCGGCACAACATCGAGGGCCGAAGGGCCTGTTCTGTGCTGTACTGTTCTATGTTCTGTGTTCTATATGAGGCGCCCAGAATCATAACCGGGTGAAGTGCCATTTTTGAAAAGTAGAGAAAAAGAGGGCTAAAGGCAGGATGCCACCGGGGGAAGCGCTGAGGTATATGCCGCACGCTAATTGGTTACAACCGGGACTATTAACTAATATACTATGCGGCCCTTTAAAATTGTGAATTTCTGAATGTGGCCCTTACACGGAAAAGTTTGCCCACCCCTGGTCTAGGACAAATGGGACATTTTATTTCACAACAAAGTTCAATAACAAACTTTAATTTCAGTGTCTTTCTAAAAGATTTTGTGCCAGTATCTGGTGATCTTCACCACCTCCTATTTCTCACCCCCTCAGTAGACATCATCGGAAAACAGTGTCATTTTCCACTTCCATGCTGGTGCCACTTAACTCTATCTCTCCACTGATTTTAAATTATCCAACTTCTAGTACTGGATGAACACAAATTTTCTCGAACTAACTATTGGGAAGACAAAAACTATTGTCTTCTGGCCCATCACAAACCCTATTTATTCCCTTTTCACCAACCCCAGGCAACTGTCTGAAGATGAGCCAGACTGCACAATCTTGATGTTGGATCCAAACATGAACATCCTGCCACACACTAACATCATCACCAAGGCTAGCAATTGCCACGTCATAACAATGCCCTATTTTGCCCTTGCCTCAGCCCATCTTGCGCCAAAGCTGTCATCCATGCCTTTGTTATCTCTAGACCAGGGGTGGGCAAACTACGGCCCGCGGGCCGCATGCGGCCCGCCAAAGGTCTGTAAGCGGCCCACCAAGATCAAGTCAGAAAAGAAATTTTTTTAAAAATTTAAAAAAATTTTTTTTTCTTACTTTTAAGGTTAATGGGGAGGCTGTTGGGTTACTTGTATAGGATGGTACGTTGACTTGAGTAGGGTGATCATTGCTCGGCACAACATGTGTTTCATGTGAAGTTTCTACTTTAAAATATTAATTAATAAAAATGAATTGCTTTTTTTTCCTTAAACTGAGTTACTTTGTTTTTCAAATAAATGTGTTTCATGTAAAGTTTCTACTTTAAAATATTAATTAATAAAAATTAATTGCTTTTTTATTTTGGCTATTTTAAATATTAATTATTTTACTTAATATACTATGCAGCCCTTTAAAATTGTGAATTTCTGAATGTGGCCCTTGCATGGAAAAGTTTGCCCACCCCTGCTCTAGACTCAACTATTATAATGCACTCTTGGTCGGTCCTCCTAATTCCATAAACAAGAGGCCATTCAAACGCCGCTATCTGTTTCCTAGCTTGCAGCACGTCCTGATCAGCATATCCCTTGTGCTCACTGATTAAAATTTTGCTCCTGGTTAAGTAGCATCAAACCTCTAAAATTCACATACTTGTTTCTAAATCGCTTCATGGCATCAGCCTTCTATCTCTGTTATCTCATCATGCTTTATAGCCCCAAGATCTCTGGGCTCTGCCAGTTCCTGCTTCATGAATTTTAATTTGACAAAAGTGGTAAGTTCTGGAATTCTGTCCATAAATCTTTCCAGTTCTCTCTTTCTCGCTCCCTCTCCTCAGAAACACTCCTTAGAGTCCATCTTTTTTGCCAAACGTTTAGTCCTCTGATCTTTTCCTTAAGTTGCTGCCAAATTTTGTTTGATAGCACATGTATAGCCAGCACATACGGCAGCACATTGGTTAGCACTGTTGCTTCACAGCTCCAGGATCCCGGGTTCGATTCCCGGCTTGGGTCACTGTCTGTGTGGAGTCTGCATGTTCTCCCTGTGTCTGCGTAGGTTTTCTCCGGGTGCTCTAGTTTCCTCCCACAAGTCCTGAAAGACATGCTCTTAGGTAAATCGGACATTCTGAATTCTCCTTCTGTGTACCCGAACAGGTGCCGGATGTGGCGACTGGGGGCTTTTCACAGTAACTTCATTGCAGTGTCTGCACGTCCTCCCCGTGTGTGCGTGGGTTTCCTCCGGGTGCTCCGGTTTCCTCCCACAGTCCAAAGATGTGCGGGTTAGGTGGATTGGCCATGCTAAATTGCCCGTAGTATCCTAAAAAGTAAGGTTAAGGGGGGGGGTTGTTGGGTCACGGGTATAGGGTGGTATCGTGGGTTTGAGTAGGGTGATCATGGCTCGGCACAACGTCGAGGGCCGAAGGGCCTGTTCTGTGCTGTACTGTTCTATGTTCTATGTAAGCCTACTTGTGACAATAAAGATTATTATATTATATTGTAAATCACCTCTGAATGTTTTATTATGTTATAATACATGTTCTTGATGTTATCATATTCGACGAAGTGGAATATATTATTCAACAGGATAAGAATTGATCAAGTACCATGCAACTGTTGCAATGAACACAAAACTTGCTTGCTGAAGTGTTGAATTTTCTGTTGTGAATATTTACTCTGTTAGAATCCAAGATGGATTTCTCATATTCAGATGGTGGAAAATGTACAATCCTAAGCAGAAGCAACATGGTGAGTTTTTATTTCTATATTTTGCCTTTTGTGTTACAAACTTAGTTGGTTCTTAACTCAAAATCCATTATGTTCCTTCTTAAGTTTAATGGTCCAACATCCATCTAACATTGTTGTCATTGCTGAATACATACACTCCTTCACCTTTTTATCATCTTAGGCGTAATTAGTCATTCTGAGGTACACAACTGAACAGCGTTAATTATTTTCACCTATTAGTCAACTGAAAACACACGGTTTTCTTTTTAAAAATGTGTTCACAGGATGTGAACTTTGCTGGCTGGGTCAAAGTTTATTGCCCATTCCTAACCGTCCTTGAGGAGGGTGCCTCGATGTCTTGGTGCTGAGAGGTTTGAAGAATTCTTACGAGTGTATCTGGGGCAGTTTCCAAGAATAATTTATTGTTGATTCAACCAGAGATCAGGCTATTTTGGATCTGGTGAAGAGTAATGAAGCAGATTTAATAACCAATCTTAGAGTAAAGGGTCTGCTAGGAATTTAGAATCCAGATTGAGAGTGAGAAATTTGGGTCAAGGCAAGGCTGAGCCGGTTCTTTGGGAGTGAGGATAGGTGTGTGAGATGTTTGGGGGGTCCTGCAAACCATACCCACAGGTTCTGTGCATGCCCAGCGTTAGAGGAGTTCTGGAGGGGTGTAGCGAGGACGGTGTCAAGGGTGGTAAACTCCAAGGTTAAGCCAAACTGGGGGCTTGCAATGTTTGGGGTGTCAGATGAGCCGGGAGTGCAGGAGGCGAAAGAGGCCGGTATTCTGGCCTTTGCATCCCTGGTAGCCCGGCGAAGGATTCTTTTTCAGTGGAAGGATGCGAGACCTCCAAGTGTGGAATCCTGGATTAATGACATGGCAGGGTTTATTAAATTGGAGAGGATGAAATTTGCCTTAAGGGGATCTGTGCAGGGGTTCTTCAGGCGATGGCAACCGTTCCTAGACTTCCTGGCGGAGGGTTAGGCGATGGTCAGTAGCAGCAGCAACCCGGGGGGGTGTTTGTCTATGTTTGGTTGGGGATTTATTATTGGTTATTGTTTATTGTTCATTGGTTAACATTCATTGTTTATTTGTTTATTTATTTTCGCTGTTTCACTGTTCTGTACAAGGGTGGGTTTTTTTTTCTATTTTTCTTTTCTGTTATTTATGATGTAAAATTTATTTTTTTTTTAAAAATAATTTTTATTGGAATTTTGTAACAGAAAATATAAAATATAACAACAAACCGTGAAATGCAACAAAATAACCCATAACAACCGTAACACCCCCCAGACCGTATCAACACATGTATCAGGTCCCCATGATATAAAAATTTTGAATAAAAATATTTAAAAAAAAGATATATCCCAGTGTGGAAGAAGAATTTTAGGGAGAGGATCAATCAGCCATGTTTAACCAAAGAAGTTAGCGATAATGTTAAAGTGAAAGAAAAAAACATGAAATGTGGCAAAAAGTTAGTGGTAAGCCAGAGGATTGGGAAAGTTTTAAAAACCAACAAAAGATCACCAAAGAAATACAGAGGGAGAAGATAAACTATGAATAATATAAAAACAGACAGTAAGAGCTTCTTAAATATACAGAACGGAAGAGAGAGGCCAAAGTGAACACAGGCCCCTTAGAAAATGGGGAAATAATAATGGGGAACCAGGGAATGACTGGGGAAATAATAATGGGGAACCAGGGAATGGTTGAGGAGTTAACTAAATACTTTGTGCCAGTCTTCACGGTAGAAGACACTAATAGCATTCCAAAAATACAAAATAATCAAGGGGCAAAAATGGGGAGAGGAATAAATACAATAACAATCTGCTAGGGAAACTAATGGGACTAAACACCACTAAGTGCCCTGAACCCTGATGAGTAGCATCCTAGAACATTAATGGAAGTAGCTACAGAGATAGTTTTCCAAGAATCTTTAAATTTTGGAAAAGTCCCAGAGAATTGGGAAACTGCCAATGTAACACCCTTATTTATAAAGGAAGAGAGACAAAATACAGGTAACTATACATCAGTTAGCATCTGGCATTGGGAAAATGTTAGTGTCCATTAGCAGAGCATTTAGAAATACATAATATAATCAAGCAGAGTCAGTATGGCTTCATGAAGGGGAAATCATGCATGACACATTTATTAGAATTCTTTGAAGTGCTAACGAGCAGGATGGATAAAGAGAACCAGTAGGTTTAATATACTTGGATTTCCAAAAGGTATTTACTGAGGAATATATTAGAATGGATAAAGGTTTGGCTAGCTAATAGAAGACAAAGTTGGAACACAAAGGACATTTTCAGGATGTCAATCTGTAACTAGTGGAGTGCCACAGAGATCAGTGCTGGGGCCACAATTATATACGATACATATTAATGAATTGAGAGAAGTGGAGGTACTATTGCCAAATTTGCATCTGATATGGAAAAAGGTGGGAAGGCAAGTGGCGAGGATGGCATAAAGAGTTTACAGAGGGATATAGACAGGTGAAGTGAATATAGGGCTAGATTCTTTGGTCCCACAGCTGCGTGCTTCTCGACAGTGTGCCATTTGCTGGTGGTGGGATTCTCTCTTCTTGTCACTGGTCAATGGGATTCCAGTTGAAGCCACCCCACGCCGCCGGCAAACCCCGGTGTGGGGGTACGCTGCGGTGGGATTAGAGAAACTCAATTCCGGCCATAATGTAGGAAAATTACGGCCATAATGTAGGAAAATGTGAAGTTATGCATTTTGGTAAGAAGAAATTTAAAAAATGAAAATCGCTTATTGTCATGTGTAGGCTTCAATGAAGTTACTGTGAAAAGCCCCTAGTCGCCAAATTCTGGCGCCTGTTTGGGGAGGCTGGTACGGGACATTGATATGAACATAGGACTTAGGAGCAGTGGAGCTTTGATATGAACTTGGCTGGGATTATGGTGTTGAAGGCAAAGGATTCCTTGTTGTCGAGATGCTCTTGGGATGACTGTGGGGCCAGGGAGATGGTGTCTGCTGTGGACCGTTTGTGGCGGTATGCGAATTGCAGTGGGTCAAGGCTTTCTGGGAGTATGGAGGTGATGCGCTTCATGGCCAACCTCTCGAAGCACTTCATTACGACTGAAGTCAGGGCCACCAGACGGTACTCATTGAGGCAGGTTGCCTGGTTCTTCTTTGGCACTGTATGATGGTGGTCTTCTTGAAGCAGGTGTAGACCTCAGAGCGGAGGACCCGAGTGCCTGACCAGGATCCCGGCGGACCCATCGCCTTCTGAGGTTCACTTTAGGAAGGCCGATCTGACTTCGGAAGCTGTGATGGTGGGTATTGGTGTGTTATGGGCTGCTGGGGCACTCGATAGCGGATTGTTGGTTTCCTGCTCAAACCGAGCATAGAATGCATTGGGTTTATCGGGGAGAGGTGCGCTGCTGCTGGAGATACTGTTCGGCTTTACTTTGTAGCCCATTATGTTGTTTAGGCCTTGCCACAACCGTTGAGTGTCTGTAACGCTAGTCTGTGACTCTAGCTTTGTCTGATATTCTCTCTTGGTATCTCGGATAGCTTTGTGGAGGTCGTGCCTGGATTTCTTGTATAGGCCAGGGTCGCCTGACTTGAACACCTCAGACCTGTCCTTCAGTAGGGAGTCAATCTCGCGATTGAGGCATGGTTTCCGGTTGGGGAATGTACGTACTGCTTTCTTTGGCACGCAGTCGTCCACACATTTGCTGATCAAGTCTGTGATGGTGGTGGCATACTCATTTAAGTTGGTCGCTGAATTCTTAAATAGGGACCAGTCCACTGTCTCTAAGCAGTCTCGTAGGAGCTCTTCTGTTTCCTCGGGACCAGCACTGTACGACCGTCTTACCTGGATTCTCCCGCTTGAGTTTCTGCTTGTATGCTGGGAGAAGGAGCACCGTCTTATGGTCTGATTTTCCAAAGTGCGGTTGGGGGATGGAACAGTAGGCGCTCTTTATTTTTGAGTAGCAGTGGTCAAGCATGTTGTCACCCCTGGTGGAACAGGAGAAGTGCTGGTGAAATTTTGGCGGTACACTCTTGAGGTTGGTGTTTATAAGAATGACCGGTCATTTTATTGAGACATTTGGGATTCTCTGGGAGCTTGACAGAGTGGATGCTGAGAGGTTGTTTCCCTTCGGGAGAGTCCAGGGCCAGAGGGTATAATCTTAGTGTAAAATATATATTTTTATTCAGACAATATTTTCATTGTAACACAAGCAACAACAGTACAATAACCACCGAAACCACCCTTCCATGTCACCCCCATGAAAGAAAAGCCAAACCTTTAAACAAAATACAGAGGAGACACCCCCCCACCCCCAAACAGCTGACATAAACCAGCTTCCTGAAAAAGGAGATGAAAGGTTGCCATTTCGAACAGAATCCTTCAACTGACTCCCTCATGGTATACTTGATCTTTGTGAGGTGCAAAAATTCCATCAGGTCCCCCAACCACGCTGGGGACTTAGGCGGCACCAGGGACCACCACCCAAGCAGAGCTCGCCTCCCGAGCTATTAGCAAGGCAAAGGCTAGGACATCTGCCTTCGTCCCCGTCTGTAGCACCAGTGAATCCGAAACTCCAAAAATGGGCACGGCGCCAGCTGAATGCCTAAAATCCCTGATATTGTATCAAAAAGGGAGACCCAGAAACTGATGAGCTTGGGGCAAGACCAAAACATGCATGTGTGATTCGCCGGCCCCCGAGAGCACCACTCCCACCTAGCCTCCAACCCCGAGAAGAACCCACTCATACATGCCCTCGTCTGGTGTGCCCTGTGCACCACCTTGAACTAAATCAGGCTTATTCTCGCACATAGGGATGTGAAGTTGACCATGTGAAGAGCAAACCCAGCTCATCCTCCCACTCTTTCTTTAATCATTCCAATGGTATCTGCTTTGTTGCCAACATCTGCCCCTAGAAATCCAAAATCTTACCCTCCCCTAACTGAAGGAATCCTGCCCATAATTGAAGACAACCGTTCCAGGGGAATGAAGAAAGTTCTTTGCGTAACAAATTGCATACCTGAAAGTACCTGAATATTTTTTAAATGTATTTTATCACAAACATGTTTCAAAACAGACTACAGTGAATAAACACCCTGGGAAACATACTTCCCAACAATAAACTATACAGTCTGTACAGATTTTTTCCCTTTTTCACCCCCCAACCCCCCGTGACGAACAGCCCCTCAAACACGGTCACAAACATCCTCCACCTTTCCTCAAAACCCCTGCTGAGTCCCTTAACTCATACTTTATCTTCTCTAATTGCAGGAAGTCGTACAGGTCACCCAACCAAGCTGCTACCCCCGGTAGCGATGCCGACCGCCATTCCAGCAACATTTGCCACCGTGCAATCAGAGAGGCGAAGGCCATGACATCGGCCTTCCTCCTCTCCATGAGCTCCGGCTTCTCTGAAACCCCAAATATCGCCACCAAAGGGTCCTCGTCCTCCGCCTCCTCCACTATCCTGACTAAGACCGCGTTCACAACAGTCCCGCCCAGAATCTTCCCAATATTTTGCAACCCCAAAACATGTGCGCGTGATTCGCTGGCCTCCGCCCACACCTCTCACACTCATCTGCTACCCCCTGAAAGAATGCACTTATTCTTGCCCGAATCATATGCACCCTGTGCACCACTTTAAACTGTATCAGGCTCAGCCTTGCACAAGAGGAGGTCCCGTTTACCCTACGCAGTTTATCACTTTATACTCCCCAATTGATATCCCCTCTAAACTCCGCTTCCCATTTCTCCTTGATCTTCACCACCCACTTGCCTCCCTGCTCCCCCAGCTACTTGTATATATCCTCAATTCTTCCCTCCACTTCCACCTCCGGAAGCAGCAGTCGCTCCAGCAGGGTGTATCCCGGCAATCTAAGGAACCCCTTCCAGACCTTTCGCGCAAAGTCCCTAACTTGTAGATACCTGAACTCAATCCCCTTTGGCAGCTCTACCTTAGCTCCTCCAGACTGGTGAACCCTTCCTCCAAATACAGATCCCTCACCTTGACCAGCCCCATTTCCCTCCACCTCCTTTATACACGGCATCCCCCACGGCTCAAACCCATGATTCTCGCACAACGGCGTTAGCACCAACATCCCTTCCACCCTAAAATACCTCCTCAGCTGATTCCATACCTTCACCGTGGACTACACCACTGGGCTCCCTGAATACCTACTGGGAGCCATTGGCAATGCTGCTGTCACCATAGCTCTCAAACTAGACCCCTTACAAGATTCCTCCTCCATCCTAACCCACTCTACCCCTTCTCCTTTCCACCACCGCTGCACCTTGTCCACATTCGCCGCCCAATAATAATGAAGCAAGTTTGGCAACGCCAAACCCCCCTGCTGCCTCTGCCTCTGGAGCAGGGTCCTCCCCACCCTCGGCACCTTCCCCGCCCATACAAAGTCAGAAATGATAGTGTCGACTTTCCGAAAAAAGGCCTTTGGCATAAAGATCAAGAAAGGGAGAGCTTGTAAGATCAACAAGAACCTCGGCAGAATATTCATTTTTACCATTTGGACCCTCCCCGCCAATGTTAAGTGCAGTGTATCCCACCTCTTAAGATCCTCCCTGGTCTCCTTCACCAGCTTCATTCAGTTCCACTTATGGAGCCCCGTCCATTCCCTCACTACCTGAATCCCCAAATACCTAAACCTATCCCTCGCTACTGTGAATGCCCCCCCCCCCCCCCCCCCCCTAATTTAGCTGCTGTACCAGCTCATTCACTGGGAATGCCTCACTTTTCCCTACATTCAGCTTGTACCTCGAGAACCCTCCAAACCTCCCCAACAGGCCCATAATCCTTCCCATACTGTCCAACGGATCCGAAACATACAGCAAGAGGTCATTGGCATAGTGCGACACCGGATGGTCCCTCTGTCCCCTCATAATCCCCCGCCACTCTGCCGCCCCCTGAGAGCCATCGCCAATGGCTCTATGGCCAGCGGAAACAGCAGCGGAGACAGTGGGCACCCCTGCCTTGTACCCCTCTGTAAGTCAAAGCTTTGTGAGCTCATGTCATTTGTCCTCACCTCGTCCTTGGTGCCACATACAGCAACCGTACCCATGCCACAAATCTCGGCCCAAGCCCAAACATTCCCAAAACCAAGTACCGCCACTCCACCTGATCAAATGCCTTCTCCTTGTCCATGAACACCACCACCTCCGGTACCAGAGCCCCCGACGGATTCATCACCACATTCAACAGCCGTCTTATATTACTCGCGAGCTTGAAAGTACCTGAATACATTCCCTCTCGAGAGTTGAAACTTCGCTAACAACTTGTCTGGGCTAGCAAACCTACCTTCCAGAAACATGTCCCTAAACCTCTCCAACCCCTCCCTCACCCATGCTCTAAATGATGAATCTCAGCCAGATGGCACAAACCTATGGTTCCTGCAAATTGAAGCCAGCAGTGACATGGAACTCAGTTTAAAATGCTGCCTAAACTGGTTCCAATTGTTGCAGTGGCTATCACCAAGGGGCTTATAGAGAATTCAGCAGGTGAAAATGGGACGGCACAGTAATCCAGGGCCCTCAGACTTGACCGTATGCACAACACCTCCTCTATCTGCCCCCACGTAGAGTCTGGATCCTTGAACCACCTGCACCGTATCAATATTTGTCGCCCAGTAGTAGAACAACAGATTGGGTAGTCCCAGTTATGAGCGACCGGGATTCCCAGATACCAAAAGCTAGTCCTGCCAGAAGAAAAGGCCGCCTCCCCATATCAACTCCTCTTCCCTGGGGTCACCGGAAAATATTAATTCTTGCCCAGATTCAGCTTGTACCCTGAAAAGGAGCCAAACTTCTTGAGCAACACTATTATCACCTCTGGCTCGGCCTCTAAGGAGAGCGACAAAACCACACTTAACAGTCTCATAATATTGGCCGACAACTGCCTGCCATTAACAAATCCATTCTGCTCTTCTGAGATCATCCTAGGCAGGGTTCCAAACGTATTGCCCACAACTTAGCCAACAACTTAGTGTCGCCGTTTAACAATGAGATAGGCTGATTCCCTGGGTTCCTTGCCCTTCTTCATAATCAAGGAGATTGATGCCTATTGCCAATGTGGCCGACAACACTCCTTGGGACACAGAAGCATTAAACGCATCCAGAAGTGGGATCATTGTAAAATTCAGTGGGGACCCTTGTGTGGGGTCGGAGAATTTCGCCCGACATCTCCAACTTCTGCCTTCTCTCATGCTCCACCTTCGGGAATGTCAACCCATCCGAAAATTGCTTCATTGATGCTCCTGCTCTGGAGATTCTGACTCATGAAACCCATGAATGAAGGTCTCAAACACCTCATTGACCTACTCTGGCAGAAACCAACCTGCCACCCGAGTTCCTAACCTGTACTCTCACCCGGGAGGCAGCTTGCCACCTCAGCTGTCCGAAAGCCGAAGCTTGTTACCTTAAAAACACCCCCTTGTTAACCAGCTTCAGGCATCTCCCCATCTGTGCTCCCCCGCCCCAAAAAACTTTAATGCAGAACCATAGAGGAAACTCCACACACAAACCCCTCACCCCCAAAAATACAGAACTCCAACATTGCAGTATACAAACCCCAACTTCACACAGAAAAACCATCCCTCGACAAGCCCAGGCGCAACTGCAAGCCCTCCCCGACATTACGAAAACCCCACAAAAAATAGAAATACTGATGAATTTAACAAAACAACAAACTCCATAGTCTTTAAGCACTTTAGTTCACCCCCAGTCTGTGCTTCTTGACCAACTCATTTGCATCCTCCGGTGCATCGAAATAATAATCTCAGTCCTTTAAGGTCACCCGAAGACGAGCCGGGTACACCACACCAAACCTCATGTTGCTCTTGTACAGCGCAGCCTTGGTCTTAGTAAACACCACACGCCTTCTCGCCAACTCTGTCCCAATACCCTGGTATTTTCTGATGGCATGGCCCTTCCATTTACAGTCTCGTTGGTCTTTTGCCCAATTCGGGACCCGCAACGTATTCAAGATTTTTTTATTTTTATTTTTTAAATTCATTTACGGGATGTGGCTTCACTGGTTGGCCAGCATTTATTGCCCATCCGTAGTTGCTCTTCAGAAGGTGGTGGTGAGTTGCCTTCTTGAACCGCTACAGTTCTTGAGGTGTAGGTACATCCACAGTGCTGTTAGAGAGGGAGTTCCAGGATGTTGCCCCAGTGAAAGTGAAGGAGGTGCGATATATTTCCAAGTCAGGGTGGTGAATGACTTGGAGTAGAACCTCCAGGTGGTGGGGGTCCCAAGTATCTGCTGCTCTTGTCCTTCTAGATGGTCGTGAGTTTGGAAGGTGTTGTCTGAGGAACCTTGGTGAGTTACTGCAGTGCATCTTGTAGACGGTACACATGACTGCCAATGTTCGTCAGTAGTGGAAGGTTTGAATGTTTGTGGAAGAAATCAAGTGGACTGCTTTTTCTTGGATGGTGTTGGGCTGCTTGAGTGTTGGAGCTGCACTCATCCAGGCAAGTGGAGAGTATTCCATTACACCCTTGACTTGTGCCTTGTAGATGATGGCCAGGCTTTGGTGGGTAAGGAGGTGAGTTACTTGCCGCCGGATTCCTAGCCTTTGACCTGCCCTGCTAGCCACAGTATTAATGTGGCTAGTCCTGTTCAGTTTCTCATCAATGGTAACCTCCAGGATGATGTTTGTGGGGGAATTCAGCGAAGGTAATGAATGTTACAGGGCTGTGGTTAGATCCCCTCTTGTAGGAGATGGTCACTGCCTGGTACTTATGTGGCGCGAATGTAACTTTCCACTTGTCAGCCTAAGCCTGGATATTGTCCAGGTCTTGCTGCATTTGGACATGGACTGCTTCATTATCTGAGGAGTCGCGAATTGTGCTGAACATTGTGCAGTCATCCATAAACATCCCCACTTCTGACCTTATGATGGAAGAGAGGTCATTGATGAAACAGCTGAAGATGGTTGGGCCTCGGACACTACCCTGAGGAACTCCTGCAGTGATGTCCTGGAGTTGAGATGATTGACCTCCAACCACCACAGCCATCTTCCTTTGTCCCAGGTATGACTCCAACTAGCAGAAAGTTTGCTGCCTGATTCGCATTGACTCCAGTTTAGTTAGGGCTCCTTGATGCCATACTCGGTCAAATGCTGCTTTGATGTCAAGAAGTCATTCTCACCTCACCTCTGGCTCTTTTGTCATTGTTTGAACCAAGGCTGTAACAAGGTCACGAGCTGAGTGACCCTGGTGGAACCATAAACTGAGCGTCCGTGAGCAGGTTATTGTTGAGAAAGTGCAGCTTGATAGCACTGTTGATGACTCCTTACATCACTTTGCTGATGATGGGAGTAGACTGATAGGGTGGTAATTGTCTGGGTTGGATTTGTCCTGCTTCTTGTGTACAGGACTTACCTGGGCAATTTTCCACATTGCCGGGTAGATGCCAGTGTTGTAGCTGTACTGCAACAGCTTGGATACGGTGTGGCAAGTTTTGGAGCACAAATATTGCCGGGATATTGTCAGGCCCATTGCCTTTGCAGTATCCAGTGCCTTCAGCTGTTTTTTGACAGCGCGTGGAGTGAATTGCATTGGCTGAAGACTGACATCTGTGATGCTGGGGACCTCCGGAGGAGACTGAGATGGATGATCCACTCGGCACTTCTGACTGAAGATTGTTGCGAATGCCTTAGCCTTGACTTTTGCACATAAGTGCTGGGCTCATCCATCATTGAAGACGGGGTTATCTGTGGAGCCTCCTCTTCCATTGAGTTCAATTGTCCACCACCATTCATGGCTGGATGTGGCAGGACTGCAGAGCTTAGATCTGATGTGATTGTTGTGGAATCGCGTAACTTTATCTATTACTTGCTGCTTCTGCTGTTTGGCACACAAGTAGTCCTGTGTTGTAGCTTCAACAGGTTGACACCTAATTTTTCGCCTGATGGCATGCTCTCCTGCACTCTCCATTGAATCAGGGTTGATCCCCTTGCTTGGTGACCAGGGCATGAGGTTGAAGATTGTAATTGAATACAATTCTGCTGCTGCAGATGGCCCACAGTGCCTCATTGATGCCCAGTCTTGACTTGATAAATCTGTTCAAAGTCTATCCCATTTAGCACTGTGAAGACGGGACTTTGTCTCCACAAGGACTGTGTGGTGGTCACTTCTACCGATACTGTCATTTAGAGATGCATCTGCAGCAGGTAGATTCGTGAGGATGAGGTCAAGTATGTTTTTCCCTCTTGTTGGTTCCCTCACCACCTGCTGCAGTCCCAATCTAGCAGCTATATCCTTTAGGACCCAGCCAGCTCGGTCTGGGGTGGTACTAACGAACCAGTCTTGGTGATGGGTACTGAAGTCTGTGCCCTTGCCACCCTCAGTGCTTCCTCTAAGTGGTGTTCAATATGGAGAAGTACAGATTCATCAGCTGATGGTGGCCGGTACGTGGTAATCAGCAAGAGGTGTCCTTGCCCATGTTTAACCTGAAGCCATTAGACTTCTTTGGGACCAGAGTCGATGTTGAGGACTCCCATGGCAACTCCCGCCCGACTGTATACCACTGTGCTGGATTAATTCCAGATATTTTATTGAGTTTAAATTCCATCACCTGCTGTGGTGGGATTCAAACCCGGGTCCCCAGATCATTATCCTGAGTCTCTGGATTACTAGTCCAGTGGCAATGCCACTATGCCACTGCCTCCCCACTATGAAACCTGACTATGATCGCCCGTGGTGGCTCCCCAGATCTGGGCTTTTGCCTCTGCTAATGATGGACCCGATTCAACTCAGGAGAGGTCGTTAAGACCTCATCCCTCACCAATGTTCCGAACATCTTGCATGTAAAGTCTGTGGAGATAGAGCCCTCTTGGCCCTCCGGCAGGCCAACGGCACTTAACTTTTGTTGTCTCGAGCGATTCTCCAGTTCGTCAATCTTGGCCTTTCGCACTTTACGTTCCTCAGCTAGAAACGGCATTTCTGCTTTCAGGGAGACAATCCGATTCCGATGGTCAGAGACCGATACTTTTGTACCTCGATCCGCCGGTCCATTTTGTCTATTTGTCTATTCTATCCATGGCCACTCAGGTTGGGGCCAAATTCTCCTCCATTGCCGTCTCAGATCCTCAGTGACCGCCTTCTGCTGCTTTTTAAATTTGTCGGTCATGAAGCTCACCAACAACTCCGTCGACTACTTTGGGGCTAACGACACAGCAGAAATCTTCGCCATTTTCTCCCGCTGATGCTTGAGGAACTTCTGAGTCTGCGACAATCTCTTGCCCGACTTCTGCCTTGTGTTATATATTCTGCACATTTTTTGTAAGAGGGGATCTTATTTCATTGAACTACACCAATTTCCTCCAAAAAGTCGTCCATAAACCGGGAAAAAGGGCCAAAAAACAAGTATCCTGGCGGGAGGCACTGGATCGGCTTGGCTAAGGGCTCAGCTTGGTCTGCAGCACACCTTCAGTACTATTTCCAGAAGATTGTCAGGCCTTGTGCCTTTGCAGTATAGAACATAGAACATAGAACAGTACAGCACAGAACAGGCCCTTCGGCCCTCAATGTTGTGCCGAGCCATGATCACCCTACTCAAACCCACGTATCCACCCTATACCCGTAACCGAACAACCCCCCCCTTAACCTTACTTTTATTAGTACACTACGGGCAATTTAGCATGGCCAATCCACCTAACCCGCACATCTTTGGACTGTGGGAGGAAACCGGAGCACCCGGAGGAAACCCACGCACACAGGGGGAGGACGTGCAGACTCCACACAGACAGTGACCCAGCTGGGAATCGAACCTGGGACCCTGGAGCTGTGAAGCATTTATGCTAACCACCATGCTACCCTGCTGCCCCTATCTAGTGCCTTCAGCCGTATCTTGATATCACGTGGAATGAATCACATTGGACAAGATGCATCATCCATCCAGCGTTTCTGGCTGAAGATTGATGCAGATGCTTCAGCCTTGACTTTTGTATTGGTGTGCTGGGCTCTCCCATCATTGAGATTGGGAATGCTTTTGGAGCCTCCTCCTCCAATTAGCTGTTTTATTGCCACCACCATTCACAACTGGATGTGACAGGACTGCAGAGTTCAAATCGGTTGATTGTGGGATTGCTTAGCTCTGTCTGTTGCATGCACTATTGGCTGTTTGGTATGCAAGTAGTTCTGTGTTGTAACTTCACCAGGTGAAGCTGGGGGTGCAGGTGGTAATCAGCGGGAGACTTCCTTACCCATGTTTGACCTGACGTCATGAGACCTCATGGGGTCCAGAATTGATGTTGAGGGCTCCCAGGGCAACTTCCTCTTAACTGTATACCACGGTACCACCTCTAGTGTGTCTGCCCTGCCGATGGAACAGGACAAACTCGGGGATGGTCATGCAGTGAGTGGGATTCTTATAAGGTGTGATTCCATGAGTATGACTATGTCAACCTGTTGCTTGACTAGCCTGTGGTGCAGCTTGCCCGATTTTGGTGCTAGATCCCACACATCCGTAAGCAGGACTTTGCCTGATTGATGAGCTGGTTTTGTAGTTGTCATTTCTGGTGCCCATGTCAATGCCAAGTGGTCAACCACATTGATGTGGGTCACAGCTAGGTCAGACATGTATGTACAGCAGATTTCCTTCCCTATTTTTACAATATTCAACAATGGTTTTATGAGCACCATTACTAGTTTATAATTCCAGATTTATTAATTGGATTTAACATCCACCAGCTGCCATGGTGGGATTTTTTTTCATTTAAGGTATGCGAGTTTTGCTGGCGAGGCCAGTATTTATTGCATTCCCTAATTGCTTTTGAGAAGGTGCTTATTTGTATGCATCAAGGTCTCGGGCAGTAGTGAGATAATTGATGTATTTATCTGTCTTTTGGAGGTGTTGATTGAGAGATGAGCATTGGTCAGGAGAATTCCTTTTACCTTTTATGAGTAGTATCATTGGACCTTTTATATCCACTAAAAAGGATTGTTAAGGCTTTGGTTTGTATACCTCTAACAATGCAACACTGCTTCAGTATTACATGAACTGTTGAGAGTTTGAATACCTGAACTTCGAATACAGGCAAAGCTACTGTGCTGAGGCTGTCCCTGAATAAAATATTGTTTAAAATTAATGTTGGGAGTAATTTTTTAAACCATCTTGCAAAATAATCATTGTGGAACTAAACTACCATTTGTTTATTAAAAAATTGTCTACGAAGTTCAGTTTCCAGCTTAGTCTACAACTCATCATAACTCTAGGCAGTCTCATACTAACTAAAATCTACTGTTTTTCTTTCAGATCCAAAAGCAGAAACTAGATTGTATATTACAGTGAATGGTTTTGAATTCCATGTTTACAATCGTTATGACCTGTATGCACATTTACAAGAACTGTTTGGATTAGAACCAACGATCATTCCTAAAAGAGAGAATACAAAAATGAAGAAAAACCGTGCAAAATCGAAATCCAAGCTTGATAGGTATGGACACTAAACTTATTGTATTTACCAACTCCACATTTGTGTTTTTATGTTTGCTAGTTAATTAGCTTGAGTTGCTTGAGAGTCAGGTGCCGAAACCAGCTCCTTGTTTTTTGCACTGCGGTAATCAGCTCCCTTACATTGATGACTACACCAGAAGTTTAGGTATATAGTTCTACAATTAAATAGCTTACGGTGATGCATAAACATCAGTCTCCTGCAATCTGAACTGTAGAAGTGTCGTAATATTCATTTGGAACACATCTGAATATATTTTTTAATTGTGTGCTTTTGGGGGAAATTCTGTGGACAAATCCGTATCTGATTTGTTTGATGTGTTGGTTCTCTAGAGCACTATTGCATTATGTTCTGAATTGTTTCTAATGAAATATCTTGGCTGTTTCAAAAATATATTAATATTTCATGCCCATTAAAGCTTGATACTGTCATGGGAGTGTCCCTTTAGGAAATGTTTTTGTCTTATCACATGGCTTCAGTGACATCATTGTGTGGGTGGAGCTGGGTTGTGGCTCTGTGAGTTTTTACTTTCACTTTGAGTTTGGACTGATTTTGAACTGCACAGATTGAAAGAAGTGTCTCTCTATCTTCATTTTAAAAGCTGTTTCCAGACTGCTTGATAACATAAGAGATAATTGCTTTTTGGAAGGAATTCAAACCTGTTATTTGAAAAGGAGAACAGAGTATCACTAACAAGTCTTGTACCAGTAAGAATGCAATGTGCTGGGTCACACCTTTGAAAAGGGGTTTCTGGTTTTACTTTGATTTTGTTATTGAATTGGAACAATTAAGGGGGAGTTCATTCAGGATTCTACATAGATTGCTGTAGCTGTGTAGGGTCTTTATGTTTGTAGTTGATAAAAATTCTTACTGTGTCTATTTATACAAATGTTAACTAAATTTGTAGAATAAAGCTTGTTTTTTGATTAAAAGCGCCTAAGCACTCTGTTGAGAGTTGATAACACCTGAAAGGCAGGCTCTTGTGCTCATTGTAACCAAAATCAATAAACACTTGTCTGTCAGGTGAACACCATAATATACTTTGGTGTTTTCTAAACCCTGGCCCATATCAATACTCTTTGTACCAATTGAACTATTTGACATGGGGAGGCGGTGGCATAGTGGTAATAAATGCTAGCCGAACCAGAGCCGCCTACATCCCAGAAATGAATTAAAAACAAAAATCTCTTGTTTTATTGAGAAACTCAACAAGGGTTAAGGCTTGTAGTGTAGACAAATGCTGAAATAGAAAAAGACTAGGTCAGTCGGGCAGAACATATTAGGTGGCTTACAGTTTGAGTTTTATAAGATAATGAAATACAGGAGCAAGGAAAAACTAAGGGACTGCAATAATTCTCCAAGTTTTGGGAAAGAGCAGGCTGGAAAGGAAATTTTAAAAGCAAGAACAGCATATTTAGGTTGAGCATCCCTTATCCGAAATTCCGAAAACCGAAAAATTCCAAAATCCATACTTTCATTCGAGCGGCGACATGATGTCACGAATAAGAAATCCCACAAGGCTCCTGGGCAATACGCAGTTCCCAATGGGCACTTCAGGGATTTTCAACTTGAATTTGGAGTTAAGAAAGAACTGGAGAGGGTAAGCCTAAGAAACAAAGGATATAATAGTAACAATTAAAAAGGGACTGAAAGGACAGTCAAGGATGTGGAAAAATTCCGAGTCAGAATTTTGAGAATTGTGGGAGTGATGTCATCAGGCCTTAATGGAGCCCAAAGCAGATATGACCGAACAGATATGGTGGAGATAAAGTTCAAATCGTTTGATCAGAATGGAGCAATGGAAGGAGTATCTTTGCCAGAATCAGCAAAATTAGATTTAGAGGAAAGAAAGTGAGTCACATGATCATGGGCAGCACGGTAGCGCAGTGGTTAGCACAGTTTCTTCACATCTCCAGGGTCCCAGGTTCGATTCCCGGCTTGGGTCAATGTCTGTGTGGAGTCTGCACGTTCTCACCGTATCTGCGAAGGTTTGCTCCAGTTTCCTCCCACAGTCCAAAGATGTGCAGGTTAAGTGGATTGGCCATCATAAATTGCCCTTAGTGTCCAAAAAGGTAAAGTGGGCTTAAGTGGGATGGTCTTTCCAAGAGCCAGTGCAGACTCGATGGGCCGAATGGTCTTCTGCACTGTAAATTCTATGAATCTATGATCAGTTTCGAACTCCCTTCGAGACGATACTGGGTCCTGCACATCTGGACTCTAGGAGGGCGAACTGGTCATTTTTTTCTGTTCCTTGCTAGTGCCTTGTTAATCAAGATGGAGAGAAATGGGTGAGAATGGTTTGTAGCTGTAGTTTGAACAATATGGAAAACTATCACCCCTGTTCTCAGTGCTTGAGTCCAAGGTTTCCCCAGAATCTTGTCTCATTTCACATTTCATTTTTTATATTCATGGGTGGATTTCATTTTGTTGAAACTTTGATCCAGAGGGTTCTGGAGTCAAATTGTTACATAGCTTTGGTGGTTGAGGATATAATTCAGAACAGCAGATCTGAGAGAGTTATGTGAAATTAAAGATAAAGCAAGTGTTTTGAAGTCCTTGTCACTCTTAGACAAATGCAGTAGATAATTTATGTAGAGCATATGAACAGAAAATGATGAATAGGGCTTTGGGAGAACAACTAGCTTTTCTTTCATTAGTACCATGGGATCTTTTACACTTCAAATGCCTAAAAGGTAGAAAGGAACAGTGGGGGTTTCGCTTTTTGGGATCTGCCCGTTGCGATTATGGGGCAGCCTATGAGGTCGAACCACCCTTCCTACCCACTCCTTCCCTCAGCCTGCTCCTTTACCCAAACCATCCTGATCCAAGACCCCGATTTATCTGCTCCGGGAACCCATGAGCCTTCGTCGTCATCGTCTTCTCCTGCAGTCCTGGCAGCAGCCAGTGATCCTTTCTTGGCAACCGGGACTGATAGATTGACTGGCAGCTCCAGGGGGAGGGGTTTGCTCCCTAATGAGGGGCAGAAGTCCCACACAGCCCTCGTTGGTCCATCCCGCAATGCTTTATGGCTATGATGTGCATTGCCGTGGAGAGTGTCGGTTCCACACCTGTGCTCTTTCGATGGTGGGAAGGATGCTGTCAGCCCCCGACACACCTGTATTATTCAGCCCTATGTTTTTGTCTTTGCATTTCAGCAATTGGAAAGTGCCAATCAAAAACTATTTCTAAAGTAATTTTTGTGCACCAATTATGCCAGCAGTTTCTTTGAATGCCATGTTTACTATGAAATAACCAAGATTACCAAAGATTGACAAACTGTCTCTATTTCTCTTTAAAACTAATCTCCAGTATAATTTGTTCCACTAAGAATAAGCTTTACTTTGAGACCACCTTGTTTTAGATTAGATCTGTAGATGCTGTTGGGTGTTTTATTTGAAGCCTATCTGATCCCACACAAATCAGGGAATAGGCTGTATTTAGCTTTAAGGAAATGTGAGTCAGAGGATTCAGGATGTTGTGACGCACACTTGTTGCCCTCCAAATCGTGCTCTGTGCTGTCCTTTTGGTTGCAAATCTCCTTTAAACTTAATGACACCTGTTTCTTCCTGAAATCTGGCATTTATGACACATTAACTCCATTTAATTCTGCAAAACTCTGCCAGACCTGTGATATTTCCAGCATTTTCTGATTTTACTAATGGAAAGGTTAACTTGTTGAGACACATCAGAGGGTTTTGCAACTGTGATTGACTGTTCGGGCTGATATGTATGAACTGTATACGATATTCAGAGTAGCTGTACTTGTACAATGTTATATGGAGTTGTTCTAGTATTAGAGCTGAAATTTCTGAGAGGAATTATTGTTTAATGCTTAGCAGTGTCTATAGTGGGTGAATTTAAAGATGCAGGGGTATATTTGCATATATAGAGTTTTATTACCAATAATGTCTGTGAGCCTTAATACTGATACAATACTTAGTATGTTTACACTATTATTGTAAAACAACGTCTTATGCTTAGTAAAAGGTGTTACTGTAGACATTGCATGAATGTATGTGGGACGGTTACATTTCATTTTTAAAATTAGGAACATGAAAAGAAGACTAGGCCATTCAGTGATTCAAATGATAATCCATTCGGTTGGATCATGGCTGATCTACATATGCCTCAACTTCATTTATCTCATTTTGTTTGAAATCTCTTGATCAATTGGGGAAGTCAGTTCCAAATTTCCATTATACTTTTTTTTGTCAAAAATGTGCTTCCTGATTTCACTCCAAAAATGGCCTGCCTCCAATTTTTAAATTATGCCTTGTTCTGGATTCTTGCATCAGAAGAAGTAGTTTCTTTGCATCTACCCTATTGAATCCCCTTGATCATTCAAAATCCCCTTACTCAGATCACTCAATCCTCTCAACTTCAGGTAATACAAACCAAGTTCATGAAATCTGCCTCCTCAGTTGAGCCCATGAACCTTGGTATAATTCAGGTTTATCTGCACTGTATGATTACCAAAGGCAAATAAACATTGAAGATCGGAATCCAAAATTGCAGATGGGGGTCTAAAGCATCTGAACTGAAGCATCAGTTCTTAGGGATTTAGCTCTTAGTCTCTCACCATAAAGAAAATATTCCAGGAAGTCTTGGATCCAAAATGGATGACTCTCCCTCACATTGTACTGCTTCTTCCATTGTTTTTCCCACTGACTTTGCGTATCTTTGTCGCTTTGTAATGTTATCCTCCGATCCAAACAATCTACTCTGTTTCCCAATTTTGTGTCATATGGGAACACACACTTTATTCCTTCATCCATGTCCTTAAGTTGAGTTGAGAAGGATGAGAGGAGATCTTATTGAAACGTACAAGATACTGTGAGGCCTGGATAGTGTGGACGTGGAGAGGATGTTTCCACTTGTAGGAAAAACTAGAGCCAGAGGACACCATCTTAGATTAAAGGGACGATCCTTTAAAACCGAGATGAGGAGGAATTTCTTCAGCCAGAGGGTGGTGAATCTGTGGAACTCTTTGCCGCAGAAGGCTGTGGAGGCCAATTCACTCATTTAAGACAGAGATAGATAGGTTTTTGATTAATAAGGGGATCAGGGGTTATGGGGAGAAGGCAGGAGAATGGGATGAGAAGATATCAGCCATGATTGAATGGCGGAGCAGACTTGATGGGCCAAGTGGCCTAATTCTGCTCCTATGTCTTATGGTCTTATGATGTGATGAAAAGCTAACACACTAACATAAGGTTAGGAATAGAGATAGTTTAAGTAAGTTATATTTGCATTTAATAAAACCAAAATACTGTGGATGCTGGAATCTGAAACAAAACAGAAAATGCTGGAAAAACTCAGCAGGTCGGGCAGCATCTGTGAAAACATCTGTGGAGAGAGAAAATAGAATTAATGCTTCAATTCCGGATGGCTGTATTTATATGTGTTGGGTATAAGCTATAGCTTTAAGTTATTGTTTCATTATTAAAAATTGCCTTTAAATCTGTGTTTATATGCCTGCCTTTTAATGTGGATTTTATGACTTTAAAGCAAAAACAGGATATAAAATAACTGGGCTGTTGCATCGAAACCAGGGTCCCACAGAGATAGCAATGATAGTTTGAGTTCAGTTAGCACAAGGTAACCCAGATGTAAGGAGCTTTTACAAGAGACAGAACAGAGACAGAAAGCAAGTCCCGAACTAAAGAACAAAAGAAAGGTCCTAAAGTCAGGGAATGGGATAGAAGTAAGTTTCAGGAAGACTGTGAAGTCAAGGATAGGGATCGAAACTGGTCTTGCTCAGTGAAGTTGAAAGGCTCCAAATTAAAAAGGCAAAGCTGCAGAAAGCAAATGGAAAGCAAAGTGCAGCAGTATCAAAGGTGACCAGAAGGATGGTGACTCCTTACTATGGGTCTCTGAAGCAGTGGCGTTTTGTTGCCATAGCTAGGTATCTGAGAGATTGTATGGAAGGCGAAACTTGAATGCACGTGGCAATCCAGGGCAGAGGGATATCGGAATGAGAGGTTGAAACCCTGGGGATGGATCCTTACTGAAGGTATCCGAGAGAAAGCATTGTTTAGGAAAAGATTCCAAAACGTGTTCTTTGAGAGTGGAGATCGGAAACCCTCATGTGGAAGACAGAGTTCCCGTGAGGTTGGTTGGCTCACAGTGTGACAAGTGTCGGGGGGGATTTGATGAGAAATTTGTAGAATTTGTTTTGGGTGGCATCTGAAGAAAGATTCTGTAACTTGTGTTTTGCTTACAAATCTATATGTAGTTTTTTAGTTTTTTAAAAAGAATTTCCAATTAAAGGGCAGTTTAATGTGACCAGTCCACCTACCCTCTACATCTTTTGGGTTTGGGAGGTGAGACTCATGCAGACATGGGGAGAATATGAAAACTCAACACAGCCAGTGATCCTGGGCTGGGATCGAACCTGGTCCTTGGCGCATGAGGCAGCAGTGCTAATCATTGTGCCATCATGCCGCTTTTTAAACCTGTATATACCTGTAAAGGTATAGCTGTGGTCAGTGGTTACTACTGCTGTTTCAAGTGCGAGGAACTCGGGTTCAATTCCGGACTTGGGTGACTCTGTGGAGATTTCACATTCTCCCCGTGTCTGCGTGGGTTTGATAGAAACATAGAAAATAGGAGTAGGAGGAGGCCATTTGGCCCTTCGAGCTTGCTCCGCCATTCATTATGATCATGGCTTATCATCCAACTCAATAGCCTAATCCCGCTTTTCCCCCATATCCTTTCCTCTGGGTGCTCCGGTTTCCTCCTGCAGTCTAAACATGTGCAAGTTAGATGGATTGGCCGTGCTAAATTCTCCTTTAGTGTCCAAAGATGTGAAGATTAATTGGGGATACCGGCTTACGGGTTAGGTTGGGGGAGTGGGCCTAGGTAAAATGGTTTTTCGGAGAGTCAGTGCAGACTTGATGGGCCGAATGGCCTCCTGCTGCCCTGTAGGAGTTCTATGGTTCTTTACTTTTTAATTTTTAATTTGTTAAAATTTCTTCAGCTGACTCCAATAACTCTGTTCAGTAGCCGCCTTCCATATATCTAAACAAAAAATAAAAGTTAAGATCGATCAAGCGAGGTTCCACCTTGGGTTCTGACTTGTCCAGTATAACATCAGCTAGGATCATAACACATATCACCAATCGGGGAATGAGCCTTCTCTCTGAACTATCCCTTTCATAACTCCCAATCAGTTGTTAACCCACATTACAAGATTACCTTCAATTCCACCTGCACTCATTTTGTAGGTCTTGTGGTTCAGTAGGTAACGCTCTGCTTCTGAACCAAAAGCTGCAGGTTTAAGACCCACTCTGGAACTTGTTGGCCACAAATGGAGCATTCATGACCAGATTCAAACAGGTTGATAATCTACCTACTAATCTGCCCAACACTTCCTGTCATTATCATCTAGTTCCATGATTTATATCAATAATTAATTTGTTTTAGGAAGATTACATTTGTAAGCATAAGGTAATTAAAATGTGATATTTCTGAAATTGTCAGAGCACCAAGTAGTTGCTGCTTCAAATCGTGACCTGTATTTAGTGGTCAGAATTGTAAGGGAGAAAACTTAAACAGTGAATGCTCTGTCTGAGTTTTGTGTGGCATCTGGAAATCTACACTTAGCTCAATAAAATATTTAAATTATTTATGTAGTTCACAGATGAAAAGTAGCTAAAAGTGTTGTTATCAAAGGAGTTCCTTGGTGGGAGCAGCAAGTCTGGAAAAAGGACCGTTAACTCTCTTCGAGAAATGAATTATTCATATGGGTTACAGAATCAAAGGGTTGTTTTGAAGGTAAAAGATGGTTCATTTAAATTTCTGCTTGGAACATTCTAGGTATGTTCCATTGCCGTGGAGCTAAGATGCAGGGAACAGCCTTTTCTGTGTCATTTATCAGTGTGGAAATGAGAAAGTCTGACAAGAGCTGTAAAGCAGCTGTAGACTTGAAACATAAGGGCTACCGGAAATCACGGTTATTTCTGAGGTGGGGTCAGTAAGGAAGAGTGCTCTGAAGCCTACGCTTGAGCTGGGGTGTCCAGAATTGTGAGGCATTTAAGGAGTGGTGGAGGGTAGCTTTGCTGGAGGCGAGTGGAAAAACCCGAAGAAAGCTCATAACACTGAAGAGAATTGAAATTCATTCCTGAGAACTGTGCCACTTTGGTTTTATCCCGTGAAGTGAAGGAACCTTTCAGAGCCTGATAAGTAGCCAAATACCTTCTAGGAGGTGAGGGAGCCAAAGTGAAAAGAGAAAGATTCAGTTGAATATGAGTGATCATGTTTATCTTTTTGATTGTAAAGTACAATTAATATCCTGAATGTAATTGTATTTGATATTATTTAGTAAAACCATTTAGTTAAACTGTGGAATCTTGTGGCTTAATTATTTCAGTAAATAATAGGGATTTAGAATTTCTCTTAAAAATGAACGGTCTCTCTGGACAACATAACACATTTCCCGAACAGGGGGAAAAGTTCTCCGCTATTCCTGAACAGGGAAAAAAGTATGTGTGAAGATACAAAACAATCATGTAACTTGCCCTTCACAAATTCCATGCTGACTTTGATCAGTTGATATCTCTCCAAGTGTTCAGTCACTGTCTAGGATAATACATCTCAGTAACTTTCCTCTGATTGATGTTGAAGTCACTCGACTCGTTACCTACTTTCTTTCTCTCTCTTTATAGTTCTTCCTTTATCTCTCAACTCAAATAAGGGAGTGATCTTTGCAGTTTTCTAAATGAATGGTGCAATTCCTGAATTAGGAAACTTTGAAAAATTACGACTAGTACTTCAATTTCTTTTTCTTATCAATTAGCCGTAAATTTTTTTGAATTCTTTTGAAATATTCAGTGTAGGTGGTGGGGAAGCTTCTAAAATGATGATGTAGTACAAAATTAATAGTTACTATGAAAATGTGGGTTAATATAGGAAAACCAGCACAATTTGTGGAGGGCAAATAATATTTAACTAATTTGCTTACGTTTTTTGATGAGGTAACAGAGGTTTGATGAGAGTTAATGCTGTTGCTATGATCTCCATGGACTTCTAAAATCCCTTTGATCAAGTGCCGTGCAACAGACTTGTGAGCAAACATGAAGCTCATGAAGTCAAAGGGACAGTAGCAACATAGATACAACACTGGCTGAGTGACAGGAAATAGAGAGTAATCATTAATGGAGGGAAGTTTATAATGGTGTTCCCCAGGGGATCCCTCTTTTTCCTGATATACATTATTTCACCAAAGCTTTGGTGTACAGGACACCCTTTCAAAATTTGTGTGTGATACAAACCTTGGAAGTGTTGTGAATTGTGAGGAAGAGAACTTCAAAAGAACATTGACAGGTTGGTGCGATGGGTAAATATATGGCAGATGAACTGCAATGTAGAGAAGTGTGAAGTGATTAATTTTAGTCGGAAGGATGCAGAGAGACAATATTTAAAAAATATATATTTTTATTCTCCTTTTTCACATTTTCTCCCAAATTTACACCCACCAACAATAAACAATAACCAGTAACAAATATGTCAATCCCCATATACAGAGAGACAATATAAGAGTACAATTCTAAATCCACCTGTGGGTGTGTGTATGCATAAATTATTGAAGGTGGCAGAACAGGTTCAGAGTGCGGTTGATAAAGCATATGGTTTTATAAATAGGGGCATAGAGTACAAAATAAGGAAGTTATGTTAAACCCGTATAAAACACTGGTTTGGCCTCAACTTGAGTAATGTATCTAGTTCCGGACATTGGACTTTAGGAAGGACATGAAGATATTACAAAGGATGAAGGAAAGATTTATGAGACGAGTTCCAGGAATGAGGAACTTCAGTTACATAGATTGGAGAATTGGGGTCTGTTTCCTGTTAAGAGAAAGTTGAGGGGCAATTTAATAAATGTATTCAAAACCCTGTGGTGTCTGGAAGGAGTAGATAGGGAGAAGCTTCCATTCGTGGAAGGATCGAAAATCAGTGTGCACAGACTTAAAGTAATTGGCGAAAGAAGAAATGTCGATAAGAGGAAAAACCTTTTTACACAGTGAGTGGTTAGGATCTGAAATGCACTGCTTTAGTGTGGTGGAGGAGGTTCATCGAGGAAATCAAGAAGGAATTGGATCATTATCCGAAAAGGAAGAATGTACAGGGCTAGAAGGCTGGTGAGTGGCACTAGGCGTTGGCCTACTTCAGAGCTGGCCAAATAGTTTCCTTCTGTGTTGTAACCATTTTATGATACATGTTTATGTGCTTATATATTCTCTGTACGATTTTTTTCACAGTATTAAAACTGAAACACAAGACCCCTCATCATCCTGGCGATCACTCATTCCAGTTATTAAAGTTGATATCAGTACAGTAAGTAAACTTTTATTTTCAGTTCCAAAAATACCTTTGCTGCATTCTATTGAGGAGAACAAAGATCTGTATTTCACGCTGCAGTGTTATGATTTGTCAGGCTGAAGTTGCATCATGGTGATTGCAAAAGTGCCTTTCTATTGTTGAGGATGGTGAGTGACGTAGAGAGGTACTTGTAGGTGATGGTGTTCCCATGCCGTTGTTGCATTTGTCCTTCAAATGGTAGCGTTTGTGGGTTTGGAAGGTGCTATCTAAGGTGTCTTGGTGAGTTCCTGTAATGCATCCTATGGATAGTACACACTATTGCCACTGTGCATGATAGAACGGAGTGAATGTTTATTGATGAGGTACTAATCAAGTGTTGCATACATCAAAACAAGTGGAAAGTATCCAATCACACTTCTGACTTATGCCTTGTAGATGGTGGGCAGACTTTGGGGAGTCAGGAGGTGAGTTACTTGCTGCAGAATTCCAAGCCTCTGACCTGCTTTTGTAGCCACAGTATTTATATGGCTCGTCCATTTCAGTGTCTGGTCAATGGTAACCCCCAGAATGTTGATAGTGGGGATTCATTGATGGTAATGCCATTGAATGTCAAGGAGCGATAGTGAGATTCCCTCACGTTGGAGATGGTCTTTGCCTGACACTTGTGTGGAGCGAATATTACTTGCCGCTTGTTGGCTCAATCCTGGATATTGTCCATGTCTTGCCACATTTGGACATGGACAGTTTCAGTATCTGAGGAGTCGTAAATGGTGCTGAACATAGTGCAATCATAAGTGAACATCCCCATTTCTTTTTTTTTTTAAATTTAGATTAGCCAATTATTTTTTCCAATTAAGGGGCAATTTAGCGTGGCCAATCCACCTACTCTGCACATTTTTGGGTTGTGGGGGCGAAACCCACGCAGACACGGGGAGAACGTGCAAACTCCACACGGACAGTGACCCAGAGCCGGGATCGAACCTGGGACCTCAGCGCCGTGAGGCGGTTGTGCTAACCACTAGGCCACCGTGCTGCCCTTACATCCCCATTTCTGACATTATGATGGAAGGAAGGTCATTGAAGATGGTAGGGCTGAGGACACTACCCCGAAGAACTCCTGCAGTGATGTCTTGGAACTGAGATATTTGACTCCCAGCAACCACAACCATTTTCCTTTGTATGACCCCAACCAGCAGAGATTCACATTGACTCTAATTTTGCTAGGGCTCCTTGATGCCACACTTGGTCACCTTGGTCAAATGCTGCCTTGATGTCAAGAGCAGTCACTCTTACCTCACCTCTGGTGTTCAGCTCTTTTGTTCGTGTTTGACGCAATGTTGTAATGGGGTCCGGAGCTGAGTGGCCAGAACTGTATACAGAATTCCAGCTGTGGTCTGACCAGAGTTCTGTACAGGTACAATAAAGGGAAGCATCTGATGTGCCTTTTTTCCCCACCTTATTTATCTGTCCAGCCATCTTTTTTTTAAATGTAAATTTACAGTACCCAATTCATTTTTTCCAATTTAGGGGCAATTTAGCATGGCCAATTCACCTACCCTGCATATATTTTGGGTTATGGGGGCAAAGCCCACGCAAACACGGGGGGAATGTGCAAACTCCACACAGACAGTGACCCAGAGCCGGGATCGAACCTGGGACCTTGGTGCCGTGAGGCAGCAGTGCTAACCACTGCACCACTGTTCTGCCCTGTTTAGCCATCTTTAGAGTCCAAGGTCTTTCACTTGCTCTGTCCCTCTCAGAATCCTGCCGTTTATTTAGCATTCCCTTGCTTTGTTTGCCCTCCCAAATAAATGACCTCACACTTCTTTGGATTGAATTCCATTTGACACTTTTCCAGCCATGCAACCATTGATAGAATTCGGCAGTCCATGCCTATCCTCTTCACTACCAATTACACAGCCGGTTTTGTGTCATATACAAATTTCAATCTTGCCTCCCACATTCAAGTAATTAATCTACAGCACAAATAACAAGGGTCCCAACATTGAGCCCTGTGGAATGCCACTGGAAACCGTTTTCCATTTGCAAAAGCATCAGTCGATCATTACTCTTTGTTGCTGTCACTGAGCCAATTTTGGATCCAACTCACCACACTCTCTGGTATCCTGATGACTTTTATCTTTCTGACCAGGCTGCCATTTGGGACCTTGTCAAATGCCTTAATAAAATTCATGTAGGCTACACCCACTGCACCACACTCATAAATGCTCTTCATTACTTCCTCAAATAAAATCAATTAAGTTAGTAAGATACGACTTTCCCTTAACAAAACCATTCTGATTAGCCCGTGTCTTTCTAAGTGACAGCTTATCCTGGCTCTCAGAATTAATTATAATAAATTTCCCAGATCCAAAGCCAGATTGACAGGTCTATAATTATCCCTCGCTCTCTTTTTAAATAATGGTACAATGTTTGCAGACCTCTAATATTCTGATGTCTTGCCCATATCTAGGGAGGATTGAAAATGATCCTTAGGGCATTCGGTTTTTCCTCTTTGGCTTCTTTTAACAGCCTGGGATACAGTACATCCAACCTTGGTGATTTATCCACCTTCAAGGATGTCAGTCCCTCCAATACTTCCTCTCTCATTATGCTTATTGTATAATATTTCACACTCCTCATTATTCATCGTTGTTCTGCTTTGTGAAGACTTTATATTTTAAAGTACTCATTAATGATTTCCTATAGCTTTGTCGTTAGCTTCAGAACAACATTTAAAGAGAAGGGTAATTCAGTTTATTATCAGTGTTAACTGCACCATTCGTTTATTTTTTGAAAAAATAATTTTCAGAGCTCCTCTACAAATACACTGGGCAGAACTCTCCGTAGCCCGATGCCAAAATTGGGATTGGCAATCGGGCGCAGAATGGCTTCAATGCCGGATTTGCGTCATCAGGACTCGTGCCACGCGCAGTTGCAACACCATTGGCACGACACCGGCTGGCCCACCCGCGATTCTCTGCCTCTGATGGGCCGAGTTCCCGACAGCGCGGACCACGTGTGCTCCTAGCAGTCGGGAACACGGCGTGCTGGCTGCAAGCAGTGTCCAACGCCACCACACATTTCCGGGATCTATGTCGCTGGCTGGGAGCTTCTGCTCGAGCTGGGGGGAGTGATGGGGGGTGGACAGTGGGGTGGGGGCTGTATGCTTCGGGTGGACGGGTTAGGGATCCAGCACAGCCAGCGCCATGTTTTCCGGCACGACCAGTGCAAGCCGTCAGCCCTGCGGGTGCACGGCCTGGGACCCGGCGATTTTCCAGTCGTTTTCCGCATGATCTGCATGGCGCCGGTGCTAGCCCCTCACCGGTACCAGAATCGGTGAGGCATTTGAGCCGATTTTCCCATCGTGAACAACTGCAGATTCCCCCTTGGTGCCGTCACTTAGCTGCTGGAATGGAGAATTCCCCCCACTATTTGTTCGATTTACTGAGGGAAATAAGAGTAGGAATTGCACAATTACTGGCCACAACTGCCAATTCTCCTTAGATATAGCGGTGGATTCAAGGACTAGAGAATTGGGAATTTTACACCCTTGTCACAAAAGGGACTGAGAATAAACCTGGCAATTATAGGCCAGCCAGTTTAATGTTGGTGGTGGGAAATCTTTAGAAACAGTATTCCACGAGAAACTTAATAACTATAAGAACTGGAGCAAATCTGGACTTGATGAGGAAATATTGTGTTTGACTAACTTCATTTTTGTTGAGTTAACAGTGGATGGATGAGGGCAGCACCACTGATATTGTGTGCACGGACTTCCTAAAGGCATTTGATGAACTACTAAATATTAGTTAGCAAAATCAAGTCTCTGTTTTTCCTCATGTTGCCGTTGGTTCTTTTTCTAATCACTTTATATCTGTGTCCTCTGGTTCTCGACCCTTCTGCCAATGAGAACAGTTTTTCCCCATCTACTCTGCCTAGACCCATGACTTTGAAAAAACTCTGTCAAATTTCCTCCGTCTTCTCGAAGGAGAAGAACCTCAGCTTTGTAAATCTATCCATGTAATTGGAGTCTCACATTCCTGAAACATTCTTTTAAGTTTTTCCTGCACCTTCTCTGAAGCCGTCACGTCCTTCCTAAGTATGGAGTGGGGAAACCTTGCCAAATACAAATACCAGTAAAAGTTATCTTTCCTTTTTAACTGGTATGCTGTGTGTGTTTTTTTCCCATATATACTATATTGTGTACAGCAATAATGTTCAACTTATTGTTCATGTTTGAGAAACTGAGAGTATGACAATTTAGTTTTCTTGCTTTCTGATTATCTTGCATGTTTGTATTTCAATGTGGCGCTGAAAGCATTTTGAAAAGCATTGCAGATCATACCTCATTTGTTCAGCTGTACTAATGTAATATTTTGCTACTAGGGTCGTTTAGCATTTGGAAACCGCTTTTTGCCTCAGACGCTCTGCATAAATTTTGACGATGCTTTCCTGACGTACACTACAAAGCCACCTTCTAGCCATCTTGACCAATTTATGCACATTGTGAAGGGAAAATTGGAAAACGTTAGAGTCATGCTGGTTCCTAGTCCAAGACATGTTTCCCTGCAAAACGATGAGTATGAAGAAATTGTTGTTATTAAATATAATGAATTTCAGAGCTCATAATCCTTGCATTATTAATATTTAATTGCAAAAGGCTGAGTTTGAATTCAATTTTGTAGTTCTCAAAGTATTCAGATTCAGAATTATAAGTGTTTGAGAGTAATATAACATTGCCAGGAGCATGTCAGAAGAAGTTAAAGAACGTACAGCCTACTGATTTTTATTTTATTAGATGTACTTGGATGTAATTTGTCACTTGGATAGATCGCATCTTATTTTGTCTTGTTTGATGCTCTAGAGTTGAAGGTTGGTAAGAATTAAGGGTAGTTTTTATTTTGTGCAGTGAACTGTCCTTGTGTGGATCATGACGTTCTGCTCCAGTGGCGATAATGGAGTATTCGGTTGAGGACAAGAATTCTGATCTGTAATATCACAAAGAATTTGATGTCAGAGGGATAACACTCTACAACACATGTCCACTTCTAGGTTGCGCAACATTAGTTACTAAAGTTGAAATTTTATTTATATATTTGATCTGGCATTAAATATTTGTGCCAATTATAATAAAATGTTACATTTTTCATCTTAAGAGGATCATACCTGTCCCAGGAACCTGTGAAAACTTCTATAATTTAATAGTTAATTAAGAATTTTGGTGCTGCTAAATTAATAGGTATCCAATATTTAGTTTAAAGGCTTTCTTACTACTACAATTGAAACACATATATATAATGTACGTAGATTTACATAGAATATAGAGCACAGAAACAGGTCATTTGGCCCACCTATCTATGCTGATGTTTGCACCCCAAACAAGCCTCCTTAAACCCACTTTAGCTAAAACTTTCAGGATTTCCTTCCATTTTTTTCTCCCTCATGCTTATCTAGCTTTCCATTAAATGTGTTTATTTTATTTAAAAATGTTTTTTTCACTAATTAAGGCAATTTAGCGTGGCCGGTCCACTTACCCTGCACATCTTTGCGTGGGTGGGGGGGGGGGGGGAGGAAGAGAGAGGAGGAGGGGGGGAGAGAGAGGAGGAGGGGGGAGAGAGGAGGAGGGGGGGGGGAGAGAGGAGGAGGGGGGGGGAGAGAGGAGGAGGGGGGGGAGAGAGGAGGAGGGGGGAGAGAGGAGGAGGGGGGGAGAGAGGAGGAGGGGGGGAGAGAGGAGGAGGGGGGGGGGAGAGAGGAGGAGGGGGGGAGAGAGGAGGGGGGAGAGGAGGAGGGGGGGAGAGGGGGAGGGGGGAGAGGAGAGGAGGGGAGGGGGAGGGGGGAGAGGAGGAGGGGGGTGGAGGAGGGGGGTGGAGGAGGGGGGGGGGGGGGAACCCACGCAGACACTGAGAATGTGCAAACACCACTGTGCCACCATGCCTCCCCCTGAAATGCGTTTATGCTATTCTCCTCAATTACTCTGTAACTCTTTAAAATAAATCCATGAATTTTTTTCCTGCACTTCAGATATTGTAATATGAAGATAAATGGCCATTTATACACACAATTTTCCGTTGGCTCCTCCTACCCCTGTAACAAGAGGTTACAAAGACCATGTGATTTTGGAACTTCAATTAAGGTTGCAGAAGGGGTTAGATGAGCAACATTAGTAGTTACACCAATTATTGGATTAACAGCATGAAAATGCAATTTTGTAGAGAGGACAAGGTTATTTGTAAATGTTGTGGTGTGAAAAACTGAGGGGTGTAGGCACAATCAAAATACGAGAAACACAATAAGGAAAAGTCAAACGATCAAAGCTGCTGGTGCAGCTGGAATGAAACTAAACACAAAGTGTCAACATAGAAAAGTAACTGCCAATTGCAACGATAAATAATGAATTGAGTTGTTACAGTACAAAATATTTAGAACAGTATATTGTAGTTCATAGCATTTGTTTTACAATAGCAACGACATCCATCTAATTTGAGTTTTTGTTTTATTTTTCTCCCCTTTAGGCCACCTCGTTTGATGGGAGAGGGTTTTGTTGTAATGCAATCAAATGATGTTGATATCTATTACTACATGGATGAACCAGGTCTGTGTGTATTTTTCTCTTGTACTATGCTTTGAACTTTATTTTTCCCGGTCATTCACTTTTGGATTTCAGTTGAAGGCTGTTATTTTTGTTTCTAATTTGTTCTCTATTTTCTTCCCTTCCTCTTCTAAATCATGCTAAGGTATGAGTTTTGACAGGCCTCTACTATATCCGATATTCTTATTGTACGGGTTTTGTTTTAATGCCAAATCAATGTTAGCACAGTGGTTAGCACTGTTGATTCATAGCGTCAGGAACCCGGGTTCAATTCCTGGCTTGGGTCACTGTCTGTGCGGAGTCTGCATGTTCCAGTCAAGTCTGCGTGGGCTTCCTCTGGGTGCTCCGGTTTCCTCCCACAGAATCCCGAAAGACGTTTTTCTTAGGTGCATTGAACATTCTGAATTCCCCCTCAGTGTACCCGAATAGATGCCGTAGTGTGGTGACTAGTGGATTTTCACAGTAACTTCATTGCAGTGTTAATGTAAGCCTACTTGTGTCACTAATAAAGATTATTATTATTATTGAAGCTACTGCATCTTTCCTAATAGAATTTTTGAATTATGGAGATCAGAAAGCTTCTATTATTTTTGGGAGGTTTATTTATTTACACACGGAACCCAACTTTTTTTCAGCAAAGCTCCACGCGTGGATAATTTCTCTACAATTGCTATTTCTCTTCTCTGCAATTGCTATTTCTCTTATTAATTATAAAACTAAGCAGCTACTTTTCGCAGAGGGTGGTGAATTTGTGGAACTCGCTGCCCCATAGTACAGTGGAGTCTGAATCATTAAATAGTTTCAGGAAGGAGATCGATATATTTCTGGTTTAAAAAAACAGGTTAAAGGGATATGCGGAACAGGCAGGGAGGTGGATTTGAGACCAGGAAGAGATCAGACATTATCTGATTGAATGGCGGAGCAGGATTGAAGGACTGAATTGCCTACTTCTGCTCTTTATTCCTATGTATTTTCATAAACTTTATCAGACACAAAGTCAATTTAAATCTACACATTAAAATCCTTGAATATGATTGCGCTATAAAGGATATAAATTAATGGTCTCATTTCTCACTTGATGTAGGATCTTTCATAGTGACGAATGGTCTATGGTGACAAACAATATATCCCTCGGTGTAGAACTTGATATAGCCACAGGGAAAGCAGCTATTATCCGATTCACGAAGCCTCGAATAACATCAAAACTGACTCTTGGGACCGAGCTCATGGTTTACACCTTGTTGTATGACTGTGAAACATGGACAATTTAAAAAAAATATTCATTCATGGGACGTGAGCATTGCTGGATAGGTCAGCATTCATTACACAACACTAATTGCCCTTGAGAAGATGGTGGTGTGACACCTCCTTGAATCGCTGCAGTCCATGTGTTGTAGGATCACCGACAGTGCTGTTAGGAAAGGAGTCCCAGAATTCCTTTGACAGGGCTAATAATCTCACTGTGATCCAATGAAAGTGACGGAATGGCTGTTATGCTCCTTAGCCATACCCACAAGTTGTTAGTGAGATCTGGTTAGGGGCCAATAACATTTTGTTTAAAGCAGACAAGTTTGAGATTCAGAACACTTGATAATAGAATAAAGCCACAAGTTTTATAGAAAGCCGTAAAGTTACAGGTTTTGTACAAATAAAAGTAAATGTTACTATATAAGGTCAGAAAGATAAAACAATTTACAGTATCTGTCTTGAGGGTAAGTATGAAGTACGTGTGAATTAAGAGGCAAACCACATTACACAAAGAATGACAGATGTAATTCGAACAGATGACATCGATTTCTGAGAAACCCAACCAGACAATAGGCTAACAAGCTCATTAAAACCCTGTGTCTCTCACACATGGATTACCAATCTTTACCTTCAAAAATCTTGCTTTAGATTTATCTCCAAAGGTTGCTCCAGCTTAGATGGCTTCAACGATGGCCAATGACACAGGGTTTCAACATTAACTTCTGGGTTTCTGTTCCCCTGGATTACCAAGTACATTCAAATATCAACTCACAAGCACAATATCAGTTCTTGGGCCATGCCAAGCAGAACACTATTTCTCCAAAGGGGTACCTTTGCTCCAGCGGCCCGCATAATTGAGTCACCAACCTTCCGCAGCCTTTTTGAATCTTCAGGGCTACTCCTGAGCTCACTTCAAATTACCAGACTCAATAGCATTAACTGTGGCCCACCTCAACGGGCTTCAGTCTTGTCTTTTGAGATTCTATTCGTCTGGATTTCAAGTATATATCCAAGCATCAAATTACAGACTCAACTTCAGATTTTAGTCTCTGCCGAGCAGAACGCTACTGCTCCAAAGGGGTCCCTTTGCCCCAGCGGCGTGTTAACTTGAAGTCTATTCATCTGATTCTCTTTTAACTGAATTTATCTGGGACCTGTTTCTGATTGTTATCTTTGTCTCTTGTCTGGGTCTTTTTGGAACTGTTCTCTGTCTCCCTCCCTTTTGCCTGGTCTGGGACACTTCTTGCGACCTCTCCCTGTCCCTTCCCTTATATCCCCCACCTGGGAAATTTGCTGGTCATGGCACTCTACATCTGGCGCACAGAGCTGGTCCTTGACCTGGATACAGAACTGCGCACGTGATGCCCGCTCCCACCTGCGTTGAAACTCTGAAGACTGATAGGACTTGGAGTTCCCAATGAGCAGATAAGCGTGGTGTTCATAACATGGCACCTTCATTGGCTTAGGCACGTCCTCAAGATGGAAAACGATCAAGCATATTCTGCATGGTGAGGTAACTGGAGCCAGATGATCAGTAGGATGCCCAAAGCTCCGCTTCAAAGACGTTTGCAAATGTGATGTATGAGCCCTGGACATCGATTATCGCACTTAGGAGCCATTAGGTGACAACAGAGGAAAATAGAAACACCTTATGTGTTCTGGTGTGAACGAGCATGATCACCAATGGCTACAGATGCCAGCTGCAAACAGAGAATGGCAGCAGATACCATCGCCGAAAAAAAGCAACGTAGAACAACACCTGGTAGCTTCATGTGGCACTTGTGTCAGAACGGGCATCTCAAGAATTGGCTTCTTAATCCAAAAGCAAATGTGCCCCATTTGACGATACCCTACTTTAAATGCTGCACTTCCATCTCGTCATAGGTTGGTTGAAAGCATCTATCACTTAATAGCTTGATGAAAATATTGCTGTTACAGAATTAATGTTTATATTTTGTTTGCATAGACCTCATGATACAAAAACTAACCTATGCCTGTGATTATGCTCCAATGAACCTCTTTTCCTTTTTCTTCTAAACTTATCAGCGTAACCCACTGTTTCTTTCTCTCAATTGCACTTCTCAAGCCAAGACATGTATGTTGTTCATCTGAACAACTCCATGTGGTAGCAAATTCCACATTCTAGCTAATCTCTTGGTAAATAAATTTCTCCTGAATTCCTTATTAGATTTATTTGTGTCGGTTTTTTATGACCCTGGATTTGAAACCCCCCACTAGCACAAATGACCTTGCTGCATCTACCCTATCAAATCCCAACATAATTTTGAAGAACACTATTTAGGATATTCCTCAATCAATTCTTCTGTAGAGCAAAGATCCCAGGTTGTTCAGTCTCCCCTAATATTTCTGGTCTCACATTTATAAATGTGTGTCTATTATTTTTTCATTATATAGTCTAGTATTGTGCACATTACTCTTGTGGTCTAAGTGTGGTCTAAACAAGGTTCTACATAGGTTTAACATAGCTTTTATGTCTTTCAAATGCAGTCCCTAGAAATGAACCTCAGTGCTTCGTTTAATACTTTTATGACCTTGTTAATCTGCATTACTGGTTTAAATGATTATTTTTTGTTGTCTGTACCCCATATTGACTCTTATTTTAAGGAGTATATGATCTCTTTATTTCTCTTATCAAAGTATGCTGTCTCACACTTGCTTTTATATTGAAACTAATTTCCCATTTACGCATCCACTTTGCAAATTTATTAACCTCTTACATTTTGTTGCTGTCTTCCTTAGAGTTACTTTCTTACTCCTTGTTTATACTTTTAAGACCTGATATTTTGAGTACTGTATAAATTATGGCAGTAAAAATAATGGAATGTGGTAGAAACGTTACTCAAATTTTTACTATAACAGAAAAACCTCTTAAAATTAAAATACAGTAGTCAGCACAGATTTCAAAAAGGAAGACGTTACATAATCAACCTCATTGCATCCTTTGAAGAAATAAAAAGGTGTATAAAAGGGTAATGCAGTAGATGTAATGCATTTAAATTTTCAAAAACTCATTGATAAAGGTACTGTGTCGCAGTTTTTTTCAAACTTTTTTTCCGGGGACCCATTTTTACCAACTGGCCAACCTTCACGACCCACACCGGCTGACCTGCGTGACCCACCATTTTCTCTTATCTTGTTTGTTGCTGACAAAAATGGAGGAAATGTTTTTGGGTCCTTTTGGCCCCAATGGACCCGAATGCTGCGACCATATAAAAAAAATGCGGCCGCACTGCACATGCGTGCCCGATCATTGGCGCGCATGCGCATCATTTTGCGCATGCGCACCGATGATCGGGCACACATGCGCAGTGCAGCCAAAGTTTTTTATATCTGTTCCTGGCCATTTTGAAGGCCGCTTGCAGCCGGCTTTATTAAAAGCCCACCCGACACCCGTCCGCGACCCACCCGAGTTTGACAATGCCTGGCATAGTAGACTCTGGAGCTTATGGAATAGGGACAAGAATAGAACTGATAGCAAGTCTCTTACACATCAGGAAACTAGAGGAGTAGGGCTGAAAGGTATTTACTCAGGGTGGCAGAAGATGGGAACTAATGTTCCACAGTGATCAGTGCTGGGATCACTGTCCACTATTTACATATATACTATTAGTGGTTTCAGCTCAGCAATTATAAGTACGAATTTGAAAAGTTGCAAATGACGCTAACTTATAAGTTATAGTTAATTATAAGTTATAGTTCTTTTTTAATTTACTGGATGTGGGCATTGCTGGCTGGGCCAGCATTTGTTTCCCATTCTTAATTGCCCTTCAACCGAGGACATTCCAGGGCATTTAAGAGTCAATCACTTTGCTGTGGATCTGGAGCTAAGATTGGCAGATTTCCTTCCCTAAAGGACAGTAGTGAACCAGATGGGTCTTTACAACAATCAACAATGATTTCATTGTCATCATTAGACTTTTAATTCCAGTTTAAAAAAAAATTGAATTCAAATTTCATCACCAGCCATGTTGGGATCTGGGTATTACCCTGGGTCTCTGGAGTGCTAGTCAAGTGACTGCCTTCCCGTAGAAAATCTTCAGATGTTCAAGAGCCATAAGACACGAACAATCTTTATAAACAGATTTTTATTACTAATGTACTTCTGTGACGAAATCTTCATCTTTTTCCTCTCTAGTCCTTCAGGCTTCCTTCACACAGCTTCTTCCTCTCTTGTCTAGGCTTCTTCTCACAATTCGGATCATAGAAAATACAAATCTGCTTTACTGACACCAGCCAGAGCTAGCACATGCTCACTGCTTAACTTATTTTGACAGTGTTACTTTTCCAATGTGGAAAATCAGTTCAGAGGTTAAAAAAATATTATTTTACTTGAACAAAAGTTTGAATTTGAATCTGAGCACCTGTGTCCCAATATGGTTGACTCTTACATTCTCTATTAAACTCTTTTCCCAGATAGAGGCCCCAGGTTGGAGGGTTGGCAGCAAGAAGGTGGGTTAGGGAGCTGGAGTGAGCAAGTGCTAGCTCTGGCTGTGTCAGTAAAGCTGAGGGTCATGTGACCCTACATAAGACCGGTTGGAAAGTCCAAAATAAATCTCACGATGGCGTTGGAACAAACGACTGATCTTAACCTTCATTCCCTCCTTCCCCCCCTTGGCCACCCTGCAAAAAAACCTTGTTTAAAGTTCTTTTTGCTGGGTTTTTTTTCAGCAATAACTAAGAAAAGCATCTCCCTCAAAGGAAAGAATGACTTTCTGTCTCGTAGATAGCCTCCTTTTTTTCCCTCAAGACTTGTCTTGCATTTAATTTTGTATCTGTACGAATCTTTGAATCTTATATTTTACAGAAATTTTATTGGTAAATTTTCAAGGTTGGGCTGAAGAGCAGGGCAATGGGACTAATTGGATCACTCGTTCAAAGAGCTGGCAGAATAGACTAAGTAGTCTCTGCTGTACAATTTTAGGATTCAAATGGTATATTGTTCTTTTTATCTGTTTACTATTACAGGACATGGGTATATGATTTTAATGATTATTATTTTGTGCAGGTATTGTACCTGAAGAAACAGATGAAAATGCTGAAGAGAGTCCAGGCAGTGAAAGTACAAAATTACAAGACTTACCACCATGTTGGGGACTGGACATTGTTTGTGGTAAAGGAACAGATTTCAACTATGGACCATGGGCAGATAGACAGAGGTAATAAAAAGATACATTATTATACCATGCTCTGCTGAGCTCTTGAACAGTTGATGAGAAACCATTTTTGATCATTCATTACCCTGACACCAAAATCACCCTTGCTAATTGACACCTGATTTCTGAGTAATACATCAAATTACACTCTTCTTTGTTACAGATTGGGTTTGTCTCGGAGTACTACTTCTTGGGAGTGTTGCTTTCAAGTGGTGTGATACGCAAAATACACTATGGAACAGTCGAGTTTTGTTTTTGTGTTATTCCCCAGTCCTCATTTTCCTCAGTTCTGAAGAAGAGCCATATTGGACTCAAAACGTTAACTCTGTTTCTTTAAGGGCAGCACGGTGGCGCAGTGGTTAACATTGCTGCCTCACAGCGCCGAGGTCCCAGGTTCGATCCCGGCTCTGGGTCACTGTCCATGTGTAGTTTCCACATTCTCCCCGTGTTTGCGTGGGTTTCGCCTCCACAACTTAAAAGATGTGCAGGGTAGGTAGATTGGTCGCGCTAAATTGCCCCTTAATTGGAAAAAATGAATTGGATACACTAATTTTATGAAAAAAAACAGTTTCTTTCTCCACAGATGCTGCCAGTCCTGCTGAGTTGTTTCAACATTTTCCGTTTTTATTTCACGTTTTCCTCCTCTGCTAAAAAAAGCTCGGCCCATGGTTATGTGTATGGGCGTTAATGATGCCGCTTGGTTGACCTTCCAAGAAATGTGTTTTAGCAGAATTGCAAAACAAAAAGAATTAAGAGATTGTTGACCAGGAATGGTGCAGATGGGAAAATGTCGGCACTTTTGTGATGCTGACTTTGGAAGGATTAGGAAATGTGTACTGGACTATTGGGAGAAGTGATATTTCAGTAGCATGGTTATCCTTCTTGGTATGTAGCCAAATATGTAAATTAGCTGTGTATTTGAATCTTTTTGTATGAACTACAAGATATAATCAATTCTTCTATCGTAAAACCTTTTTTTAAAAGAAGCAACGCTAAAATTCTAGCTGTCAGACAACCGATTGTGCTAATAGTAACCGTCTCCAAGCTAATAGTATCCGTCTTCTGGCTACCAGGGAGGCAAAGGCCAGAACATCTGCCTCTTTCTCCTCCTGGATTTCCGGATCTTCCGACACACCAAAAATCGCCACCTCTGGACTCGGTGCCATCCTTGTTTTTAACACCTTGGACATGACATCTGCAAACCCTGCCAGAATCCCCTAAGCTTCGGGCATGCCCAGAACATATGAACATCGTTTGCTGGTCCTCCCGCACACCTTGCACACCTGTCTTCTATCCCAAAGAACCTGCTCATCCAGGCCACTGTCATGTGTGCCCGGTGAACGACCTTAAATTGTATCAGGCTGAGCCTGGCACATGATGTGGACGTGTTGACTCTATTCAACGCATCTGCCCAGAGACCATCCTCTATCTCTCCTCCTAACTCCTCTTCCCATTTGTGTTTCAGCTTCTTGATCTGCATTTCCTCTGACCCAATGAGTTCTTTTTTAAAAACATTTTTTTATTCTCCTTTTTCACATTTTCTCCCAAATTTACACCCAACAATAAACAATAATCAGTAACGAATGTAATGTCAATCACCATACTAATAACAATAATCCTATTCTCCCACCAAACCCCAGGCATTGGCTCGCAGGTTAACATAAACAAATGACAAAAAGGAATGACGAATCACCCATAGTCACCATTTATACAAACAGCCCCCCTCCCCCCAACCCTCCAAGCACCCAACCCCCCTAATGCTCGATGTGATCCAATTCTCGAAAGTGCATAATGAATAACGCCCATGAATTGTAGAACCCCTCCATCCTTCCCCTCACTTCAAATTTGACCTTTTCAAGCATTAAGAATTCTAGCAGGTCCCCCCGCCATGCCAGGGTGGAGAGATTGATCTCCACCCTAACAGGATCTGCCTTCGGGTGATCAACGAGGCAGAGGCTACGACTTCTGCCTCCGCGCCAGTTTCCAACCCCGGCTGGTCTGACACCCCGAAAATAGCTTCCCCAGGGCCCAGGTCCAGTTTCATGTGCACCACTTTGGAGATTACCCTAAACACCACCTTCCAGAAAAGTCCCTTGTAGTTGGTGCTAATTTAGATCAGATATTTTATTTGTTTTACCACTTTTAATTTTGTTTTAGTGCCTTTTCCTGTTTTTTTTTAAGAGCAATTTCCAATTTTATTAGAGATGTATACAGGACTCGCCAAACATGAAATTGCATTAGGTTCCCACTCAATCAAGCAGTTGAATATATGTCCAATGATGAAAATACTCATATAGTGTCTGGGATTTGTTTGACTCTTCCCTTGGGTTGAGTCAGCCTTTTCTCCTGATACGTGTTTCCCTCTAACTGTTTCATGACTGTTGGAACTTTACTGAGAATGAGAAAGGTCATGATCATCCTTTATTTGGTAGTAATGTTCTGTGGCTGGTTGGGTTCCCCTTGACTTGGGGCTCAGTGGTATATTCCTTCTTATTTGATGTGAGGGTGGGAGAAGTGCTGTGTCCTGTATGGGACTTTGTTGGCTCATCCTCTGAAGCATGTAAGGGTTGGGGTACCGTGGAATTCCTTAGTTCTCCTGCATTTTATATATGGCGGAGCTGGGCTAGAGGCCTGGCTCAGCCCTGCGGTCAGTATCCTGTTGCTCTTTTGGATGGGGGCACTTCTTGCTAGAGTGCCCGTGAGGAGTCCATTGTGGTTGGATTCATAACCGGATGGGTGATGATTTGTGCCCAATGGTTATCCTATTTC